>NC_139923.1:5878128-6375628 GCF_963514095.1 Eutrigla gurnardus | reverse complement strand
CCGTCCAGCTACAAAGCGCAACATTCTCGGCTGCTCAGCTTCAATTAGCTGTGCTCTGATACATCTCAATACGGCTTCGGCAGCATTTAAATATGGCTCAAAACATCTCAATTCAACCTCAGTGCTTCTCAATGCAGCTTCAATACTCCGTCCCTACGTCTTAATACGGCTCAGTACATCTCAATACAGCCGCAGCATCATCTAAATACGTCCCCGGAGCCGGTCCAAGAGACCATTCAGGTCTACCTGAAGTCTGTTGCCGCTGTAGAGCAATGAGTGACAGGACGGACAGAACTCCAGTCGCGACGCTCAGTCAAGAGTTCAGCTTGACTCATAACGACGGGAGCTTAACGCTGACTTAACAAACTGAATGGGTGTCAGCACTGCTAACTGGAGTATGTTGGCTGGCTCTGGGCGTCCTAAGAATGGCTTGGATCAACATTTACCCCAAATAGTGTGTGCCAGTGTTTACTGTCCTCTCCTGAGCTCTGAGGAGAAGAATAAACACTTTGACTAAGCTTGTAACATCAGATGGCACTCGTTTAAAAGGAAAAGTGTTTGCTTTCACCTTGTGCCTATGCATTAAAGTATGCCACGCCACACTCGTCAATACTACGACTTCTAATACCACTCATCCAATGGGATGTTTGATGTGTGTATCGGAACCATGGAGTATGGGAGATTTTTAACATGTAATTCTAACAGCTAATTATTCATATCCAAACCACTGAAGAAAGCTGTACTGAAATGAGTATCTATCTTCGGTGGAGACGTATTTCCCTGTTAAACAGGATAGTCAGAGGGACATAACGTTGATTTGATGGTTGAAAAGATTAGCTCAACACTTTCTCGAAAAGGATGTCATGATATTATTGGTTGAAATGAGTAAGTGATAGCTGATATAAGTTTGTTTTCCAAGAAGAAAACAAGTAAAAAAAAAATACAAATTTAAATGTTTTTCATCATATGATATACAAAATACAAAGAAATAGATTTATTGTGATCTAAAGGGGTTTAAAATGCAATCCATCATCCATCAGGTTGGCGGGGGGCTGGAGCTGATCCCAGCTGACGTTGGGTGAAGGTTAGGGTCCACCATGGACCGGTCTACAGACTATCACAGTGTTGACTCATAAAGACAGACCATTCACATTCAGGGTACCGGTATTTCGTAAAAATGAAGATCATCTTTTGTTGCGTTCTTACATCTTACAGCATGACATTTTTTATTTCTGAAGATATGTCCGTTTTGACTGGTTTTACTGTATTTCTATTTCTATGTATTTGCACCGTTGAGAAGAAGCAGCTGTCTTGACGGAGCTGAACTCTGAGAGATGAAGAATCAGAGAGTCCAGAACAGAGGAGGCTTCCTGTGTGACCCTCCTCTTTTTGTTCAGGTTTAACATGTTGTGTTGTTGTACAATGTATTTGACTTTCATGATTCCTCTTTTCTCACATTTTCCCTTAAGTTACAGGGTGTTTTTATTATGACGCCAACCATCGGTTTGGCATTTTGACCATCGCCATCTTGGATTTTTTCCATTGCAATCTTGGAAGTGACCATATTTGGGCTGCGGAAGAGCGACAGGTGGATCTGGTGATCACAATTGACTTAGGCAGTCCAGTTGTGATCACTGAACAGTTTTAGCATGTAAATGATACTTTAATGTGATATGGATCCACTGGGTCTGAAATAAAGGAACTATCAATTTAATGAATGGTGCAGTAAGTGACACGCATCCTGTGGTGAAGAGGCTCATCAAAACCCCTCTGTGTTTGTCAAATGATACATTTAAGAGAAAATGAATGGACCCTTTTCTGGATTAATGCCAAAATTCAAAAAGCACTGCTGTATCTCTCAACCAAACAGCACCACAAGCAGCATAGATTAAAGAACAAAGATTAATGACCTACTAATACACGTTCACCCACTAGCACTTATAATTACAATTCAACACTTGAGCTAAAATAAAAGTACACAAAGAGGTTAATGAGCAAGCAGAGACTTATTCACTTTGTCACATTAATTCTCACCCGGATAGACACACACGTCTGCATCATAGGCGTGCGCACCCATACACACACACACACACACACACACACACACACACACACACACACACACACACACACACACACACAGGTCCCAGTACTTCTACCTTTGTGAGCACTCATTAACATAATATATTCCCTAAACCCCTTAACAATCACAACCCTTACCCTAACCTAAACCCAATTCTAACCTGAACCTTTAAACCAACTCTGAAGTGTCAAACAATTCTTTGAAGACATGAAATGTCCTCACTCTGTTGGTAAAAAGGTTTTGGTCCACACTATGTAAATCTATGATCTCACACACACACACACACACACAGTGTGTGTCCGATGTGTCACAATAACACTCAAGGCATCATTACTATGATGGAGACTTCATTAACAAAATGGAGGGGATTTATTGGGGAGGTGCAATAAAGATTAAAAATCCCCAAATCCTTGGTACATTTTAGGAACTCCGTGTGACACAGACAGGCGGAGAAAAAGACAGACAGAGAAAAATTAACTAAATGCTCTGTGGTGTCACCCAGGGAACGTCTGGTGAGGATTGAAAAGTGGGCGATAGTCAATCAGCATAATGCAGTTTTTTATTAGGCTATCACACTAAAAGTCAACACTTAGACACGAACATTGAAAAGTTAACTGTTGTAACCTTAAACATAGGCAACAAAAACATGAACACATGTTCTGCTTCGCACTTCAAATCTACAACTCACTAGTTACACAACACAACACACTCTTTCTAATGCTGCACACCTTCAAGAATGGAATCTCTTGCAATCATTCTGAAAATATTTCTTTTCAAAAAGCAAAACAGACATTTGAACACATTGAACACCAATCAGTTCATTCAACAGTTGTTTGACCAACAACGTATCCTCCTTCACTGGTTAAGGGAAAGATTGTGGTTAGAGTTAAAATAACTATGATTTAGATTTTAGACCCACCCATCCAACCTGACCTCTGCCCTATGTGGACTCATGTTTATGTGCATCACCTATGAACTGGCTAGATTATGGATTATACACGACTACATTACGTTCATGTTACATGTTGCATTACTTTTTGTATGTATAGCTATGAAGAGTGTACGATAAACAACCTCATTTAGAAGATGCTGTTCAAAATGCCTTGCCTCACATTAGCCACCATACCAGATTCCAAATGAAATACATATACATTGAAATAAATATAATGAATCACAAGAAAACGTGAGTCACAGTACATCCACTATTTGAGTTCAGAAAGCCTGCCGTGCCCCTGCAACCACAATAAAAAGCACTGTCATCAATACTCTTAAGAGGTATTGCTGTCAAATGAGCCTCTTCTCCACAGTTGAAGTATCAATTACTGCTCATTTTGAGTTGAAGCTGAAGAGGAGCACTGAGAAGAGGCTTTACTGATGTGAGAGCCATGTGAAGAGAGGGCAGTCACCCATTAGGTACTCGTAGTCACAGGCTCCTTTGGTAACATAAGAGGCTTTGGCTGCTCGCTGGCTGTATGGAAGCCAAACAATAAACAACTGTAGAGTTCACGAGAGTCCAAAGCGACTGTTGTGCGGACTGTGGCTAACCTTAGCTGGCTAAAATGAGGGCGGGAGGTCCTGTAAGAGGCTTTCACTGAATACAAGACCTCAGTACAATGGACAGCTAGATCCAGAGAGGTGATGAAGACGTCCAGCCCACCCTGGATACTTAAAAGACTGACCTTCCACAAAAGGCCGCAGCAAGTGTCTCAATAAAGCCTTCTGTGTAACCTGAAGACCTCACGTGATTGGTGATAATTGCCGAGGCCGTCCCTGGTCTCGGCTCCCCGGGAATCTGAGGGACACATTTGGCCACATATTGCTTTTTTAAGTGGAGAATTAACTTTAGACACTGCAGTGTAAACCATTTTTAAAAAGGGGGAAAGTATTATTTTAGGTTAGTTTCAGTGTTGTATAATAATAATAATGTATCATATAATTTCAATTTACTTTGATTTTCTTTTTATTTATGTAATTGTACTTTCATGCTAAATCGTACAAATATAGATAACCTTGTGATTAAAGGGATCACTTGCAAAAGAAACTGTCAGCGTAGGCCGAAAGACATTTTGTTATACAAGGGGATCACAGAATAGATGAAATAAAAAAAGGTTTAAACAAATAGAAGAAAAAAACAAGGTAAAAGCCACCAAAACTACAAAAAGAACTCTATTCATGTGGCTAGTGTTCATTATATTTGATATGTCTCTCAGATTTCTGCCTCCACTCAAACACTTTAGGGATGACTGGAATTTGTAAAGGGTTTGTTTAGTGTTGCCATGCCACTGATGTCTTCTGGACAGTGGTGGAAGATATGTTTAGATAGTTTACTGAGAGACGTTTGACCCCAAAATCAAACCTTCAAAATAGTTTTAGCTTCAAAATTTACTTTTAAGTAAAGTAAAAAGAAGTAAAATTACTCATAGTTCAGCAAGAATAGCCTCTTGCATAGTGTTGCATCATCACAACACATTGGCACATTATGTACCGGACTTTGGCTAACAGCAGCAGCAGTTCACCCGCCCACATTTAATTCAATTCTAGGGCCGCACAGAATGTCATTTTTTTTACATTCAAATAGAGGTTTTCCCATAAAGGTTTGAGCGTCTGTCATCATATGTTATGGTGCTGTCAGATTGCTGCTAGACCGCCCTATTAATACAGATGCCCCGTTTTTTTGACCGCAGGAAAACTGTTGTTTTTGAAAGGCTAAACACCAGCAAATACGTATTGAAGCTGATTATTTTGTTAGATTGAAACATATTGTGAATTTTGGAAATTAATTAATCTTTTGTTTTAAAATCTATTTCCACCTTTGGACCCTTTTGTTTGAGAAAGATGGGAAGAGAGAAGATGGAAAGTGGTCTTTGCAAGATAATAATTTGAATTTGAATGTGAACGTTATGAATGAAGCATCAGAGCTTACATTTGAAGGATGGCCGTGCTATTCGTTGGCATGAGGAACAACAGAGGCTCTCTCTCAACAGAGATGAGAGAGAAGAAAGATGGTTCACTTCGATTTCAGGCACAGCAATCGTACGACGGACGTCGTTAACACGCGATCCACCTCCGCTGCTCTCTTTCCTCTGTTGAGGTTTGCTTGTGTGCAGGAACGACTGTGTGAGTGACAAGTGTTGATGTCTGAGTGACAGCCGATCGGTGCATAGACTTGTGTACTCGCCGAAATCCCAGTCCAACATGTTTAGGCTGTGTCAAAAGCATTTCCATGACTGGTGTCAGTTTAAACAACTAGAACTATGTGATATTTAAATCAGTAGATTCACACAAAAGCTGGTCAAATTAATTCAGAGTGGTAAAACACTGATAACTAACGTGGAGGATTGGCAAGGGTCCCGGTGCCGAAAGCACACACACACACACACACACCCACACACACACAGTCGCCCAGCCAGTGTTTGTCATCATTTAGCTGGTGACTACAGTTGTTTTCCTGCGGGGCCCTGAGGACCAAACTGACACACAAAGAGAACCCAAGAGGCACTGGAAAACAACTGTTTGTCTGTGTGTGTGTGTGTGTGTGTGTGTGTGTGTGTGTGTGTGTGTGTGTGTGTGTGTGTGTGTGTGTGTGTGTGTGTGTGTGTGTGTGTGTGTGTGTGTGTGTGTGTGTGTGTGTGTGTGTGTGTGCGTGTGTGTGTGTGTGTATTCCCTTCAGGGGGTAGATATGGTTCTTGTCAGACATCCCCACCCAAACCACAGGGTTTCTATAGCAACAGGCATGTCATAACAGTTCCCTCCTGTGGCGTCACCAAGCTACACGCACACACACGATCATCATTATCATTATCTTGTCAGTGGTAATGGCTTCACTATACTTTATTAAATAGGAGGGGAAAAAATATCATGGGGACAACAGCAAAGTAATATTCAGTTCTCTCATTTGAAAATGAATGACAATGTCACCTGCTCCTTGAATTCACCTTGATAGTCTTTAAAGTCGCAATTACTTTTTTTAAACTCTTTTAAATCACATCCCTGTTCATATGGTAGATGTATTTAACAATCCATCCATCCATCCATCGTCTACCGCTTATCCTGTATTTACGGTCGCGGGGGCTGACATGTAGAGACAGACAGGTAACCAGTCTATCACAGGGAGACATGTAGAGACAGACAGGTAACCAGTCTATCACAGGGCTGACATGTAGAGACAGACAGGTAACCAGTCTATCACAGGGCTGACATGTAGAGACAGACAGGTAACCAGTCTATCACAGGGAGACATGTAGAGACAGACAGGTAACCAGTCTATCACAGGGCTGACATGTAGAGACAGACAGGCAACCAGTCTATCACAGGGAGACATGTAGAAACAGACAGGTAACCAGTCTATCACAGGGAGACATGTAGAGACATACAGGTAACCAGTCTATCACAGGGCTGACATGTAGAGACAGTCAGGTAACCAGTCTATCACAGGGAGACATGTAGAGACAGACAGGTAACCAGTCTATCACAGGGCTGACCTGTAGAGACAGTCAGGTAACCAGTCTATCACAGGGAGACATGTAGAGACAGACAGGTAACCAGTCTATCACAGGGCTGACATGTAAAGACAGTCAGGTAACCAGTCTATCACAGGGAGACATGTAGAGACAGTCAGGTAACCAGTCTATCACAGGGAGACATGTAGAGACAGACAGGTAACCAGTCTATCACAGGGAGACATGTAGAGACAGTCAGGTAACCAGTCTATCACAGGACTGACATGTAGAGACAGACAGGTAACCAGTCTATCACAGGGCTGACATGTAGAGACAGACAGGTAACCAGTCTATCACAGGGAGACATGTAGAGACAGTCAGGTAACCAGTCTATCACAGGGCTGACATGTAGAGACAGACAGGTAACCAGTCTATCACAGGGCTGACATGTAGAGACAGACAGGTACCAGTCTATCACAGGGCTGACATGTAGAGACAGACAGGTAACCAGTCTATCACAGGGCTGACATATAGAGACAGACAGGTAACCAGTCTATCACAGGGAGACATGTAGAGACAGACAGGTAACCAGTCTATCACAGGGCTGACATGTAGAGACAGACAGGTAACCAGTCTATCACAGGGAGACATGTAGAGACAGACAGGTAACCAGTCTATCACAGGGCTGACATGTAGAGACAGACAGGTAACCAGTCGATCACAGGGCTGACATGTAGAGACAGACAGGTAACCAGTCTATCACAGGGAGACATTTAGAGACAGACAGGTAACCAGTCTATCACACGGCTGACATGTAGAGACAGACAGGTAACCAGTCTATCACAGGGCTGACATGTAGAGACAGACAGGTAACCAGTCTATCACAGGACTGACATGTAGAGACAGACAGGTAACCAGTCTATCACAGGGCTGACATGTAGAGACAGACAGGTAACCAGTCTATCACAGGACTGACATGTAGAGACAGACAGGTAACCAGTCTATCACAGGGCTGACATGTAGAGACAGACAGGTAACCAGTCTATCACAGGGCCGACATGTAGAGACAGACAGGTAACCAGTCTATCACAGGGAGACATGTAGAGACATACAGGTAACCAGTCTATCACAGGGCTGACATGTAGAGACAGACAGGTAACCAGTCTATCACAGGGCAGACATGTAGAGACAGACAGGTAACCAGTCTATCACAGGGAGACATGTAGAGACAGACAGGTAACCAGTCTATCACAGGGAGACATGTAGAGACAGACAGGTAACATACATAGTCATCTGTATAATCCTCTACATCAGGTGTGTCAAACTGATCCAGTAAAGGGCCGCTGTGGCTGCAGGTTTTCATTCCAACCAAGCAAGAACACACCTGACTCGACTTATTCACCTACCTGATTTGCCTTCACACCTTGATTGGTTGGATCAGGTCTTGCTTGGTTGGAATGAAAACCTGCAGCCACAGCGGCCCTTTACTGGATCAGTTTGACACACCTGCTCTACATCATCCTAGTCCTCTTCATAGCCCTCTACATAGTCCTCTAGATAGTCCTCTACATAGTCCTCTACATAGTCCTCTACATAGTCCCCTACACAGTCCTCTACATAGTCCTCTACATTGTCCTCTACATAGTCCCCTACATAGTCCTTTATATAGTCCTCTACATAGTCCCCTACATAGTCCTTTACATAGTCCTCTACATAGTCCTCTACATAGTCCCCTACATAGTCCTCTATATAGTCCTCTACATAGTCCCCTACATAGTCCTTTATATAGTCCTCTACATAGTCCCCTACATAGTCCCCTACATAGTCCTTTACAAAGTCCTCTACATAGTCCTCTACATAGTCCTTTACATAGTCCTCTACATAGTCCTCTATATAGTCCTCTACACAGTCCTCTACATAGTCCTCTACATAGTCATTTACATAGTCTTCTACATTGTCCTCTACATAGCCCCCTACATAGTCCTTTATATAGTCCTCTACATAGTCCCCTACATAGTCCTTTACATAGTCCTCTACATAGTCCCCTACATAGTCCTCTACATAGTCCCCTACATAGTCCTCTATATAGTCCTCTACATAGTCCCCTACATAGTCCTCTACATAGTCCTTTACATAGTCCTCTACATAGTCCTCTACATAGTCCTCTATATAGTCCTCTACATAGTCCCCTACATAGTCCTCTACATAGTCCTTTACATAGTCCTCTACATAGTCCTCTACATAGTCCTTTACATAGTCCTCTACATAGTCCTCTACATAGTCCTCTGTATAGACTCCCTGTATAGTGAGGAGTGAGTGAGTGATTTCAGACACAAGCAAACTCCTGAGGAAAGCATCATCAGCTGGTCTGGGAACCATCCGAGCTACACTCCCACTCTGCAGGACTCACCAGATCCGGTATCATGAAGGACCCTCACCACCGCAGCAACAGACGACTCCCGTCCAGCACAGACTAGGCCGTGACTCTTCCCTCTGACTTACACATATTACTACATATATTTATACATTATTTTAGCCTCCATATTTGTTGTTCATCCTTAGTTTCCTCACCAAATATTATTTGGGGATGCGGCAAATAAACCTTTACCAAATAATTTGAAATAATAATAATAATAATTAATAACAATAATTACAGATTTTTACAATAATAAAGTAGTTATTGACTTCAAATGTGTTCCTTTTTCATGTAGTGTTTCCCAATTTGTATTGTATCAGGTATTTGGGAATCCAAACACTACAGGGAATTTGACATTTTCAGATTGTTTGGGGGCCCCTGGTGGACGAGGAGCTGTAAGGAGCCACTCATGTCTCTGGCCTTCCCTGGGCTTTTCCTGTGTGTGGGTGTGTGTGTGTGTGTGTGTGTGTGTGTGTGTGTGTGTGTGTGTGTGTGTGTGTGTGTGTGTGTGTGTGTGTGTGTGTGTGTGTGTGTGTGGTGCTTCACACAGGAACAATGCAAACGTGAAAAGCACAGTGAGTGCAGTCATTGAAGCAGCAGTTATCTCTGACTTCAGTCTATGTGTACACACACACACACACACACACACACACACACACTACATGGAAGTGAAGTGTTAAGTGATTTCCACAACAAGTGATTAAGCTGAGCCACTGAGCATCGAGTGAGGAAATAAAGCGAGTGTAAACAGTGTCTTTGTGCGGAGCACTCTGCACATTTACACAGCCGGGTGGAGTCGGCACAATGGAGCTCTGATTCTGCTTGTGTTCCTCCAGTGTTTGATTTATCCAACAAACGATGACGGGAGTCGTGTGCCGGGACTGAGACAGGACGAGTAATGAAACCACCGTTGTGTGTTTGAATTTTTCTCCCACGCCGTCTCCTGATTGAGGCAGAGCAATTCTGTGTTCAGAATTCTGTGTATGTAAGAAGTGGGCGTAGTCATGGTGACGCCACCCGTTGTTTTGTCAACTCCAGTTCGTCATTTCGGCTGTCGCCATCTTGGAATTTTGACCAGAGACCATATTTGGACTGTGGAGGAGCCACGGGTGGATCTGATGAACACTAGAGGCACCAGAGCAGCAACCGTACAGGCTTCTTGTGTGAAGAACAAACTATGTGAATAAATATCATCTACAACAATTTTTGCACTGTTGTAAATGTTTTTACTACTCTTTCTTATGCTTTTAATTGTCCTACCCATACGGTCAACTGGCTGTATGTTGTATGTTGTATGTCATGTGATATCCTACTGTTGATGCAGCAAATACCCCAAAACAAAGACAAATTTCTCCCCTGGGAGACACAATAAAGTGAATCTTGAATCTAAATATCTAAAATCATAGACTGCCTATACAAACAACAACATTGCTGCCGTATTCATGTCTAGAAGTAGTAGTAAACCAGCTGAAGTAAACCAGCTGACGTGTGTCTTGCTAGATACAGCTAACACAGCTTGGTGAAGTTCACCGAGCTCCTCTGGATGATGTCATGAACTTCCCAACACGTACAAAGCAGCAGGTTATTTCAGCCATGATGGATGAAACCTGGTTGGTGTCTACATGGAGGTAAGCCCCGCCTCCTCTCTGGGCGTCGAGCACCATCAAACCCACGCGAGTAACACAAGGTGAAAACTTTAGTTTGTTTAAGACGAGGGAGTCCAAATACAGACGGTCACATTTCTATGAACTTTGCAGTTGGAATAAAATGGAGTCCGTTTTCTAAACCAACGGCTCGCAACAATGTTTCATCATCGGCTTATAATTGCTTGAATTTGTTTTGTTATTTTTGTTATTGATAACGACTAATTATCTTTAAGAAATTGCAACCGAATATAACTTATTATTTAATGGTTAAGCACATCATTTAAGTATATACATGTATTCATGTTGTCTATCACACATTAGACCTTTTTTGCAGATTTTTGAATGAGACAACATTCGTAAAAAAGAGAACATTTACATTTAATTAAATGTAAGACACATAGTTCATAGTTAAAACATGAAAATGAAATAAGATCAAATAAAATACCTCCCCTCTGACAGATGTTTGGCTCGTCTTTCATCTCCTCTGTGGGCCTGTAGTGACGGAGGAGCAGCAGCTGACAGGTCCTGTCTTCCTGTTCACTTCATTATGAACGTTACGCAGAAGAAGAGCAACTAATGACAGACCAGAACATGCTCTCTCTGTCATCAGGTCACATCCGACTAGTTGCTCCTGTCAAAGCTTTTATACTCTTTGAACTCTGCCCTGACTGAAGGGAGGCCTCCAGCTGTCCACAAGGCTACTCAGTGTCTTCTCTCTTAACACTGTACAGCCCTCTGCAGGGAACCAGATCTACATGAACATTTACATTTACATTTACATTTACATTTAGGTCATTTAGCAGACGCTTTTGTCCAAAGCGACTTACAATAAGTACATTTGTCAAAAGAAGGAAACAAGGAAACCACAACGTATCATTGCTGATAAAGTAAGAGCTAAAAATAGTGTTAGGTCCTCATCTGAGTAAACTAGTACTTCAAGAGCAACAGTGCTACGATCAGAGTGCTATAGGTAAGGTTTTTTTTTTTTTTTTTTTTTTTTTTAACCATTTACTACGGAGGCCTGACAGCCCAGAGAGAAAAAAATAATCTGGTGATGCATTTAATCTAATTTGTTTCCTCTCATGTTAAGAACACGTGGGAAAAGGGTCTTCATAGGATCACCTATTTCATGTTTCAAGGCAGCAACCTCTGGTTCTGAAAGGTGAAGGCCATGCTGAAGTGCCTTAAACTAGCATTCTCTCTACTGACCATCAGAGGGCGACTCCTCTGGTTGCAAAAATAAGTCTGACTGCATGGAGGTCTATGAGTAAATGGGCCTCCTTCTCTCTTGATTTATTTCTCAGTAAACATTGTAAACATGAGTTTATGATCTCAATCTCTAGTTTCAAGTCTTCTTCAATCCAGCATGGTGTTCATTTAGTACATTATGGTCCATTTAGAGTCCAACAGACCAGAAAGCAGAGGATGCTTTAGGGCGGGGCTACCTTGTGATTGACAGGTCACTACCTCATACAGGATCAAAATGATTTGTCTCTCCTCGTTGACTTGTCTACCGTACATATGTTTTAAGGTCCCATGGTGATAATTGTAAGGGTTGCTCCTTACCAGTGATATCATTGATTTCTGAAATCAGAAATTCTGCTGCAAAATCAAAGAGACAATCAACAATACATCTCCATCCACAGAGATGAAAATCATCCATTCATTCGTCCCAAACACACTTTCTGAATGAGAATAAAAGCGCTGACGGGCCTCGTCCGTGCAGCTTCTGTGGCTCCCGCTCAGAATGCAGGGACAATAGTGTGGCGGCTGTGTGAGCGGAGAGAGAGTCGGACAGGGCAGGGGGGGGAGGTAGCGAGGGGCAGATTAAGCAGGGCAGGGAGTGGGGGCCCTGGGGCCTATTGGGGGCCTGTGAGCCAACACAGATTACTCACGCTTAACCTGGACTGAAGCAGCTTAGCTCCAGCTCGGACACACTGCTCTCTATTCTATTCTGCTCCATTCAGGTGGCAGCCCTCCCTCTGGACACAGCCGATTCAACACCCCCGCTTTGTTGGGGTTCTTTTCTTTATCAGGCCGTCGACCCTCGGGGTGTTAAATTGTTTACTCCATCTTTCTAGTCAATACTTTGGTCCACGGCGCCATATTCGGATATAGTTGTTTTAATTTCATCCTGGATGCTTATCAACAGGTTCAAATCTAACTCAACAACTTTTATTGTTGTTATTCTCAATGAAAGATACCGAGTGTCTTCACAACACAGTCTCACGGCAGTTTGTGAAATAGTCATGAGAGTGAAATCCAATGATGCGTGTACATGGACAGGATTTTTTTCTGTTGACTTTGGTGTAGGCAACAAAACCTCTTAATTTGGTAAGGCATAATGTGCAACAAATACAAATGTTTAATTTGGGACGCGGTCTGGAACCCAGGTCTCCACATGAGCTTTTGTGCCCCGCAAATGATCCAAAGGAGTTCTAACATAATAAACATTAATAAACATGATAAATAATGGAAACTGTGTTGCTTTTTGATGCAACCCATGGGGGCTTGAACCAAAAGGCCTGAGCCGAAGCTTCCGCAGGCTCGATACATGCAAGCCTCAAAACACTTTAGCAGGTGACAATGAATTATGATTTATCATCAACTCAAATGGGATGGATTACACTGTTCCTCTTGGGCTGTAATCTAAATACATTTCATTTAAATAAACATGACATGTTACATATCATCATACGTAACACTTAACAGAAATATCAGTAATACCTTCGGGTGGAATCAAAGTCAAAACAGACCAAATCATAACTTACACAGTATTGTATTTAAAATTCCATACATAGTCACATTTCTGAATTAAATAAAGCCACCGACAGAAGAAGCAGACGTAAACAATCAACGTCCTGTGTGCCGGTCGGGACGGGGCGCTACTCGCCCTCTGGTGGGTGAGGCGGGGGCATCAGGGGCGACGGGAGGTGGAGGGGCAGGAGGAGGTCAGAATTGAACTCGCTGGGTGTTGTCCTCACTGAGGTACTGGTTGTGGTTCGGGGTCTGCCGTGGTGCTGGGTCCTCCTGGGATGACGGGTCTGCCCTGTGAAACAGAAATACCGGGGATGAAAACCTCTGAACTCAAACGTACAACCTTGACATTGTTGCTGAAGTGTTGAATCTGGCCTCCAATGATGGAATGATATGATAAAGAATGAAATAATATCCAAGAACATTCCTTGAATAAATATAATCCACATATGCAAAGTTAACTTGATGTCACTACTGGTACTTCTGTAGTCGTAGTGAGGAGACGACTTACTTCACCCATCTGGTCCTGTAGTCCTGCATCCTGGTCATCTGGTCCTGTAGTCCTGCATCCTGGTCATCTGGTCCTGTAGTCCTGCATCCTGGTCATCTGGTCCTGTAGTCCTCCGTCCTGGTCATCTGGTCCTGTAGTCCTGCATCCTGGTCATCTGGTCCTGTAGTCCTCCATCCTGGTCATCTGGTCCTGTAGTCCTGCATCCTGGTCATCTGGTCCTGTAGTCCTCCATCCTGGTCATCTGGTCCTGTAGTCCTCCATCCTAGTCATCTGGTCCTGTAGTCCTCCATCCTGGTCATCTGGTCCTGTAGTCCTCCATCGATACCTAAGTCAAAGACACTTTAGACACACTAACTTTATGTCACTTCTGGTACTTGTAGTCCTTCTGAGGAGATGACTTACTTCACCCACTGAAAGGGGACCGCGGTCTCCATCTTGTCCTGTAGTCCTGCATCCTGGTCATCTGGTCCTGCATCCTGGTCATCTGGTCCTGTAGTCCTACGTCCTGGTCATCTGGTCCTGTAGTCCTCCATCCTGGTCATCTGGTCCTGCATCCTGGTCATCTGGTCCTGTAGTCCTCCGTCCTGGTCATCTGGTCCTGTAGTCCTGCATCCTGGTCATCTGGTCCTGTAGTCCTGCATCCTGGTCATCTGGTCCTGTAGTCCTCCATCCTGGTCATCTGGTCCTGTAGTCCTCCATCCTAGTCATCTGGTCCTGTAGTCCTCCATCCTAGTCATCTGGTCCTGTAGTCCTCCATCGATACCTAAGTCAAAGACACTTTAGACACACTAACTTTATGTCACTTCTGGTACTTGTAGTCCTTCTGAGGAGATGACTTACTTCACCCACTGAAAGGGGACCGCGGTCTCCATCTTGTCCTGTAGTCCTGCATCCTGGTCATCTGGTCCTGCATCCTGGTCATCTGGTCCTGTAGTCCTACATCCTGGTCATCTGGTCCTGTAGTCCTCCATCCTGGTCATCTGGTCCTGCATCCTGGTCATCTGGTCCTGTAGTCCTCCGTCCTGGTCATCTGGTCCTGTAGTCCTGCATCCTGGTCATCTGGTCCTGTAGTCCTCCATCCTGGTCATCTGGTCCTGTAGTCCTGCATCCTGGTCATCTGATCCTGTAGTCCTCCATCCTGGTCATCTGGTCCTGTAGTCCTCCATCCTAGTCATCTGGTCCTGTAGTCCTCCATCCTGGTCATCTGGTCCTGTAGTCCTGCATCCTGGTCATCTGGTCCTGTAGTCCTCCGTCCTGGTCATCTGGTCCTGTAGTCCTGCATCCTGGTCATCTGGTCCTGTAGTCCTGCATCCTGGTCATCTGGTCCTGTAGTCCTCCATCCTGGTCATCTGGTCCTGTAGTCCTCCATCCTAGTCATCTGGTCCTGTAGTCCTCCATCCTAGTCATCTGGTCCTGTAGTCCTCCATCGATACCTAAGTCAAAGACACTTTAGACACACTAACTTTATGTCACTTCTGGTACTTGTAGTCCTTCTGAGGAGATGACTTACTTCACCCACTGAAAGGGGACCGCGGTCTCCATCTTGTCCTGTAGTCCTGCATCCTGGTCATCTGGTCCTGCATCCTGGTCATCTGGTCCTGTAGTCCTACATCCTGGTCATCTGGTCCTGTAGTCCTCCATCCTGGTCATCTGGTCCTGCATCCTGGTCATATGGTCCTGTAGTCCTGCATCCTGGTCATCTGGTCCTGTAGTCTTCCATCCTGGTCATCTGGTCCTGGTCCTGTAGTCCTCCATCGATACCTAAGTCAAAGACACTTTAGACACACTAACTTTATGTCACTTCTGGTACTTGTAGTCCTTCTGAGGAGATGACTTACTTCACCCAATGAAAGGGGACCGCGGTCTCCATCTGGTCCTGTAGTCCTGCATCCTGGTCATCTGGTCCTGTAGTCCTGCATCCTGGTCATCTGGTCCTGTAGTCCTCCATCCTGGTCATCTGGTCATGTAGTCCTGCATCCTGGTCATCTGGTCCTGTAGTCCTCCATCCTGGTCATCTGGTCCTAGTCCTGTAGTCCTCCATCGATACCTAAGTCAAAGACACTTTAGACACACTAACTTTATGTCACTTCTGGTACTTGTAGTCCTTCTGAGGAGATGACTTACTTCACCCACTGAAAGGGGACCGCGGTCTCCATCTGGTCCTGTAGTCCTGCATCCTGGTCATCTGGTCCTGTAGTCCTCTATCCTGGTCATCTGGTCCTGTAGTCCTGCATCCTGGTCATCTGGTCCTGTAGTCCTCCATCCTGGTCATCTGGTCCTGTAGTCCTGCATCCTGGTCATCTGGTCCCGTAGTCCTCAATCCTGGTCATCTGGTCCTGGTCCTGTAGTCCTCCATCGATACCTAAGTCAAAGACACTTTAGACACACTAACTTTATGTCACTTCTGGTACTTGTAGTTCTTCTGAGGAGATGACTTACTTCACCCACTGAAAGGGGACCGCGGTCTCCATCTGGTCCTGTAGTGCTGCATCCTGGTCATCTGGTCCTGTAGTCCTGCATCCTGGTCATCTGGTCCTGTAGTCTTCCATCCTGGTCATCTGGTCCTGTAGTCCTGGTCATCTGGTCCTGGTCCTGTAGTCCTCCATCGATACCTAAGTCAAAGACACTTTAGACACACTAACTTTATGTCACTTCTGGTACTTGTAGTCCTTCTGAGGAGATGACTTACTTCACCCACTGAAAGGGGACCGCGGTCTCCATCTTGTCCTGTAGTCCTGCATCCTGGTCATCTGGTCCTGAAGTCCTGCATCCTGGTCATCTGGTCCTGTAGTCCTGGTCATCTGGTCCTGTAGTCCTCCATCGATACCTAAGTCAAAGACACTTTAGACACACTAACTTTATGTCACTTCTGGTACTTGTAGTCCTTCTGAGGAGATGACTTACTTCACCCACTGAAAGGGGACCGCGGTCTCCATCTTGTCCTGTAGTCCTGCATCCTGGTCATCTGGTCCTGAAGTCCTGCATCCTGGTCATCTGGTCCTGTAGTCCTGGTCATCTGGTCCTGTAGTCCTCCATCGATACCTAAGTCAAAGACACTTTAGACACACTAACTTTATGTCACTTCTGGTACTTGTAGTCGTTCTGAGGAGATGACTTACTTCACCCACTGAAAGGGGACCGCGGTCTCCATCTTGTCCTGTAGTCCTGCATCCTGGTCATCTGGTCCTGAAGTCCTCCATCCTGGTCATCTGGTCCTGCATCCTGGTCATCTGGTCCTGTAGTCCTGCATCCTGGTCATCTGGTCCTGTAGTCCTGGTCATCTGGTCCTGTAGTCCTGCATCCTGGTCATCTGGTGCTGTAGTCCTGGTCATCTGGTCCTGTAGTCCTGCATCCTGGTCATCTGGTCCTGTAGTCCTCCGTCGATACCTAAGTCAAAGACACTTTAGACACTCTAACTTTATGTCACTTCTGGTACTTGTAGTCGTTCTGATCTGGTCCTGTAGTCCTGGTCATCTGGTCCTTTAGTCCTGGTCATCTGGTCCTTTAGTCCTCTGTCCTGGTCATCTGGTCCTGTAGACCTCTATCCTGGTCATCTGTTCCTGTAGTCCTCCATCCTGGTCATCTGGTCCTGCATCCTGGTCATCTGGTCCTGTAGTCCTGCATCCTGGTCATCTGGTCCTGCAGACCTCTATCCTGGTCATCTGGTCCTGTAGTCCTGCATCCTGGTCATCTGGTCCTGTAGTCCTCCATCCTGGTCATCTGGTCATGTAGTCCTGCATCCTGGTCATCTGGTCCTGTAGTCCTCCATCCTGGTCATCTGGTCCTGGTCCTGTAGTCCTCCATCGATACCTAAGTCAAAGACACTTTAGACACACTAACTTTATGTCACTTCTGGTACTTGTAGTCCTTCTGAGGAGATGACTTACTTCACCCACTGAAAGGGGACCGCGGTCTCCATCTGGTCCTGTAGTCCTGCATCCTGGTCATCTGGTCCTGTAGTCCTCTATCCTGGTCATCTGGTCCTGTAGTCCTGCATCCTGGTCATCTGGTCCTGTAGTCCTCCATCCTGGTCATCTGGTCCTGTAGTCCTGCATCCTGGTCATCTGGTCCCGTAGTCCTCAATCCTGGTCATCTGGTCCTGGTCCTGTAGTCCTCCATCGATACCTAAGTCAAAGACACTTTAGACACACTAACTTTATGTCACTTCTGGTACTTGTAGTTCTTCTGAGGAGATGACTTACTTCACCCACTGAAAGGGGACCGCGGTCTCCATCTGGTCCTGTAGTGCTGCATCCTGGTCATCTGGTCCTGTAGTCCTGCATCCTGGTCATCTGGTCCTGTAGTCTTCCATCCTGGTCATCTGGTCCTGTAGTCCTGGTCATCTGGTCCTGGTCCTGTAGTCCTCCATCGATACCTAAGTCAAAGACACTTTAGACACACTAACTTTATGTCACTTCTGGTACTTGTAGTCCTTCTGAGGAGATGACTTACTTCACCCACTGAAAGGGGACCGCGGTCTCCATCTTGTCCTGTAGTCCTGCATCCTGGTCATCTGGTCCTGAAGTCCTGCATCCTGGTCATCTGGTCCTGTAGTCCTGGTCATCTGGTCCTGTAGTCCTCCATCGATACCTAAGTCAAAGACACTTTAGACACACTAACTTTATGTCACTTCTGGTACTTGTAGTCGTTCTGAGGAGATGACTTACTTCACCCACTGAAAGGGGACCGCGGTCTCCATCTTGTCCTGTAGTCCTGCATCCTGGTCATCTGGTCCTGAAGTCCTCCATCCTGGTCATCTGGTCCTGCATCCTGGTCATCTGGTCCTGTAGTCCTGCATCCTGGTCATCTGGTCCTGTAGTCCTGGTCATCTGGTCCTGTAGTCCTGCATCCTGGTCATCTGGTGCTGTAGTCCTGGTCATCTGGTCCTGTAGTCCTGCATCCTGGTCATCTGGTCCTGTAGTCCTCCGTCGATACCTAAGTCAAAGACACTTTAGACACTCTAACTTTATGTCACTTCTGGTACTTGTAGTCGTTCTGATCTGGTCCTGTAGTCCTGGTCATCTGGTCCTTTAGTCCTGGTCATCTGGTCCTTTAGTCCTCTGTCCTGGTCATCTGGTCCTGTAGACCTCTATCCTGGTCATCTGTTCCTGTAGTCCTCCATCCTGGTCATCTGGTCCTGCATCCTGGTCATCTGGTCCTGTAGTCCTGCATCCTGGTCATCTGGTCCTGCAGACCTCTATCCTGGTCATCTGGTCCTGTAGTCCTGCATCCTGGTCATCTGGTCCTGTAGTCCTCCATCGATACCTAAGTCAAAGACACTTTAGACACTCTGGGCCCTAGTTTCGTAGACCAGGCGCAGTCAGCTTTCAGCGCACCTGCGCCGCGCCGACGGGGTGTGTCCGCCTGGACTTTGCAAGTTTCGTGCACCGCGCAGGCCGGCGCAGGCTCGCGCAGGCACACCTCCCGTCTCGCCCACCGGCGCAAGTGGGAAATAGGGAGGAGAAGAAGGCGTGAGTGGGAGACGAGGAGGAGACGAGGCGTGGACTGGGATAAACACAGCCGATTCAGATCTTCACCAATCAAATGAGCTCCTCTCCTCTCCTTTAATGCGTTAGGGGAGGTTCAGTGCAAGTTCCGTCACTTGACAACCCGATGACAGAAGCAGCGCCGCCGCTGTGCGCGCGTATCATAATAATAACAATGCCGATATTATAAAAAACAGGAGAGAGAGAGGGAGATGTTTTGGTCCGAGAGGCTGAGTTTCCGTTACGCGTGCCATCCGCCTTTGATCTGACGTCAGATGTGACGGGACAATCTATATAGATATAAATTCACGTGTTGATTCAGTTAGTTGCATTAAATAGTGTTTGTTGTGATTATTTATTGCATGTAAATGTGCCTGGAACTGTGGAAACCTGCCTGTGAGGTCTCGGTGACGTGTGCGCACTGCGCGCCGTCAACCAAACTTCCACTGCGCCAGCTGTGATTCCCCTTGAATGAATGGACTTCATTTACGCCTTACGCCTTGCGCCGAAAGTAGACCAGGTTGGAGCTGGCGAGCTTTCAGCGCAGTCTCGGCGAGGCTTTTTGCCACGAAACTTCCGCTACGCCAAGCTGAATCTCTGACGCCTCCCCCTGCTGCGCCGCCACACCCATCTTGGCGCAGGCGATCCACCAAACTGCCAAACTGACGGTGCGCAAGGCTGCGCGGGTCGAAACTTGCATTGCGCCGGCTCCGCCACCCTGCGCCGCCCTGCGCTGGTCTACGAAACTAGGGCCCACTAACTTTATGTCACTTCTGGTACTTGTAGTCATTCTGAGGAGATGACTTACTTCACCCACTGAAAGGGGACCGCGGTCTCCATCTGGTCCTGTAGTCCGGCATCCTGGTCATCTGGTCCTGTAGTCCTCTGTCCTGGTCATCTGGTCCTGTAGACCGCTATCCTGGTCATCTGGTCCTGTAGTCCTCCATCCTGGTCATCTGGTCCTGCATCCTGGTCATCTGGTCCTGTAGACCTGCATCCTGGTCATCTGGTCCTGTAGTCCTCCGTCGATACCTAAGTCAAAGACACTTTAGACACACTAACTTTATGTCACTTCTGGTACTTGTAGTCGTTCTGAGGAGATGACTTACTTCACCCACTGAAAGGGGACCGCGGTCTCCATCTGGTCCTGTAGTCCTGCATCCTGGTCATCTGGTCCTGTAGTCCTCCATCCTGGTCATCTGGTCCTGTAGTCCTCCATCCTGGTCATCTGGTCCTGTAGTCCTGCATCCTGGTCATCTGGTGCTGTAGTTCTGGTCATCTGGTCCTGTAGTCCTGCATCCTGGTCATCTGGTCCTGTAGTCCTGCATCCTGGTCATCTGGTCCTGTAGTCCTCAATCCTGGTCATCTGGTCATCTGGTCCTGTAGTCCTCCATCCTGGTAATCTGGTCCTGGTCCTGTAGTCCTCCATCGATACCTAAGTCAAAGACACTTTAGACACACTAACTTTATGTCACTTCTGGTACTTGTAGTCCTTCTGAGGAGATGACTTACTTCACCCACTGAAAGGGGACCGCGGTCTCCATCTTGTCCTGTAGTCCTGCATCCTGGTCATCTGGTCCTGAAGTCCTGCATCCTGGTCATCTGGTCCTGTAGTCCTGGTCATCTGGTCCTGTAGTCCTCCATCGATACCTAAGTCAAAGACACTTTAGACACACTAACTTTATGTCACTTCTGGTACTTGTAGTCGTTCTGAGGAGATGACTTACTTCACCCACTGAAAGGGGACCGCGGTCTCCATCTTGTCCTGTAGTCCTGCATCCTGGTCATCTGGTCCTGAAGTCCTCCATCCTGGTCATCTGGTCCTGCATCCTGGTCATCTGGTCCTGTAGTCCTGCATCCTGGTCATCTGGTCCTGTAGTCCTGCATCCTGGTCATCTGGTCCTGTAGTCCTGGTCATCTGGTCCTGTAGTCCTGCATCCTGGTCATCTGGTGCTGTAGTCTTGCATCCTGGTCATCTGGTCCTGTAGTCCTCCGTCGATACCTAAGTCAAAGACACTTTAGACACTCTAACTTTATGTCACTTCTGGTACTTGTAGTCGTTCTGATCTGGTCCTGTAGTCCTGGTCATCTGGTCCTTTAGTCCTGGTCATCTGGTCCTTTAGTCCTCTGTCCTGGTCATCTGGTCCTGTAGACCTCTATCCTGGTCATCTGGTCCTGTAGTCCTCCATCCTGGTCATCTGGTCCTGCATCCTGGTCATCTGGTCCTGTAGTCCTGCATCCTGGTCATCTGGTCCTGCAGACCTCTATCCTGGTCATCTGGTCCTGTAGTCCTGCATCCTGGTCATCTGGTCCTGTAGTCCTCCATCGATACCTAAGTCAAAGACACTTTAGACACACTAACTTTATGTCACTTCTGGTACTTGTAGTCCTTCTGAGGAGATGACTTACTTCACCCACTGAAAGGGGACCGCGGTCTCCATCTGGTCCTGTAGTCCGGCATCCTGGTCATCTGGTCCTGTAGTCCTCTGTCCTGGTCATCTGGTCCTGTAGACCGCTATCCTGGTCATCTGGTCCTGTAGTCCTCCATCCTGGTCATCTGGTCCTGCATCCTGGTCATCTGGTCCTGTAGTCCTGCATCCTGGTCATCTGGTCCTGTAGTCCTCCGTCGATACCTAAGTCAAAGACACTTTAGACACACTAACTTTATGTCACTTCTGGTACTTGTAGTCGTTCTGAGGAGATGACTTACTTCACCCACTGAAAGGGGACCGCGGTCTCCATCTGGTCCTGTAGTCCTGCATCCTGGTCATCTGGTCCTGTAGTCCTGCATCCTGGTCATCTGGTCCTGTAGTCCTCCATCCTGGTCATCTGGTCCTGTAGTCCTGCATCCGGGTCATCTGGTCCTGTAGTCCTCCATCCTGGTCATCTGGTCCTGTAGTCCTGCATCCTGGTCATCTGGTGCTGTAGTCCTGGTCATCTGGTCCTGTAGTCCTGCATCCTGGTCATCTGGTCCTGTAGTCCTCAATCCTGGTCATCTGGTCATCTGGTCCTGTAGTCCTCCATCCTGGTAATCTGGTCCTGGTCCTGTAGTCCTCCATCGATACCTAAGTCAAAGACACTTTAGACACACTAACTTTATGTCACTTCTGGTACTTGTAGTCCTTCTGAGGAGATGACTTACTTCACCCACTGAAAGGGGACCGCGGTCTCCATCTTGTCCTGTAGTCCTGCATCCTGGTCATCTGGTCCTGTAGTCCTCTGTCCTGGTCATCTGGTCCTGTAGTCCTCCATTGATACCTAAGTCAAAGACACTTTAGACACACTAACTTTATGTCACTTCTGGTACTTGTAGTCGTTCTGAGGAGATGACTTACTTCACCCACTGAAAGGGGACCGCGGTCTCCATCTTGTCCTGTAGTCCTGCATCCTGGTCATCTGGTCCTTTAGTCCTCTGTCCTGGTCATCTGGTCCTGTAGTCCTCCATTGATACCTAAGTCAAAGACACTTTAGACACACTAACTTTATGTCACTTCTGGTACTTGTAGTCGTTCTGAGGAGATGACTTACTTCACCCAATGAAAGGGGACCGCGGTCTCCATCTTGTCCTGTAGTCCGGCATCCTGGTCATCTGGTCCTGTAGTCCTGCATCCTGGTCATCTGGTCCTGTAGTCCTCCATCCTGGTCATCTGGTCCTGTAGTCCTGCATCCTTGTCATCTGGTCCTGTAGTCCTGCATCCTGGTCCTGTAGTCCTCCATCCTGGTCATCTGGTCCTGTAGTCCTGCATCCTGGTCATCTGGTCCTGTAGTCTGATCGACGGTTTGCAATAAACAGCGTGAATGTGTTTCATATGCGTCATTACGCACAGGGAGACATGGCTCCGTTCATCCACAATGACCACAGTGAGCTCTCCGGTTTAAAACTCAATATTCTCCCGGTTTATGAGTTGCACGTCACTGCGCGTGGAGGAGATGACGGAGTCACCCTGGAAGCTGCACGCGCGCATGCACGCGCATACAGTAACTTACAGATCGCTCTCGTGTCCCCCGAAAACAAAACACCACAACAACGAGCAAAGCGCATATTTCACTGTTCAACAATAATCTGACGTCACATGATGAAGTCAAAGCTGCAGATGTTTGGACAATAAGTCAACAATCCAAACTCAGCGTGGCCTCGCGCCCTGATTCGATTGCACCTGTACGTCCTGAAGGCCGTGACGTCAGGCTCAATAGTTCCATCGTTTCCATGGTGCACAAATAAAGCATTTTTTGGGGCATTTTATTAAATTCTGCTCCAGCCCCATCTTTTTCAGAAACCAAAACAACTGTTTTCAAACCACCACACTATCTATCAACACATCCACAGTCCCGACATAAGACATTCCGCGCACCAAATAATCATTTACACGGAGAAAACGTCGGGTGAAAGTCTGTTGTCACCAAATCTGAGTTTTTTCAACAAGCCAAAACGAAATAAGAAGAAGAAGCTGTGATCGCCTTAACATTCAAAAAATAACACTCATTTACTGTGAATGTTTTAAAAGGACGAATCAACAAGAAAATTGCTAAAACAAGATAATAAAAACGAAATAAATGTTAAAAGTGGTCTTACCTCCAGGGTTGTCGTCCATCGCACGGCCCAGGGGGTCCTCCGGCAGTCGGGCCATTTCCAGCCTAGCTTTCCAACAGTCAGTTGATTGGTCGGGAGCTCGTTTCCAACAAAATCAGTAATCGGTAGATGATTTCCAGCTGCTTTAAACTTTTCACAGTTTGGTCTCAAAAGAGCGTGTAACTATGTCCAAGTCCAAGTGCAACGAAAAATCAAAACGGTGTGCACCCATTTTATATTCGGCCTCGGTAGGGTTCTGTTGCCATAGCACTGACTGACGTGCGTGCGTCTGATTGACCAGTCAGAGTCCTGCGTGCGTAATACGGTTCCGCTAACGTTATTACGGTAGTTTCACTTTATTTAGCTTAATTTGAGCTTTTAACATAAACACAACATTCTATCTGTGAATCTGAATTATGCGTAATTACAAAGAACTATACAAGGTTCATTTTCTGCCCGATGATCCGAAACAGGACTTTTTAACATACGAAAACTCTCCTGACGTGGCTGGATTCACAAATGCATTTTTTTCAACAAGGAACTCTCTGTAGCCAATCAGATGCCTCCCTCGTTTTCAGCCAATCACATGACTGCATTCCCACGAGGGGTACCTCACCATGGCCACAGTACAGCTTTTTCTCTGCGCATTTTGCGCATTTGCGTTAGCTAACTAGTTAGCCATAATGCTATTAGACAACGGATCATAAGCTAACTTAGCTAGCATAATATGATCCTACTAACATCAGAAAACATAACCATATCGGTCATTTGCTTGCTAAAGCTTACCTGTTGTTAATGCATGCAAAAATAAGTTACAAGCAAACCATAATAACTAATAGGTAAATTGCTTACTACATTGGTTTCAAAGTGCTGACTATAAGAGCTAGCTAACGTAGCTAGCTAATGGATTTCGCTAGCTACAAACAAGCTAACGTTGGCTAGAGAGAGAATAAAATCACTTTTTTAAATACTAGGCTTGTTCAGGATGGTCTTGGCTTGACTTGACTTATCACGCCGACGAGCTGCAGGTGTCTGAGGGGGCGGGCTCTAAAAGAGACGGCAGCCAAACGCGTCAAGTCGGACAACAAAGTCAATGTGACTATGGTGCTCAAGCGATAGAACACAGCAGCAAACCAAAGATGATATGTTTTATATATGTGTGTGTACACACACACACACACACACACATATACACACACATGCAAGGCAACATGTGGAAAAGGCATTCTTTTTTCCCAGTATATTTGTATTATCATTCTATGTTTGTATTAACCAGACCTCACATATAATAGGCCTACTCACAACACAATGCACAGAACTTTAGATCAAGCCATGAGATCAAAGCGACCAAAATAAAAAGTATCATTTCACCACAAGGTGGCCGCCGAGTGCAGACCTGAACACACGTCATTGAACTTTTAACCAATAGAGAGCCATTCCGCTGTAGCGGAGGTGTGTGCAAGCCGGTTGCAGCCACCGTGGACCGCGCTGCCAAGCGCTGCAAGAAGCGGCTCTTAAAAACATGTTCCCGCGATGTTTTGGGTCACGTGATATGGTCGCGACCCTGTGACGTCTTTGCAGTCGGCTGCTAAGTCGGACACAATTCTAGCCATCATGCATCGCTTTCAACCCACAATACATCACGTTAGATAGCGCTGCAGGCGGCTACATCAAGTCGAATTCGCCTACTTTTTGTTCTTATTTCTTTTTCCGAAAAGCAACGCAAAATGCGCAGAGAAAAAGCTGTACTGTGGCCATGCTCGTGGGAATGCAGTCATGTGATTGGCTGAAAACGAGGGAGGCATCTGATTGGCTACAGAGATGCTGTAGCCAAACAGCTTCCTTGTTGAAAAAAATGCATTTGTGAATCCAGCCACGTCAGGAGAGTCTCAAAAATCCACAAGTTCAGAAATGAAAAGCGTCTTTTAAATTCAAGTTTAACAGTTTGTATATAAATATAACAACATACAAATACATTTTTAAAGAATATTGCAAATATTTTTTTAATTTATATATTTATGGATTTATATGACATTTATTTAAAACGAAATGTATTTGTGAGAAGAGTAATTTATATATAAATAACAAAATACATTTGTGAATCCTTCTCTGTGCATTCATTATTAATGAGACTGAACTGACCCCATACTAACATACTAACATTTACCACAAGTGTTGTGAAATAGCTTCAGCTAAAATCACAATGATGCATACATCAGATGTTTCAAGCTTATCTATGTTTTTGTATCGGTCCCCATTCAAATCAACTTTAAATAAACTGTATTCTTGGTGACAGACTAAATACTAGGAAGATTATTTCTCATTCAGTCTCTTTCTTGAGCCAACGACAGAAGAAGCAGACGTAAACAATCAACGTCCTGTGTGCCGGTCGGGACGGGGCGCTCCTCGCCCTCTGGTGGGTGAGGCTGGGGCATCAGGGGCATCGGGGGCATTGGGGTGAGGCAGGGGCATCAGGGGCGATGGGGGGTGGAGGGGCAGGAGGAGGTCAGAATTGAAGCATGTAACCTAAACTTTCATCTTATAGCATGTAACAAAGTCTGAAGGGGGTCCAGTCGACAGAGAACAAAAAAGTCCAGTGTAGCTATTATTTGTTGGGATGGTGTGGGAGCCCTTTTTTTCTGCCATTTTAATTTTATTCATCAATCTCCTCTGCAGCTTTCGCCACCGATAACTTCGCCATTTCCTCCCGATTAGTGGCCACTTCAACTCGCATCAGTGCCGTGAACTCGCGAACTGCGGAGATGTCAGAGCGCATCCCGACCACAGCAGTCCGAGTAGTGGCGTTGTCCGCCCTCACACTGGTCAGCTTCAGTGGCGATCTTTCTCATTTTCCGATATTGCATGAAAAGTTAACTTTATGTCACTACTGGTACTTCTGTAGTTGTAGTGAGGAGACGACTTACTTCACCCATCTGGTCCGGTAGTCCTGCATCCTGGTCATCTGATTTGATTGCACCTGTATGTCCTGACGGCCGTGACGTAAGGCCCAATAGTGCCATCGTTTCCATGGTGCACAACTAAAGCATTTTTTGGGGCATTTTATGAAATTCGGTCCCAGCGCCATTTTCAGAAATGGACATGTCAAATGCGGCAGTTTGGAGCCCCTCAAACCAAAACAACAGTGTTTTAGAACCAACACACTATCTAAAGTATGTCCTAAAAAGTCACAGTATAATATGGCATAAAATGTCATCAGTGGCATAATAATCCCCTACTAAAAAAAACAGTTTAGACCAGCTTAGGCTGGTTAAGCTGGTTTTAGTTGGTTGATGGTTTTAGCTGGTTGATGGTTTTAGCTAGGTTTTGGTCAGCTGGTTTTAGCTGGTCAAGCTGGTTTGATGGTTTTAGCTAGGTTTTGGTCAGCTGGTCTTAGCTGGTCAGCGGGTCAAGCTGTTTGGGTTGGTCGGGCTGGTCTTAGCTGGCCTTAGCTGGCCTTGCTTGGTCAGCCTGTCTTGGCTGGTTCGGGTTTTTTGAAGTGGGGTCATATAAATGTAGCGCCTTTAGCCTGATCGAAAGAACACACTATGACACCTACAATCTCTCTAGATACGCAGAGCTGGTAATAGTTATTCAAACACGATAGCATGAAGTTCACAGTTGACAGTTCATTGCCACAGGTAAGTAATACTTTGCAGTGTATGAAAATAGAAGACACACAAAATAAAAAATAGAGCTCTTTCAAAAGTTCAAAAATAATAAAATAAAAAAGTTCAAAGGAAAGTGTCCCTCCTTCTTTGTTGAAGGTCAGAGTTCAGTTTCAGTTCTGTTGATACTACCCGGGTAGATTTTTGTGTTATATTCTTATCTATCACGAGTGAAGCGAGATGATGTCTAAAGTTCCTCGGAGTGGATCCCACAGTTGGCCAGACCGTGCACCGTTGAGTCGCTCGTCCTTTCTGGCTCGCCACCGAACCTCCTCGGTTCGGAATCTGAATCAAGTCCTAATCCAGCAAAACGAAAAACCACATGGAGTGCAGAACAATAACCATTACTCTCTATTCAAATCATGACACCTTTTTACTTCCACTTTTCACACTTTTTCACTCTATATCTTCCATATCTATACCCAGATGCAGGATATACAGCATTCAAAGCATTGTAAATTAGTCTGTACATTTTTTTTTACAATACAGGATAAATATTTTACCATGACAATTACCTATCACATCACCTACATATCTTTAACCATAGATTATATATATTTTTTAACTCTTTTAACCGTAAATAAACAGTATAAAATTATTCTTTTTAACCAACATGAATATTTAACAACTTTAGTGCAGTAAAAACATTATGCACATTACTTTAATCAAAAGCACCTTTTCGATCACAACTGACATCAACACAAATATGCATCATATGCCATCTCTTTCTATCCTATATGCTCCAGTAGTGTCAATATAGCTTAAACAGTTACAGCATTAGCATTCCCATTACAAGTAATTCGAGTTAGCTTAGCGGCGCTAGCCGCGATTAGCATTAGCTTCGCGCTAGCTCAGCTAGCAATCTTTTCAGTTACTTTTCCAAGTTCACAATGATACAGCAGGTTCCACGGTGCGTTTAAAACACTAGGCAACATATCGAGGACTTCGACTGGTTTTATGAACATACTTCAATGAAAGGATTTTTCTCACATCATGCTAATATCAACAGCTAACCTCAAGGCCTAGCCCCTTTGGATATAGCTTGGTTCTTACCGGAGTTTTCACAGAGGCTTAACACGGTGAAACTGGCTCCTCTCTCTCTCAGGCACACTCACGCGATGTTCCCTTAATACACAGAAGATGTATCAAGATATTGCCCGAGGATTAATCATTAATTTACGTGGTTTTCATCATGTTACATATCCCGCTTCGTCAGCTCGTTTACGTTGCTCGTAGCTCGGCTCTGAGTTAGATGGCGCTCGGCACAGACGGAGATCACGCTCAGCTCAGAGTGAGGTCACGTTCAGCCATGACACTGAGCACGGGCTAAGGTACTAAATTCAAATCACATAAATTGGTTCAGTAATCATGTGGGTTACATAAAGTACATATCTATAGTCGATCTGTTCCCTGCCATAATCACCGATCAGCGCAGAGTTTGGAGAAGTAGAGAGCCGCTCCAGACGCTCAGCTTTGTACTGCAGTGAACGGGCTCCAGAGAAAAAGCCAAATCAACCACCTAAAACAAGGCTCACCTAAAAATGTTTACGTTTGCACGTTTGCTACAGCAATATGTCACATTGCACGTATCAATTTAAACACAACACACTAACTGACTCTCATCCCCCACCCCCAACCATGCACACATAATTTAGTTCCTGCTCATAAGTGTACATTGAAAACCGTCTAAAACCATCAACCAGCCTATTCAAACAGCTTCTCCACCATCAACCAGCTAAGACCATGTAAAAACATCAACCAGCTAAAACCACTAAGACCAGCTAAAACCATCAACCAGCCTATTGGAACAGCTAAAACCATCCACCACCCTATTCTACCAGCTAGACCATCTAAAACCATCAACCAGCTAACCACTAAGACCAGCTAAAACCATCAACCAGTCTATTGAACCAGCTTAAACCATCCACCACCCTATTCTACCAGCTAAGACCATCTAAAACCATCAACCAGCTAAAACCATCAACCAGACAGTTTTCCCAGCTAAAACCATCTAAACCCACAAGACCATCTAAAACCATCAACCAGCTTAAACCGTCAACCAGACAGTTTTCCCAGCTAAAACCATCTAAACCCACCAGCTAAAACCAGCTTAAACCATCAACCAGCTTGTTAAACCAGCTAAAACCATCAACCAGCCTAAGCTGGTCTAAGCAGTTTTTTTTAGTAGGGTCGGTCTAACTATATTGAGCCAAAATGTCATAGTAGAGTCTGCCATAAAAATGTCATAAAAAAATGCATAGCAAAATACACCATAAAAATGCAATAGTATGTCATAAGCATGCCATAATAAGTCAAAGTAGAGTATTTTATTAAAAAGTCAGAGAATAGTACACCAAAAAGAATTACGTAATAAAGTTTAGGTATCTAATATGTCAGGAAAAATGTTTTATGGGCTAGTATAGTATGTCATGTAAAAATTCATAAAAAATCATAGTTTAAAATGTCATAAATATGTCTTAATTCATTCATAGAATCATATGCCATAAAAATGTACTAAAATGTTAAAGTGAAGTATGACCAAAAACAATGCGTAGTATAGTATTTCAGCAAAATGTCATATAAAGTCATATAATGTGGCTACTCAAATGTAAAGTATAGAATGTCAGGTAATGTCATAAACAATCATAGTAAAAAATACACCGTCATAGTATTGTCTTAGTATGCCATCAAAAGTCCAGTATTGTGTACCATAAACATGTCATAACGGTGTAATAATAGCCTACAGTATGCCATCAAAAAAGTCATGGTGTCATATAAATTCATAGCAGAGTGTGTTGTATAAATAATAATCATCGTGTAGAATACCCTAAAAAAGTCTAGTGTTACTATAGCCATATAATAGAAAACTATATTAAAACAAATGTGTTGTGTATTATGCCATTAAAAGTCTTCACTGTGACCTTTCAATGGCATACAATACTTTGACCTTTGATATTATTATTCTCTCACTTGAAGCAATTGATGCTCTCACGTAGACAGAAACAAGGATGCTTTAATCTGTACGGTTAGAGAGAATAGAGGGAGGGGGCGGGACCTCCGCTGTGAATCACTGAAGGAGGGTGACAGCAAAGACAAAGAGCTCTTAGGAGAAAAATGAAGACGGGCTTGAGAAAGTTGGACTCTTCCCACTCGATCCTTCTTTGTCTTGCAGAGACAATCACCTGGCTTTACGTCCTTCCATACTGCTACTGATTCTCTCTCTCTCTCTCTCTCTCTCTCTCTCTCTCTCTCTCTCTCTCTCTCTCACACACACACACACACACACACACACACACACACACACACACACACACACACACACACACACACACACTCCAGTGGTCCACTGATTGTTTCCTTGGTCATTTATCACGCTGGGAGCTAAAAAGCTTTACGCTAATAACAAGCTAACAACATGCTAATGAGTTGACAGGGTCTGAGTGTCTCCGGGGCTCCGTCTCCACAGCCAATTAGTCAGCACCCACTGGGACATGGCTTCTTTTTAACAAGGTGGCTGCTGGAGGTTGCAGGGTTGTGTTTATCATTTTTGTTTAGTCACGTCACTGTACAGGAGGCGGAGAGGAGGGGGAAGTTACCTCCATGTAGACACCAACCAGGTTTCATCATCATGGCTGAAATCACCACTGTTACTCTGTACATGTTGTGAAGTCCCAGATACAGGAAACCAAACACCTTCCTGTCTGAGTTCATAACATCACCCAGAGGTGCTCTGTGAACTTCAAGCTGCATTCACTGGATCTAGCAAGACACACGGGGAAAATAGACCAGAGGCTTAAACTTCCCCAAGGTTGAATCATGTTGAGTGTATTCTGTCATATGACATAAGTGCTCCAGTAACAAACATGAAAAAACAACAAATTAAGACATAAGCCATAGAGCCAACCTGCTGTGTAACGTAGAAGGAAGAGGAGTTGAGCAACAAGTGGCAAACATTAATTTTAGCACTATTCCTCAGCAGTACAGCTCCCGTTATCTGGTTGTGGTAAGTGGCGGGACATTTCTGACAAACACAATATTCAAGTGGTTGACCAATCAGTTGGCCAGCTGACCAATCAGAGCAGACTGGGCTTTTTGGGAGGGAGGGGCAGGAGGTCAAACAGAGCATTTCAGAGAGAGGCTGAGCAGTGCTGCTGCAGCACAGTCAGGACGGAAAAAAACATATTTTTTGAGGATTAAACATTTTCTAGTAGGAACCTAAAAATGCAGCAGAAGAGGAACAGAGTCTGTCCTTGTTAACCGAATTAGAAAAAAACGAAGCAGTCTGAATTCACTGCATAATCCACATTCACTGCAGGCTACCAGGGGCTCCAGTTATTAAAGGGCAACACCACCATTTCACAGTTATTATCCTAACAGTCATTCAGCAAATCCATCAACACTTCCTCCCCCCGCTATCAACCTAACACCACTGTCAGCCAAACAGAAACACAGGCAGAGTGAGATAGAGAGACATCGACTCATTGGGCATCAGCAGAGAAAGAGAGAGAGAGAGAGAGAGAGAGAGAGAGAGAGAGAGAGAGAGAGAGAGAGAGAGAGAGAGAGGACTAAATAGGTCTATTTGCAGGCAGTCAAAGAGTGAGAGGAGAGGAGAGGTTGTGAAAGACAGAAAGTGATCTGAGGGGCTCTAATTGCGGGACAGAGAGGATTAGAGAGAGGGACACGGTACACTGTAAAAAAAACATGAAGTTACTACCAACAACCGTGTATGGAGGAATAAACCTGCCATCATAAATACATGTTTCAATAAATAAATACGTAAAATAATGAAGAAAGAAATGGATAAGCATCAATTATCAAATAAATATGCAGGTTAATGTGAAAAGAAAAAATATGCACAGAAATGAAAATAAATTTTCATATTTAGTTATTTCCCAAATTATTTTCCCTATTCATTAATTTCCCATATTATTATTATTTATTCATCTTTTTCTTTTGATATATTTTTTATTTTTCTTCCCCCATATGTAAATGAGGGTGCACGACTTGACTATTTAGTTATTAGCAATCACAGCCACACACTGGTGTTTTTTTTGTGTCACTCTCTGTGGTTTTTAGATAAGCCTATCAGATGTTCCAACTGTAGCATGAAGCCATGTCACCCAAAACTGAGATATCCTCACAAATTCCTGCCTTCATTTTTTTTATATTTATTATAATGGCAGGATTAGTCCTCCATAACCATGTTTGAACAAATGCAGCAAAATTGCCCTCTTGCATCGCCAACTAGCATGCCCATCCAGTGGAGAAATGTGTCAAAATGACCTCTAGGGTGACCTTTCCAGAGGAGACAACCTGGTGAAGTGCCCTAGATTGTCCTTCCAGTAGAGAAAACATGGTGAAGTTCCCTCTCGGATGCCCTTCCATTGGAGAACACTGGACAAGTCTTCTCGGATGCCCTTCCATTGGAGAACACTGAGTCTTCTCGGATGCCCTTCCATTGGAGAACACTGGACAAGTCTTCTCGGATGCCCTTCCATTGGAGAACACTGAGTCTTCTCGGATGCCCTTCCATTGGAGAACACTGGACAAGTCTTCTCGGATGCCCTTCCATTGGAGAACACTGGACAAGTCTTCTCGGATGCCTTAATAGTGGAGCAAACGTAATGAAGTTCCCTCTCGGTTGTCCTGTGGAGAAAATGTGATGACGTGTCCACTAGAATGCCCTTCCAGTGGGGATAATGTGTTGAAGGGTTGTAGTTATTTCCTGCACCACCATGTGCAGCCGATGCCCTTTTTGTTTTTCGCCCTTCCAACAGTCTGAGTTCATCGTAATGGTCACAGTAATGGTCACCCGACACAAAGAAACCCCCAAGTTGTAACAAAAAAAGTTATCCTTTAAATAATAACAGAGAGTTTCTGATAAGAGAGGAGTTGATTTAATTCAATTAGATTATGAGATTTTACAGTGTATGGACGGTGTAGAGGTGGGGTTCTGGGGAAGGGGGTGGTTGGTAGAAAGTGATCTAAAGCGCTCTAATTGTAGGTGGTGTGTTGGTGAAAGTGATTTTGTGTCCCAGCACATCCCACCGCATCTCTGTGTCTGTCACATCAATATTCGCCCAACCCCTCATTTAAACATCAGCTGTCCACCCCCACCTCCAACACACAGGGAGAGCCTCCACCCCCACACCTCTCCCAGTGTGCCAGCAGAAACCCTCCTCACCGATGACCACTTTTCTGATGATGGCGTAGAGAAAATAATTAATTCTGAATTCAGACAATACATCCCGCTGCTTTTCTGTCAAGCCCTAACTTTCTCTGCCCTCCACCTTTCGTCTTCACCTTCCCTCTGTGAGGAGGGCAGATATGGATGGATGGATGGATTAAGCTGGGGAGGGGGATAATAGATGAGAGATGATCATCACCCGGAGCTTCTGTCAGCTGTGACCTTTGCAGGCTGAATGACCAGAGAGAGAGCAGAGTCATTACCAGCCTTTATCCCTTTGTGTCTGTAGCAGCCCCGCTGAGAGGAGAATAGCGCTGTCATTTAGGGCACCCGTCTCCAACCTGGGGATCAGCTAGGCCATCACGTCATCATTTCCAGGCTTATTGCATATAGTTTTACTATGCTAATTTGCTTCTTTTGATTGAGATTCTCCTCTTTTTTGGCTTTTTATGTTAGTTGTCACTTTCCCTCTACTGATAATTAATAAGACACAGGGAAAAAGAAGTTGAAGCTGATTCTTCAGTTGAGCTTCAGCTGTTCACGACTGCGGGCATTATGTAGAATCATTGTTTCAGCCACAAGAAAAAGTTGTTTTACTATAATAATACAAACCCTGGCTGTTCACAATGATACTTTCTGTCCAGTTTGAATCAGTCTTCCATTGCAGGTAACGTCCGTTGACATGCGCAGGACAAGCGGGATGAGCATGATAAGCATGAATGAGCTTTGGCTTCACTTTTCAGACCCGGAGGTTTCTACCCATTCAGCACCTTTAAACAGGAGATATGATATCATCCAGAGATCTACACTGAAAGCAAATAGTATTCAATATAGTATTCAGTTTATTTTGGGAGTGATTTGTAATCAAGGAATAAATGCAGCGCAAGAAATATGCAGTATGTCTATTTGTGATGTGTGTATTATATATAGATGCAGCTGTTGACCCCGAGACCTGACCCCAGATCAGCGATTGAAGATGAATTAATGTTGTATATATTTACCCACATCTGTTCCCAGTAGCTGTTGGTTATCTGTGTGTTTGTTGAGCATGAGGTATGCTAATCAGCATCGTGCCTATCAGGCAGGTTCATACATGTAGCGAGGACCCCAGAGTGTACAGACGCCCCTCATCCCACCTGAGTAAAACCTCACAGGAAGACCCTCCAGGGAGTAGACCCCTCCGCCCTGCTTCGGTATCGCATTACCTTAAAACAATGGTATCTCTGGTCTTCCTGACAACCTCCATCCACAACGCTGTAACTAAGTTACTTAAACACTTAGCTGTAAAGTTGACCTTAAGTTATGAAGCTAACATCGTTAACAGTTTCACACCATAAGCCAGACGGATCCAGATCCAGTAAGGTTGCTGCTCCAGGTGTCTCTCTGCCGCTTGTGTTGATCAGATCCTCATGTTGCACCTCTTTAAGGAGGAGGTTGAAGAAATAAAAGAGGGAAGCTGTGTGTGTGTGTGTGTGTGTGTGAGTGTGTGTGTGTGTGTGTGTGTGTGTGTGTGTGTGTGTGTGTGTGTGTGTGTGGTCCAACAAGTCTACCACTGCTGGACACCAAGGTTTAATGCAAAGTAGCTGAATGGAACAAGCATCCCCTGAAGCTCTTTGGACATGATAAACAACATGTTAGGGCAGGGGTGTCAAACATGAGGCCTGAGGACCAGAACTGGCCCACCAAAGGGTCCAATCTGGCCCACTGGATGGCTTTGTTTGGTGCATTCACAGCCGCTTTCAATGGTGAAGGAATATCATATTCATATCAGCATGTTCAGCATCCCTTGTAAATGGATTCTTCACGTTTTCAGAATGTACTTGGACTATTACACTTAAAGAAACAAATTGGAAGTGTTGTTATTTATAGGTTATTGGGCAATGTATTTTTGGTCTGGCCACTTGAGATGAAATTGAGATGCATATGGCATGAACTAAAATTTGTTAGGGACAGCCTTGAGTTAGGGCATCGAGCCCTTTCAGAGTACAGCGTTGACGTGGGATCCACCGGCCGGTGAGGAGGATGTGGCGGTGAGCTCCTCAAACGGACCAGATGATGCTGGTGAGAACTGGAACAAAAACCACTAACGTTAAGTTAACGTAAATGTGAACGGCTGCATGTAAACGCAAATATTAGTGGAATATTCATTTGAATCAGTTATGTAAACAGATGAGGAGGATTTTTATAAACAGGAATATAGTGCATGTACACATAGTCAGTGAGTCAGCCGGTGAGCTGTTTTATTGGGGCCGAGGTGCCTTGCTTCATGGGCCCAAACGGAAATAATGGAGAAGTTGAGCACGAAGTCAGACTCCGGCAGGATCCAGGATGCTTTTTGTGTCCTCTTCCAAGACAGTTAGTGTTTAGCAGTCAGGCTTTCTATGGAGTGACTGTGTTAACACACACACACTGAGGGAGCATGTGTCACAGCAAACAACCAGTCCTCTCTCCTCTTCCTCCTCGTCCTCGTCATCATCCTGCTGCCTCCTCTGCGTCTCCTCCTCCACCTCTTCGTCTGAGACGATGAAGCCTCCTCCACAGCGACAGCTGTACGTGTACACACACGTGTCTGAAACACAACACACACTCGCATTTTAGATGGAACCAGCCTTAATCACACAGGGAGCACGACCATCGATGATATCATGACTAAGAATGGGACGTTAAATGCCCTTTACAGGTGAACTTAATGTGACCTTTTCTAAACTTTTGAGTGCACATGTCCAACTGTTCAATGTTTCAGGACTTTTTGCACAACTTGCTGTTCTCTAACACGGAGCTGAACAGCAACATTCACAACAGCTGTTTGATCCTTGAATCGACCAATCAGTGTCCTGGTTCAATTAGAGTTGGTATTTAAACATCGTCTTCATCATGCTGTTGCACATATTGACATCATGAGACCAAGACGACACCTAACAAGTGATCAACAGCACCTCGCCATGCGAGGCTTCAAACAGGATGTTGTCAGAGGGGAGTGGCCAATGAGCTGAGAGAGTCACAGAGTGTCATCATCAGGTTGCTACGGAGACACAGAGACTGGAAGAGTCCCAGAAAGCAGAGACGTGGACGTTCAGGAAATCACCATTGCATGCTTCTACATTAATGCCCTACTTTCATGATATAATATCACTGTGAACTCTTTACATTTTCTATAAATTTCTCCCGAAAGCCAAATATCCCTAACTTTTTGTGAAAAGTGTATGTCCATCCATCGTCTACTGTATTCAGGGTCGCGGGGGACTGGAGTCAATCCCAGCTGACATTGGACGAAGGCAGGGTTCACCTGGACATAACCGGTCTATCACAGGGCCAACATGTAGAGACAGACAGGTAACCAGTCTATCACAGGGCTGACATGTAGAGACAGACAGGTAACCAGTCTATCACAGGTAGACATGTAGAGACCGACAGGTAACCAGTCTATCACAGGGCTGACATGTAGAGACAGACAGGTAACCAGTCTATCACAGGGCTGACATGTAGAGACAGACAGGTAACCAGTCTATCACAGGTAGACATGTAGAGACAGACAGGTAACCAGTCTATCACAGGGCTGACATGCAGAGACAGACAGGTAACCAGTCTATCACAGGGCTGGCATGTAGAGACAGACAGGTAACCAGTCTATCACAGGGCTGACATGTAGAGACAGACAGGTAACCAGTCTATCACAGGGCCGACATGTAGAGACAGACAGGTAACCAGTCTATCACAGGGCCGACATGTAGAGACAGACAGGTAACCAGTCTATCACAGGGCTGACATGTAGAGACAGACAGGTAACCAGTCTATCACAGGGAGACATGTAGAGACAGACAGGTAACCAGTCTATCACAGGGAGACATGTAGAGACAGACAGGTAACCAGTCTATCACAGGGCCGACATGTAGAGACAGACAGGTAACCAGTCTATCACAGGGAGACATGTAGAGACAGACAGGTAACCAGTCTATCACAGGGCTGACATGTAGAGACAGACAGGTAACCAGTCTATCACAGGGCTGACATGTAGAGACAGACAGGTAACCAGTCTATCACAGGTAGACATGTAGAGACAGACAGGTAACCAGTCTATCACAGGGCTGACATGTAGAGACAGACAGGTAACCAGTCTATCACAGGGCTGACATGTAGAGACAGACAGGTAACCAGTCTATCACAGGGCTGACATGTAGAGACAGACAGGTAACCAGTCTATCACAGGGCTGACATGTAGAGACAGACAGGTAACCAGTCTATCACAGGGCTGACATGTAGAGACAGACAGGTAACCAGTCTATCACAGGGCTGACATGTAGAGACAGACAGGTAACCAGTCTATCACAGGGAGACATGTAGAGACAGACGGTTAACCAGTCTATCACAGGGAGACATGTAGAGACAGACAGGTAACCAGTCTATCACAGGGAGACATGTAGAGACAGACAGGTAACCAGTCTATCACAGGGAGACATGTAGAGACAGACAGATAACCAGTCTATCACAGTGAGACATGTAGAGACAGACAGGTAACCGGTCTATCACAGGGCCAACATGTAGAGACAGACAGGTAACCAGTCTATCACAGGGCTGACATGTAGAGACAGACAGGTAACCAGTCTATCACAGGTAGACATGTAGAGACAGACAGGTAACCAGTCTATCACAGGGCTGACATGTAGAGACAGACAGGTAACCAGTCTATCACAGGTAGACATGTAGAGACAGACAGGTAACCAGTCTATCACAGGTAGACATGTAGAGACAGACAGGTAACCAGTCTATCACAGGTAGACATGTAGAGACAGACAGGTAACCAGTCTATCACAGGTAGACATGTAGAGACAGACAGGTAACCAGTCTATCACAGGGAGACATGTAGAGACAGACAGGTAACCAGTCTATCACAGGGAGACATGTAGAGACAGACAGGTAACCAGTCTATCACAGGTAGACATGTAGAGACAGACAGGTAACCAGTCTATCACAGGTAGACATGTAGAGACAGACAGGTAACCAGTCTATCACAGGGAGACATGTAGAGACAGACAGGTAACCAGTCTATCACAGGGAGACATGTAGAGACAGACAGGTAACCAGTCTATCACAGGGCTGGCATGTAGAGACAGACAGGTAACCAGTCTATCACAGGGCTGACATGTAGAGACAGACAGGTAACCAGTCTATCACAGGGCCGACATGTAGAGACAGACAGGTAACCAGTCTATCACAGGGCCGACATGTAGAGACAGACAGGTAACCAGTCTATCACAGGGCTGACATGTAGAGACAGACAGGTAATGAGTCTATCACAGGGAGACATGTAGAGACAGACAGGTAACCAGTCTATCACAGGGCTGACATGTAGAGACAGACAGGTAACCAGTCTATCACAGGGCTGACATGTAGAGACAGACAGGTAACCAGTCTATCACAGGGCTGACATGTAGAGACAGACAGGTAACCAGTCTATCACAGGGAGACATGTAGAGACAGACAGGTAACCAGTCTATCACAGGGCTGACATGTAGAGACAGACAGGTAACCAGTCTATCACAGGGCTGACATGTAGAGACAGACAGGTAACCAGTCTATCACAGGGCTGACATGTAGAGACAGACAGGTAACCAGTCTATCACAGGGCTGACATGTAGAGACAGACAGGTAACCAGTCTATCACAGGGAGACATGTAGAGACAGACAGGTAACCAGTCTATCACAGGGAGACATGTAGAGACAGACAGGTAACCAGTCTATCACAGGGAGACATGTAGAGACAGACAGGTAACCAGTCTATCACAGGGAGACATGTAGAGACAGACGGTTAACCAGTCTATCACAGGGAGACATGTAGAGACAGACAGGTAACCAGTCTATCACAGGGAGACATGTAGAGACAGACAGGTAACCAGTCTATCACAGGGAGACATGTAGAGACAGACAGGTAACCGGTCTATCACAGGGAGACATGTAGAGACAGACAGGTAACCAGTCTATCACAGGGAGACATGTAGAGACAGACAGGTAACCAGTCTATCACAGGGAGACATGTAGAGACAGACAGGTAACCAGTCTATCACAGGGAGACATGTAGAGACAGACAGGTAACCAGTCTATCACAGGGCTGGCATGTAGAGACAGACAGGTAACCAGTCTATCACAGGGCTGACATGTAGAGACAGACAGGTAACCAGTCTATCACAGGGCCGACATGTAGAGACAGACAGGTAACCAGTCTATCACAGGGCCGACATGTAGAGACAGACAGGTAACCAGTCTATCACAGGGCTGACATGTAGAGACAGACAGGTAACCAGTCTATCACAGGGAGACATGTAGAGACAGACAGGTAACCAGTCTATCACAGGGAGACATGTAGAGACAGACAGGTAACCAGTCTATCACAGGGCCGACATGTAGAGACAGACAGGTAACCAGTCTATCACAGGGAGACATGTAGAGACAGACAGGTAACCAGTCTATCACAGGGCTGACATGTAGAGACAGACAGGTAACCAGTCTATCACAGGGCTGACATGTAGAGACAGACAGGTAACCAGTCTATCACAGGGCTGACATGTAGAGACAGACAGGTAACCAGTCTATCACAGGGCTGACATGTAGAGACAGACAGGTAACCAGTCTATCACAGGGAGACATGTAGAGACAGACAGGTAACCAGTCTATCACAGGGCTGACATGTAGAGACAGACAGGTAACCAGTCTATCACAGGGCTGACATGTAGAGACAGACAGGTAACCAGTCTATCACAGGGCTGACATGTAGAGACAGACAGGTAACCAGTCTATCACAGGGAGACATGTAGAGACAGACAGGTAACCAGTCTATCACAGGGAGACATGTAGAGACAGACAGGTAACCAGTCTATCACAGGGAGACATGTAGAGACAGACGGTTAACCAGTCTATCACAGGGAGACATGTAGAGACAGACAGGTAACCAGTCTATCACAGGGAGACATGTAGAGACAGACAGGTAACCAGTCTATCACAGGGAGACATGTAGAGACAGACAGGTAACCGGTCTATCACAGGGAGACATGTAGAGACAGACAGGTAACCAGTCTATCACAGGGAGACATGTAGAGACAGACAGGTAACCAGTCTATCACAGGGAGACATGTAGAGACAGACAGGTAACCAGTCTATCACAGGGAGACATGTAGAGACAGACAGGTAACCAGTCTATCACAGGGCTGGCATGTAGAGACAGACAGGTAACCAGTCTATCACAGGGCTGACATGTAGAGACAGACAGGTAACCAGTCTATCACAGGGCCGACATGTAGAGACAGACAGGTAACCAGTCTATCACAGGGCCGACATGTAGAGACAGACAGGTAACCAGTCTATCACAGGGCTGACATGTAGAGACAGACAGGTAACCAGTCTATCACAGGGAGACATGTAGAGACAGACAGGTAACCAGTCTATCACAGGGAGACATGTAGAGACAGACAGGTAACCAGTCTATCACAGGGCCGACATGTAGAGACAGACAGGTAACCAGTCTATCACAGGGAGACATGTAGAGACAGACAGGTAACCAGTCTATCACAGGGCTGACATGTAGAGACAGACAGGTAACCAGTCTATCACAGGGCTGACATGTAGAGACAGACAGGTAACCAGTCTATCACAGGGCTGACATGTAGAGACAGACAGGTAACCAGTCTATCACAGGGCTGACATGTAGAGACAGACAGGTAACCAGTCTATCACAGGGAGACATGTAGAGACAGACAGGTAACCAGTCTATCACAGGGCTGACATGTAGAGACAGACAGGTAACCAGTCTATCACAGGGCTGACATGTAGAGACAGACAGGTAACCAGTCTATCACAGGGCTGACATGTAGAGACAGACAGGTAACCAGTCTATCACAGGGAGACATGTAGAGACAGACAGGTAACCAGTCTATCACAGGGCTGACATGTAGAGACAGACAGATAACCAGTCTATCACAGGGCTGACACGTAGAGACAGACAGGTAACCAGTCTATCACAGGGAGACATGTAGAGACAGACAGGTAACCAGTCTATCACAGGGAGACATGTAGAGACAGACAGGTAACCAGTCTATCACAGGGAGACATGTAGAGACAGACAGGTAACCAGTCTATCACAGGGCTGACATGTAGAGACAGACAGGTAACCAGTCTATCACAGGGCTGACATGTAGAGACAGACAACCATTCACACTCACATTCACACCTAGGGGTCATTTAGAGTCATCAATGAACCTAACCCCATCCTGCATGTCTTTGGACTGTGGGATATATGATGTCACGATGTGCATGGCTACCCAGGATTACCCATGACGTTATTGGATTTTCATGTGACTGTTACCTGTCAGGTATTTATTTATTTATGCAAAAACAGACTGTGTGTGTGTGTGTGTGTGTGTGTGTGTGTGTGTAGTTACCCTGGTCCCAGCTCATGTCCTCCAGATAGACGGTAGAATCCACTGGCCAATCCTGTTTGAGCTCCAGTGCTGGAGAAGCATCAATGCATCATCATGACAGAAGTTGTAGAAGGAAGACAAATAGCATGATGGAACATTTGCTGTGAACATTATTATGTCTGTCTTGACACATCACAGCATTTTTACCCAAATATGATTTTCTGATTCATACTTTGGTGTTCCGAATGGATCTTTTCCATTGTGTTACATGTAGACACCAACAAGGTTTCATCCATCACGGCTGAAATAACAACTGTTGCTGCTTTGTATGTGGAAGTCCCAGGTTACTCAGACAAACTAAGCTCAACTTCTCAAAATCAACAATTATTTTTTCGGACAACACGCAAAAATAAAATCCATCCCTCTCTCAACTCAAACTGTCTACAACCTGCAGCCTGTCAGTCAGTCACCAGGGCAACGCTGATGTGGATGATGCGGATCAAGCACTTAAATTAATCACATCAGCATTTTTTTGGTTTTTCTGTCTATTAGTACTCAGCCACAGATATTTTCAGTATATATTGTTAAATAGGTGAACAATATGATCAGGGATGTGATCCAAACGGGTTAAAAAGACATTTTCAATTTCAACTCGGCTTTAAACCCGAAAATGAAGCAGCGATGCTTGCTTCATCTGTTGCGATTGTCATTCTATCATTATTGCTGTGTATACAGTAAGTGTGACACAACATAGGCACCATGAATAAAACAGAAGAGCGACGTTATGGACGATGGATAATGGATAGGCAGGTGAACGGAAAGATTTTCACACTACTTTATTTTTTGAGGAAACAGTCATTATCAAGTTGCCCAGGTTGACAGTGATAATAACTTTGAACCATGAATAATTGACTTTGCTTGGGTTTTAATTGGTGTTACACAGTGTGAGAAATCATTTAAACAAGTGTAGTTACTTATTTGACAGGAATGATGCATAAAAGGTATTGCAACATTAATCAAATGCAACCGATGCAGCATATACAGGACTCCCAGCTGATCAGCAGCACTCATCCCTGGTTAAGTAACATTTCTGTAAACAGCTGGCAGTGGCTTTGTTGTGAAATTTTGAGACGGACTAAAAGTTATGAGAAAACATGCCACTTTATTAAGTTTTAATGTTTTAATTTGAGGAAAAACATTTATATTCCCAATATGGAGTCAGTTTATCCAAATAACGCCTATTCACAGAGGTGTGAAGGTATGCGATTTCTAGTAGTCCAGTTTTATTTAAAAGGTCTCATTCAACAACAGTTATAAACTAACCAGCACTCTCTCTATTCAGGCTCGTCCACTCAACTATTCCACTTCTCATTCTAAGGAGCCTGATTTGACTGTGGACAGTGGAATAATCTCAGTGACAGGAACATGTGGCAAAGACATAAAGCATCATTAATCATAGGGATGCACCGAATATTCAGCCACCGAAAATGTTCGGCAAAAAATGGCCCAAAAGCACATTTTCAGAATACTTTGATCACCGAAACAACACGGCCGAAACAGAAAGTTGTGATGACGCAAACAGAAACCGCGGCCAGTGCACGCTCGTCTGGATAAGCGCCAACATGTCTGCGGTGTGATCTTCACTGAGATCTATTCGGATCCTGACTTCCTCAGGACTGTGCTTGATCCGCGTTATAAAGACCATTACTTGGATGTGGGATTAAAGCAGCGTGCATGAGAAATGAAGCAGGCGCGATGGATGCGGAGACCCCGCTTGGAGACGGAGAAGCACACAGCGCAGGAGAAGGAGAGCAGAGCGCAGAAAAAAGGACTCGTCTCTCTGCGCCAGATGAGGGGCATGCACCCTCGTTGTCTGCTATGTTCGATGAGACATTAAACATTTTATTTTGATTTGTATTATATACTGTGCATTGTTGTAATGTTAGTGCTAAATAAATATTTGCAGACTTTTGTAATTGATTTATTCTTTGAATTGCAATGCCTTGATTTTAGTGAGGTTAGTACACAGTCATAGCCATAAATGCAACGGTACTAACAATTTGAATATTAACTTCTTTCGGTGTTTCGGTTTTCGGCCAAGAATTTTAATTTCGGTGCATTCCTAATTTATCATGCATAAATAACAACCTTTCAATTATGACATTATGACTATCCTCTATCTCACTTAAGTCCTACCTCTCCTCTGCAGGTCGTACTGTGTCTTGGCGTTGTGGTCGCTAAGAATCCTCCAGGCTGCATCCACTTCTAGAAACTTCTTCACACTAGACTCTGAAGAACACTCATCTCCAAGACGGTCCGGGTGGTACTGTGCAAGAACAACCAGACAGAGTCAATGCACACACACACACACACACACACACACACACACACACACACACACACACACACACACACACACACACAGGTTTCACATTACATGAGTTTATGTGGATTTCATAATTGTAGTCAACCCTTTCCCTTAACTGGACAAGTATGACAAGTATGGAGTTATATGTGAGAGCAATACTAATCTTATTATGACTGAAGTGTTGTGATAATATCGTATTGTGGGGTCTAGTATACAGCATATAACCATGGAATGGAATTGAATATAATGGCCCCATTGTCACAGGGATCCAGCTATTTGAGTCAGCATCGGCCTGATATCAGTATCGGTGCATCCCAACACACAGCATGTGGGAGTGGTGAGAGGTGTGTTCACCTGTAAGGCCAGCTGCTGGTACCGGCGTCTGAGCTGCTGGACTGAGTCTGAGGGGCTGGCTCCCAGGACAGCATACAAGTCCTTCTCTGCTGCTGCACACATCCCTGCTGCAACACAACACTGGCATCAGACTGATGCATCCATAACACCAACTGAGCTGATGCTCTTCCCACTGGCCCTTAAACAGAAGCACCAGGGGATTCATGGCTGCAGCCACTGCATATCTGAAACTTCAGAATGCATTTAAGACCTGACAGTGATGGTGTTTTGCAGGATCAGCACCAGGACAGAGATGCAGCCTCAGTGCACTTCTTTGAAACACCAACACATGCATTTACTATGATAACAACGGCAAAGGAATGAGATCTCCACACCTTTCTAACAAATCAAGTACCACTTGGTGGTTTCATGACTCCAGTCCCACAAACATCTACACCTGGTATTAGCTCAGCTGGTACACGTTAGCTTGCTAACTGGACTAACTACGACTACATCTGTGTCCCCGAGTGTCACATTATCCACGAAATTAAATTAAAGATTATTAAGTATTGCTATTTGGTTGAATTTTAACCAAAACACACCCTCGTGTACGTTACGAGCAATCCTAAAACAAAGTTTAATGAAAGCGGAAGTTATTTTACTCAGCGAACATTTCGTTATGGATTTACATGTTTGTGTTCTGTGTGGAAAACATTGATCATACCTTAAAAACACGGCGAGCAACCTGACAGACGACAGTGTCCGACTGTTTTGAGTCCCCCCTGAAAACGCGGCTGCTTGTTTCTGTTCCGCCTGCTGCCTCTGATCCATAGAGAGAATGGAGACTTCCGCTCTTGTTTAAAACCGTCACCGCTTCAACTCTGTGACGAACGAAGACAGTAATAAAATACAAACATACATGCTGTAGCGCGTTAGCTTCGAGACATAATACCAAAGTCATGATAGCTTGCTACTCTTCAACTGTGCCAATCTGAGAGGCTAAGTCCCGCCCCTTCCGGTGTACTCCATTGGAATATATTTCGATAAAAAGTACTCTAGTCAATAGAGAGAAACAAATATCTTTTTTTTAACCCAGTTTGAAGAATTGCACATATGATGTTTTTAATTTAAAAGATACATTTCCAGTTATAAAGTTGCAATGTGTGATACTTTTATGTAACTTTGTTATTGTGTGAACTACATATGGTGTTGTGCAATGTACCAACACAGCTGTTAGCTTGGCTTGCTAGCTAGCTAATTTATCAATGGTCCATCACAAATGTAGCGTTATCTTACCTTTTTTTTTTTTTTGCCAGCGACTAGTTTTATTCAATGGTCACTAACTAAACCATCATGCATTGTGCTGAAGGAAAAATGACAGACTAGAGAGAAATAAATGAAAATATTTTTTTTTATGTGAGAGCATCACAAAACAAATTGTCACAGACTACTTGTCTTTATTCAATAATTTGGTACGATACGCTTACTGCCTCGACATTAAGACAGGGCTGACATGTAGAGACAGACAGGTAACCAGTCTATGACTGGGCTGACATGTAGAGACAGACAGGTAACCAGTCTATCACAGGGCTGACATAGAGACAGACAGGTAACCAGTCTATCACAGGGCTGACATGTAGAGACAGACGGGTCCATCCTGCATGTCTTTGGACTGTGGGAGGAAGCCGGAGAACCCAGAGAGAACCCACGCTGACACGGGGAGAACATGCAAACTCCACACAGAAGGAAACCGAGCCCACATATGAACCCCAGCCCCTCATGCTGTGATGTGATAGTGTTAACCACTGTGCAGCCCTGGCAACTCAACAGAATAGCCTACGTCCACGTTGTGTATCTGTGCATGTGCTAGTGCTTGAACCATGCCAAAGCACTCCTCTTCCAACCGTGCCAGGGCCGTGGGAATGTACCGTCCGCACGGAACGGAGAACTAACAATAGTCAAACAAACCGCACTTTGGTGTCAAACATGCGGAGGCACGGAACGGATTGACTAGTGTGAGTGAGAGAGACCTGAAACAATCCAGGACCCTTTCCAGGACTCCAAGGAAGTCAGTCCACACCTCTGTCCTGGGAGATCCTCCTCCAGGAAACAAGCTCTATTTGGATGCTTTTTGCAAAATGTACACGTACAATCATACATGTGTTAATGATTGTGTTAAATGCAAAAACGGTTCCTTAGTTTCCAGAATAATTATGAATTTTGATGTGAAAATATAGTTGTTAGTAATTAGTATTATATTGAGTAGAAATAGAATATTTCACAACTGCTTTTATTGACTCGAGTTGGATTAACGTATTTTGTTAACAGTGCTGGAAAGTACTGTACTCAATATTTAAGTACAATGTTGAAGTACATGTAATTGAGTATTTTCATGTTGTGCTAGTTGGTATTTCTACTCCATTACATCTCAGGGGGAAATATTGTTCTTTTTACCTCCCTACATTTATCTGACAGCTTTAGTTGCTTTACGGATTCATATGATTGAATCAAAATCTACTAATAACTGATGATGTATTATTATAGATTAAACTACCAGCAGTAGTTTAAAAATGCTCCACCTTTACCAGCTGCAACATACGTGAATTAATCCATCCATCCATCCATCCATCCATCCATCCATCCATTGTCTACCGCTTATCCTGTATTTAGGGTCACGGGGGGGTGGAGCCGATCCCAGCTATCATTGGGCGAAGGCAGGGTACACCCTGGACAGGACGCCAGTCTATCACAGGGCCCGTGAATTAATCCAAAAATACAATATTATAATAATATAACATGTATTTTTCTGAATGAAGAGTATTTTTACTTTTGGTACATTTTGATGATAACACTTTTGTATTTTACTTGAGTACTATTGTGAATGCCGCCGCCGGACAAAGACAGACAAAACTCCTGATTCCCTTCATGGTGACGCATCTCCTTTGGTTGCGATAGTTCCTGACAGTGTTGTTGTTGTTGTTAAGGAAATGCAGCCCGGAACGTCGAACAAAAGATGGATATAGTGCGTGTACGTGAGATGATCAGTCAGAAAGCCAAGATCATGCTGTTGAATTCTTCTGCCAAACCTCGGAAACAGCAGCCAGGAAAGAGCAGCAGGAGACCACATGCTGGGAAACCCGTCCTGGAGATACAGGCCAGGAGCAATCTGTTAATTGAAATGGGAACAGAAGAGATGAGGTGACACAATGACACCTTTATGATTTGACTTCCTGTCTGTCACTCACTTATGGCTCTTTAACGAGACCACAGAGGGAGGGGGAGGGGGAGGGGGGCAGAGACACAAGGTGACTGACATTGCTGTGCAGTTAATTATTTCTTCATTTTGAGCGAATTAAAGGTCAATTAGTCGAGTGGAAAAATATTCACTGTCAAAGTGGGGGCAGTAGTTACCACTTCATGAAATGCACAGGTCTGAGCAGCTGTCCTGAAATCAACCCTGTCTTTTTGCTGCCAGGTTTACACTTTCAACGAAAGATGTTCCTTCTGCTTTGTCCTCCACGTGGACGGAGTAGGAGCCAACGGGCCCCGCCGCCGGTCCACATGAGACACACACGGCGTGTCCCAGTCCTCAGCTTTTCATCAAGATGGCGACTGCGAACGTATCAGCTGCAGGAGTTCGCTTCTCCTAGACAGCGTTACAGTTGGAGCGCTTCAGGGTTTGGATGGGCATGAAATTAATCTACATTTGAATGATTAGCATAAAAGATTAACAAATGCATTAGATAAGAAAAAGTCACGTCTGTCTTGAGAACAACTAAACACAGGAAAGTAGTCAAGGACTCAAGGATTTTGTCATTGTGCAACACAAGGATGTACAACAGAATACAGTTGTAGCCCATTTACACCAGTGTAGTTCTTTTTTTAAATTTGCATCAGAAGTGTGACGCCCTGCCCCTCTCTCTGCCTATTGGTTGTGGGTGGAGATTGGGACAGGGCGTCAGGCCAATTGGCCACACCTGTGGGGGTATAGGGATCCAGAGATTTAAGGGCTGGGTAGCCATGTGTTCAGACGCTCTTTGCTGCTTCTAGGCTGAGCTTTGGGCTCAGTCTTCCACCCGCCATGTGGTCTTAAGTATAAATTCTTTTGTTTAAGTATAATTATTTATGTTTACTTTAACCAGTAAAAATGAGTTACTAATAAATTAGTTTTTGTTTATTTCATGTGTGGACTCCCTTTATTTTGCCACTACCTGACCCGGTGTGTGACAAAATGGGGGCTCGTCCGATTGTTAAAGTTCATTTTGTAGACAAGTGTAAGTCTGTTTAGTTTGGTAAGGGTCATTTGGTCAAATTCAGCCTGGTTGGTCTGAATATGGTTTGTGTGCTGGCATTTGCTTTGTGTTCCTGTTAGGAATTGTAGTTTTGCATTAGTAAGTTGTTTGGTTTCAAAGGATTGATTGGCTTATTGGTAGCACCTGTTGAAGCCAATTTAGTAGCTGCCAGTGTTGGGAGTTCCACATGTGACTGTTGTCTTTTGGATTTCAGTTTTTAGGAGGGATTTGGTCGGTGGAGTTTGGAAGTAGTAGAGCATTGTGTCCTTATGTTTTGTTTTTTTGCTTAAAGGTTAATGTTTTGGTTGTAATCAATAAAATAAAGGTTGGAACTTTGAGTTTGGTTATTGGGGACAGTCTTGTAATGTGGTATGGAACCATGAATCCCCTGTGAGGCTAAGAAGACTGGTTTCCAATAGGGGGACTGGTCTTGGGGAATTTTAGTGTGGCTGCAAAAGTGGGTAGAGCGGTTGTCTCGGGAGCACATCCACGGTGTAAGAGAGGGTCGCTGGTAACAGTTGCCTTTTTCTTCCCAGTGGGCTAAAGTGCATAAATACCCCCCATCAGTAGCGGCACGAAGACTAGGGATGGAGCTAAGGTAGTTATGGGGTCGCTAATGTCTTAGTTAGTCAGTCCCAGACTTTGTTAGTGGTTCCAGCTGATATTGTTTTTGTTTTTTTCTTTCTCCTATTCTATTTTGTCAGTGAGTGTAGGTAGTCCAGGTATGGCATCTACAGTGGATAAATTTGTTGACTCACCGTCAGTAGCACTACTGGATCAGTGTACTAAAGACCAGTTACTGCTAATTGCTGAGAAATATGAGATTGAGATATTGGATAAAAAGTTAAAGGAGTCTGTTAAGGGAAGTTTGATGGCAGGTTTGCTGGAACAGAGAATTATTCAACCCGTTGGGGGGACTCAGTCTTCGGCGTCTGCAGGTACTGTTTTGAGTTTTGAACAGCAAAAGGAACTTTTGTTGTTAAAGCAAACTCATGAATTACAGCTACAAGTACAACTTCAGAATATAAAACAGCAAAATGACTTGGCTTTGGAAGAAATGAAGCAAAAAACTGAGTTGGTTAGGTTAGAGCTACAGAATAAAAAGCTGAACTTAATTCAACAGGGTATATTGCCAGGTTCAGCGGATAGTGACAACCCTGTGTTTCAGTCTGGTGCACCAGTGGCATCTTTTGATATATTCAATAACTTGCGCTTGCTTCCGAAATTCAATGAAAAAGACCCTGATTAATTCTTTTCATTATTTGAGCGAATAGCGGAGTCTAGGAAATGGCCGGAGGGTGATCAGGCGTTAATGTTACAATGCGTCCTGACCGGTAGAGCCCAGGAGGCGTACTCAACTTTGAGTGCTGCTGATTGTAAAGTGTACAAGCGAGTTAAGTCTGCGGTGCTTAAAGCATATGACTTGGTGCCTGAGGCGTACCGGCAGCGGTTCCGTGGTTGGAAAAGAGGAGATAAACAGTCTCATGTGGAGTTTGTGCGAGATCTGACTGCCCATTTTGGTCGTTGGTGTGCAGCGTCTGAGGTGGACACGTTTGAGAAACTGTGCGACCTGGAAATATTAGAACAGTTTAAAAACTCTGTACCTAAAAATGTGGCTACTTACCTCACAGAGAATAAAGTAGGTACTCCTGGTCAGGCGGCCGTGTTGGCCGATGAGTACGTGTTGATTCATAAAAGCAATTTCAATGCGTTAAGTTCAGATAATGTGCGCAGAGAGAGTTATGGTCATCAAAAAGGTGCATCAGACTCTTATGCTAAGAGTGAGCATGGCATGCGAGAAAGGCAGGCAGAAGGTAGAACGTGTAATTACTGCAAAGGCAGTGGGCATTGGAAGAGTGAGTGTCCAGTCCTCAAATCAAAAAATAAATTCTCCGGTACGCAAGTAAGACCAGCGGCTTTGGCCAGTTCACTCAGCCCAGCGGTAGTGGTTGAGGAGCAGGTTGAAGCCAGGCAGCAGAAGAGCATGGAGGATTTTGGACCATTCATTTCTGAGGGTTTGGTCTCTTTGCCGGGTAATGTTGAACAGGTGCCAGTAAAGATACTGCGGGATACCGGCTCATTGGACTCATTTGTGTGCAAGTCTGTTTTACCCTTCTCGTCGGAGACTGACACAGGAGACTTTGTGCTGGTCAGAGGAATGGGGATGGTGGTGTTCCCTGCACCTGTGCATAGGCTGTGTCTTGACTCAGGTTTGGTGAAGGGAGATGTTGAGATGAGTGTGCGCACTGAGTTGCCGGTGGATGGGGTGGACATAATTCTGGGGAACGGTCTTGCTGGGGTGCAGGTGTGGGCTGATGGTCCTTCTCCCAATATAGTCACTAAAAGTGTGCCTGGTCAAGGTCAACCAGACAGTATATCAGATGTTGCCGTTGAGTATCCGGTCTGTGCTGTGACGCGTGCCATGACCACTGCGGGTGACGCACAGAGTCTTGCTACCAAGAAGTCAGAGTTGGAACCTGCTGAAGTTTGTGTGACTTTGCCTTATCAGTTTAAGTCTATGTCACGATCTGAGTTGGTTGCAGAGCAGGAAAATGATGATAGTTTAAAAGAACTGTTTGACAAAGTATTTTCGCTTGGTGAGATACTTAGTTCTGCTCAAGGCTATTTTATTCAGGGAGGCTTATTGTTTAGGAAATGGGTGCCTCATGGAGAAGCTTTTGTTGGGGAACCTGTTTTTCAGTTTGTAGTGCCGAGAAGGTTTCGGGACTTGGTGTTGCAAACTTGTCATGATAATGTAGCTGGGCATCCAGGGGTAAAGAAAACATATGACCGGGTGTTGCGGTACTGTTTTTGGCCCCGCCTGAAGCGTGATGTCTCAGCATATGTCAAAACATGTCATACATGTCAGTTAACCGGCAAGCCAAACCAGTCAATCAGACCGGCTCCACTTTGTCCAATTCCTGTGGTTGAGCAGCCATTTGCACATTTGATTATTGACTGTGTCGGGCCGTTGCCTTGTTCAAAACTAGGTCATAATTATTTGCTGACTGTCATGTGCCAGTAACCAGGTATCCAGCGGCGTATCCACTCCGAAATATATCTACTAAATCGGTGGTGAAAGCTTTGACACAGTTCATTTCGGTGTTTGGGATTCCAAAAATTATTCAGAGCGATCAAGGCTCGAATTTTACATCCGGTATGTTTGCCGAAATACTGCAGCAGCTTCACATTAAGCATAATAAAGCTTCGGCTTATCATGCGCAATCACAGGGCGCCCTAGAGCGTTTTCATCAAACGCTGAAGTCTTTACTGCGCTCTTATTGTACAGAGCTGGGGTGTGACTGGGGGGAGGGGTTGCCGTGGCTCCTGTTGGCAGCCAGAGAAGTGGTTCAGGAGAGCACAGGTTTTAGCCCCAATGATTTGGTGTTTGGTCACAAGGTACGGGGTCCCATGGCTGTGTTGGGAGATAGCTGGGAAATAACAAATCCTCCCCAAAATTTGCTTGACTATGTCAATGGCTTCAGGCATAGGTTGGTTTTGGCGGTTGAAAGTGCAAAAGAGAAATTGGTAAAGTCACAGCACAAAATGAAAGCTCTGTATGACAGGCGTGCAGAGCCTAAGCGGTTTCAGGCTGGTGACCAGGTTTTGTTTCTGCAACCTATTGTGACTTCTCCTTTTGAGGCAAAATTCTCCGGTCCGTACACTGTAGTACGGCAGGCTTCAGACTTGAATTACATCATTGCCACTCCAAACTCTAGGAAAACCACTAGACTGTGTCATGTGAATTTGTTAAAACCTTTTTACGGACATCAGACAGTGGGGAAAGTGGGAGTGGTATGGTTAATGCTTCTGTTTGTACATCTGCAGTTCTGAGCTCATCTCCGGCAGTCAGCATGGAGGAGAGTTCGACCACTGATGTGGTTTTGCAAGGGCGATTGAAAAATTCAGTCACTGAAAAATTTGGATTACATGTTGGCAAATTTGGATGATAAAAAACGTGTTGAGTTGGGTGCCCTTATTAAAAGCTATCCTGTTCTGTTTTCGGATGTACCTTCTCGCACACATCTTATTGAGCATGATGTGGATATTGGTGATGCAGCACCTATAAAGCAGCGTTTTTATCGGGTTTCATCAGATAAGCGCAAGCTTTTAGACAAAGAAGTTCAGTATATGTTGGACAATCATATTGCTGAGCCGTGCGTTTCAAGTTGGGCATCGCCGTGTCTGTTGGTCAGTAAGCCGGACACAACTTTTAGGCCATGTACTGACTTTCGTAAAGTTAATAACGTTACGAAGCCAGATGTGTTTCCTCTTCCCCGCATGGAAGACTGTATAGATCAGGTGGGGTCTGCCGTTTTTGTGACTAAGTTTGACCTTTTGAAAGGTTATTGGCAGGTTCCCCTGTCTAAGCGGGCAAAGGAAATTTGTGCATTTATTACACCTTCTGGTCTGTACAAGTACACTGTTATGCCATTTGGCCTGCGTAATGCGCCTGCAACATTTCAGCGCCTCATGAACCAGGTTGTGGCGGGGCTGGATGGCTGCGCAGTGTACCTTGATGACGTGGTAATATACAGTGATACATGGTCTGAACATATTCAGCGCATTCGCGCATTGTTGGACAAGTTGGTCTGGGCAGGGTTGACTGTTAATTTGGCAAAATGCGAATTTGCGAAGGCCACAGTCACCTATTTGGGTAAGGAGGTCGGTCAGGGCCAGGTGCGTATGTTACAGGATAAGGTGGATACAATAGTAAGATATCCCCCTCCAACCACCAAGAAAGGGCTAATGCGCTTTTTAGGGATGGTGGGATACTACCGAAGCTTTTGTCAGAATTTTTCATCAGTTGTAGAGCCTGTGACTGCACTTTTGAAAAAAGAGGCACACTTTGTGTGGTCAGATAGATGTAGACTGGCATTTGAAAAGGTCAAGGCACTTTTGTGTGCAGCACCTGTGTTGGATGCCCCCCGGCTGAATGAGGTTTTTTCCCTGCAGGTGGATGCATCTAACGTGGGGGCAGGAGCTGTACTTATGCAGGCAGGAGACCACAGGGTTGAAAAACCTGTGGCCTTCTTCTCTAGGAAGTTTAATAAGTACCAGCTCAATTACTCGGTGATCGAGAAGGAGGCACTAGCATTAATATGGGCATATCAGCATTTTGATGTTTATTTGGGATCTGGTCTAACTCCGTTGGTTGTTTATACCGATCACAACCCACTGACTTTCCTGCGGTCACTTCAAAATCCAAATCAGCGGCTGATGCGGTGGGCATTGTTTTTACAGCCGTACCATCTGGATATTCGTCATATAAAGGGATCAGAAAATGTGATAGCGGATGCCCTTTCTCGGTTGCCTTAAAGTTGGGTGGTGTTCTCACTGATTTGTCTATTCTGTTCTTTTCCAGGTCTACCTTCTCACTACTCTTAGGCTACGTTCACACCGCAGTTACAAGTGACCTGAATCTGATTTTTTCACTCATATGTGACCCATATCTGATTTGCTTTTGACAATGTGAACAGCACAAGTCGCATTGAATCTGACATTTTCTAATCAGATTCAGTACCACATTTAAATGTGGTACTGAATCGGATACGTATCGGATTTTTTTGAATGCGACCGCAGTCTGAACAGCCAGGTCGCATTTAATGCGACTTTGACGTCATTCTGACCCGCGCTGCACTGTTTTGTAAATGAATGACAAATAAAGTTGATTGAAAAGCGGGCGGGAGCCAAAACAAACATGGAGGACATTAAAATGTGAATTTTCTTTCTCCTCTTCCTCCTTCGTGCAATCACCCGCTCACAAATTTGCCGGCTGCCGCCACACACTGTTTTTAGCATGAAGCCATACAGTCCCACGTTACCGGTTGCCGTTGCCATGTTCGCTTCCGTAAACACCGCTGTGGCGTGATGTCATCAATGATCAACTGCGCATGCGGGTCACTTCAGGAGCGTGAGCTGTTCACACAGCAATCCGTAGACAGGCCGCATTTAAAGAGGTAATGTGAACAGCCAAACAAAAAATCGGATTTGAGCCATAAATCGGAATTGTGCATTAAGACCTGCGGTGTGAACGTAGCCATAATGTGCTCCTAGGAACCAGGTTGCTGAGTGGAGGACGGGGGTAGATGGGGAGGAGTGGGGGGGATAATGTGGTGGGGCCCCTTTTCTGTAGGAGGGGGGTGTGACGCCCTGCCCCTCTCTCTGCCTATTGGTTGTGGGTGGAGATTGGGACAGGGCGTCAGGCCAATTGGCCACACCTGTGGGGGTATAGGGATCCAGAGATTTAAGGGCTGGGTAGCCATGTGTTCAGACGCTCTTTGCTGCTTCTAGGCTGAGCTTTGGGCTCAGTCTTCCACCCGCCATGTGGTCTTAAGTATAAATTATTTTGTTTAAGTATAATTATTTATGTTTACTTTAACCAGTAAAAATGAGTTACTAATAAATTAGTTTTTGTTTATTTCATGTGGGGACTCCCTTTATTTTGCCACTACCTGACCCGGTGTGTGACAGAAGCAATGCAAACAGAGGAACAACAAGAATTCTGTGGTCAGATAACATGGCCTATATCATAACATTAAACACTCAACATCAGGACAACATTGTGGGGGTGGTCCACTCCTGTTCTCTGTCCTGAAATCTTGACAGTCACCATGAGTCTAGGATGGACCAGGTCTCGGTAAAGATGTGGGACCAACAGTCAGCAACCTCCCATTACTGAGTTACCCTGAAGTCTTATCCCATCCATCTTATTTTCCATGGGAGCATGCCGGGTCATGGTATAACCTGCGGTCCTAGCTCGGTTAGCTTACCTTCCATCTCTTCCTGGGGGCGTTGACTTCCCTTTCCGTGGCGTTTGGGTGATGTTCAGACTCTGGTAGCTAAAGTTTTTGTTTAAGTATTCATGTGATGTGGATAAGTGTATTACGGGGAAAAATATAAAAAAAAATTACAACAAAGTATTTTTTGAGAAATAGTAAGTCTTCTTTAGGAAATAACACACAAAAAAAGAAATAGTCCAAAAATGCCCCCACCACTGCCACACAAAGGCTAGTTTAACTTGTATCGCGCGCGCGTGTGTGTGTGTGTGTGTGCTGGCTAGCACTCTCAGGCGTAGAGCAGCTGTTCATTAGAAATGTGTGAGCTGAAGAAACAACACAGACGATAAAAACGGCAATCTCTGTCTAATTAAAGACAGAAAAGAACAACCAGACAGAGACAATGGACACACGCGCGCGCACACACACACACACACACACACACACACACACACACACACACACACACACACACACACACACACACACACACACACACACACACACACACACACGCCTACACACACACAGAGGCCTGTCTTACTTCTAGTGATCATTAAGCTGTTGTTAATTACAGAAGACAATAAAGAACATGATAAACAAGCAGAATAATACAAGCAGCTACAGCTTGTCAGTGAGACAGAATCACTGACCCACACATCAGACTCCTCCTCCGACTCCGTACAGACTGAAGGACACACAGCAACGGAGAACAGCTGTTCATTAGAAAGGTGTTAACTGAAATAATAATCATCAACAATGAAAAACAACAACTACATATAAAGAGCTCTCTCATTAACCGAATCCACTGTTGCTGTTATTGACTCTGAGAAGCAAACCACACTAAACGCCCACATCCCCGAAAAATTAGGAATGAATTAAAATTAAAAACGATCTCTGCCCTTCATTTGAAATGTTGGTGTCTGGAAATAGTCACAGTTATTGACTACACAGTAATTATCAGAAAATCGCCAAAGTAAAGGCCAATCCCCTGAGCTTGCTATGATCAGTGTTGATCTTTGTTGGACGATGTTGTTGGACGATAGCATGCGTTTTCTGAAAACAAAGAAAATCGATTGCATGAGAGCCGATGAACCCAGATCAGAGCTGCCTGATGTAACACTACAATTGGTACGTCTGTGTTCCAGGTTGCAGCAAAGCATAAGCAGTAAGCAGGCATAAACCTCTGGTTCTGAAAAGTCCAGTTGTATGGAAGTCTATGAGAAAATGGTCATACTTCTCTCTTGATTTATTTCTCAGTCAACATTGTAAACATGAGTTTATGATCTCAAACTCTAGTTTCTTCTTCAATCCAGCATGATGTTCATTTTGTACATTATGGTCCATTTAGAGTCCAACAGACCAGAAAGCAGGGCCGGATAAGATGACGAGGGCCAAAATGCTAAACTTGAGGCTTGAAAAGCGTAGTGCACCAATGCGTGACGTCACCATGACTACATACATTTCTTATATACATTTCACAAGGACTTACCAAGTGGAGTAAACAGGAAGTTCTACAGACTGACAAGGAACTCATCGACTGCCATCCTGCATCATCAGAACCAGACAGAAGTTTATGCAGCACTTTAATTCTTCTGACATATTTATTTTGATTAATACATGAATATAAGCATGATTAGTATTATCATATTGATTGCATGTTATGATGATATAAATCACTCCGTCTTGGTGTGATCGGGCCAAAGGCTGCTGGAGGCAACAGCCAAACCTCTATTTCATCCACAGACTGTAATAAGTGGATGTAGTCATGGTGATGTCTCCCGTTGGTTTGTGGACTACGGCTCTGAAGCTTGAGTTCGGCAGTTTGTGACCATATTTGGACTGCGGAGGAGCAACAGGTGGATCTGATGAACACAAGTGGCAGAGCGGCACCCCGAGCAGAAACCTTACTGGATCTGGATCCATCTGGATTCTGGTGTGAAGCTGTTAACGAAGTTAGCTTCATAATTCAAGTTAAACTTTACAGCTAAGTGTTACAGTCATCTTAGTAGCTAACTGCATTGGTAGCGTGGCAATCAGCAGGTAGCCCGCCCCTAAAGCATCCCCTGCTTTCTAGTCCACTTGACTCTAAATGGACCATAATGTACTAAATGAACATCATGCTGGATTGAAGAAGACTTGAAACTAGAGATTGAGATCATAAACTCTTTACGTTTACAATGTTTACTGATAAAATACATCAAGATAGAAGTAGGCTCATTTTCTCATAGACTTCTATACAGATGTCTTTTTCCAACCAGAGGGGTTGCCCCCTGTTGGCAAGAATTGACTTCACTTTTCAGAAGCAGAGGTTGCTGCCTGATTTCATCAGTGACCAACCGAATCTCACACTCAACTGACACACACTGTAAATACAGGCCACTTCAAACTGCTAGTGAATGCAAACACAGTGGAGTGGAAAAATACCTCATCCTTACCACAGCTCTGCTTCACACACACACACACACACACACACACACACACACACACACACACACACACACACACACACACACACACACACACACGCACGCGCACACACACACACACACACACACACACACACACACACACACACACACACACACACACACACACAGACAGACTGTCTGCCCACCACCTGCTTCTCTCTCTTGGCCTGGAGTCACACTCAGTTGTCAAGGAGGGTATGTGTGTGTGTGTGTGTGTGTGTGTGTGTGTGTGTGTGTGTGTGTGTGTACGTGCGTGTGTGTGTGTGTGTGTGTGTGTGTGTGTGTGTGATTGATGATGGGTCGCATCACGCTGTGCTCTGAAACACTTCACTGATTTCAACTGCTGAACCAGCAAGAGGCTGTCCGTGCATGTGTTTGTGTGTGTGTGTGTGTGTGTGTGTGTGTGTGTGTGTGTGTGTGTCACGGTGAATGTGAGCCAGAGAAACACAGCTGGTCAACAGAAGTTCCCAGGCAGCTGCTTCCTAAATGAAAGCTTCAAAAGCCTGCCAGGTCTGCCGACTATTTTACACTTATTCATCCCGTTGTACTCATTCCAACTTGCACCGCCGCCCTGGGAAGGCAGTGATGACTCGGATATTGAGAATGTATTTGTACGATATTTGCAGTGAGTCAAGATTTGCTCCAGTTTGATCCCACGACTCCCTTTGCCCGGCTCAGTGCTCCAGCCCTTCACTTCGGCTCTTTGCCATTTCAAGCTGGGCTGCTCGATTCAATCAGCTTGTTTGAGCTTGACCTGTATTTGTGGGGTCAGTATTCTGTCCCTAATGTGTGTGTGTGTACACAAATCGACAGATAGCTAACAGGCTATACAGAAAGTTACCAATTACAGATTGCTATTTAGACGTCACACATCCACAGACATAACATTGTTATAATGTCAGCTACAAAGTTATAAGATGCAAATGCTGCATTCAGCTGATATGTAAATAGCTGTACAGAACATGTAAATAATGTTAGAAACAACAGAAACAGAACTGGCAGAAACGCAGCAGGAAGGCTGTCAAATAATGGAAGGCTGTCAATAACACCATCATGGCTGGTTTAACATCAACCGTGTTTACATGTAAATAAACTAAAGGTATAAAAGTATTTAAAAATGTTACTGAACAAAATACATTCCATGAAACTTGTGTACTATTATAATTAACTTTAAGGTATAAATATAACTTAACAAGTGAAACGTTCCAGACACAGACAGAGCTGGGGAAGGAAGGCACATCTCAAGTCTCTTCCATTACCTCCACATGTCCTTCACTTGCGTATTTTCTAAGGAAAGTAGGAGAGAGGAAGCAAGGAAATATGGTTTTAGAGAAATTAAACATCCTGTTTCTGATCAAAGGATCCGCTGTCAGTCGATCTAACAGCTGTAGAGACTCTGGGTGGAGTTTGTAATACTAATAAAGACACAGTCATTCTCACTGTCACAGCAGCAGTGTTTTCTCTCTGTTGCCTGTTTAACAATGACAACCTGCATTCTACACTCAACAAAAATATAAACGCAACACTTTTGTTTTTGCTCCCATTTTTCATGAGATGGACTTAAAGATCTAAAATTCATTCCAGATACACAATATTACCATTTCTCTCAAACATTGTTCACAAATCTGTCTAAATGTGTGATAGTGAGCACTTCTCCTTTGCTGAGATAATCCATCCCACCTCACAGGTGTGCCACATCAAGATGCTGATCTGACATCATGATTAGTGCACAGGTGTACCTTATACTGCCCACAATAAAAGGCCACTCTGAAATGTGCAGTTTTGTCTCACAGCAAAATGCCACAGATGCCACAAGCATTGAGGGAGCGTGCAATTGGCATGCTGACAGCAGGAATGTCAACCAGATCTGTTGCTCGTGCATTGAATGTTCATTTCTCCACCATAAGCCGTCTCCAAAGGCGTTTCAGAGAATATGGCAGTACATCCAACCGGCCTCACAACCGCAGACCACGTGTAACCACACCAGCCCAGGACCTCCACATCCAGCAGGTTCACCTCCAAGATCGTCTGAGACCAGCCACTCAGACAGCTGCTGAAACAATTGGTTTGCATAACCAAACAATTTCTGCACAAACTGTCAGAAACCGTCTCAGGGAAGCTCAACTGCATGCTCGTCGTCCTCATCGGGGTCTTGACCTGACTCCAGCTCGTCGCCGTAACAGACTTGAGTGGGCAAATGCTCACATTCGATGGCGTCTGGCACGTTGGAGAGGTGTTCTCTTCACGGATGAATCTCGGTTTACATTGTTCAGGGCAGATGGCAGACAGCGTGTGTGGCGTCGTGTGGGTGAGCGCTTTGCTGATGTCAATGTTGTGGATCGAGTGGCCCATGGTGGTGGTGGGGTTATGGTATGGGCAGGCATCTGTTATGGACGAAGAACACAGGTGCATTTTATTGATGGCATTTTGAATGCACAGAGATACCGTGATGAGATCCTGAGGCCCATTGTTGTGCCATACATCCATGAACATCACCTCATGTTTCTGCAAGATAATGCACGGCCCCATGTTGCAAGGATCTGTACACAATTCTTGGAAGCTGAAAATGTCCCAGTTCTTGCATGGCCAGCATACTCACCGGACATGTCACCCATTGAGCATGTTTGGGATGTGCTTGACCAGCGTATACGACAGCGTGTACCAGTTCCCACTAATATCCAGCAACTTCGCACAGCCATTGAAGAGGAGTGGACCAACATTCCACAGGCCACAATTGACAATCTGATAAACTCTATCCGAAGAAGATGTGTTGCACTGCATGAGGCAAATGGTGGTCACACCAGATACTGACTGGTTCTGAGTCCCCAGACCCCCAATAAAGCAAAAAAAATGCACATTTCAGGGTTTTATTGTGGACAGTCTAAGGTACACCTGTGCACTAATCATGATGTCAGATCAGCATCTTGATGTGGCACACCTGTGAGGTGGGATGGATTATCTCAGCAAAGCAGAAGTGCTCACTATCACACATTTAGACTGATTTGTGAACAATGTTTGAGAGAAATGGTAATATTGTGTATCTGGAATGAATTTTAGATCTTTAAGTCCATCTCATGAAAAATGGGAGCAAAAACAAAAGTGTTGCGTTTATATTTTTGTTGAGTGTATATTTAGAATGTGTTCATGTTATTTATTCTGAATTTGCATCTCTATTCACTGAAATTCTGGATGTGAATTCAATATTACATTTAACAGCCCAGACCATATGATTATAGTGAACGCCTGGCCAGTGTTCCCAGGTTATTTCAGGTCACCTGCCCAAACACCAGTGGGATGTCGGCCCCTCTGCACCTTCTACCACACAGTAACCAATTATCAAGCTTAATTTTTTAGCAGCTTCACACCAGAATCCAGATGGATCCAGTTCCAGTAAGGTTGCTGCTCAGGGTGTCGCTCTGCTGCTTATGTTAATGAGATCCACCTGTCGCTCCTCCACAGTCCAAATATGGTCACTTCCCTCACTGGTTGCAAAACATCCATCCATCCATCCATTTTCTACCGCTTACCCTGTATTCAGGGTCACGGGGGGGCTGGAGCCGATCCCAGCTGTCATTGGGCGAAGGCAGGGTACACCCTGGACAGGACGCCAGTCTATCACAGGGCCAACATGTAGAGATAACCAACCAATCACACTCACATTCACACCTACGGGCATTTTAGAGTCACCAATAAACCTATCCCCATCCTGCATGTCTTTGGACTGTGGGAGGAAGCCGGAGAACTCAGAGAGAACCCACGCTTACACGGGGAGAACATGCAAACTCCACATAGAAGGAACCCGGGCCGACCCGGGAATCGAACCTGGGATCCTCTCGCTGTGAGGCGACAGTGCTACCCACTACACCACCATGCAGCCCGGTTGCAAAACAATCCAAGATGAAAATGCCCAATTCGAGGCTTCAAAATCGTAGTCCACAAACCAACGGGTGACATCACAATGACTATGTCCACTGTTTATACAGTCATTGGCCTTTCACATGTTTCCAGCAAATGCCTTCTAACATATATCATGAGTTTGGAAACTATTCTCAGATTTGACTTTGCCAAGACTTTAAACATGAAAAGGTATAGTTGAGACTAAGAGCTAACAATGTCAATTCACAACTGTCTGATCCTGAGGTGGTGCTTCAATAACAATACGATCAAGTATGGTTTGTGTATTTTGGACCTTAATTGCCTGCAAAAATGGATTTATAAAAATAAACAACCCCAGGCATCATGATTTGAACTCTGCCAGCGTTTCTATTCCTCTGCAAAAGAAGCCTTGCTGTATTTTAGGCCAGTGTATTTCTGTATTGCCACTGTGTGCTTTAAAGTGTGTGTACTGTGTGGTCTGTGTGTGTTCTTTCACAGCAAACTGGGTGTTATGAATGTGTCAGTTTGTGTACTGAAGCATAAGTGTATGTATTCATGCATGCAGTGAATTAATTCCGAGTGTGTGTGTGTTGAAGCATACACTCTGTATTAATTGTATGTGTGTGTGAATTCGAAGGGACCTGAAGTTCAAACAAACTCACAGAAGTAGGAAAAAACTTCTAAGACTCAGATCCTCATGTCCATATACAGCAGAACCACAACACTTTGGTCCACAGCAAGAAATCTTACGACCACAACATTAACTGTGGACATCCGTGATTTTCAAAGAATGATTGCATGTGATTTTCATATACTTGGACAGAAGAAATATCAAAATCAAGTGTTCAGATTACCATGATGATGTCAGCCCTCTCCAGAAGATGAACCTTTAGATTAGATAGATTAGAATGACACCATGACCTTTCCTCTCGCACCACCCCTCAGAACTAACAATACCAGACTCTTAAGTGGTTTATATAAAGTAGTTCAACACTTTTGAATGGCTAAGCATAATTAACATTGCAGCATTTGATGTATTTTATTATCTGTATGATACTGCATATGTCATCCCCGAAACAAACTCCCATTGATTTGAAATGTGAAAACTCTCCATCCATGGAACAGAAGCACATGGCTAATTATTATGCAGAATGACATCATCGGACCTTGCTGGTGGCAATATTATTATTCCACCATGGCATGATGCCCTATCCCTGATCCCACTCCTCATGCCTGAACCTACCACCGATGAACATAAACCAACATATGTCAGTTAAATCTTCTTCTTCCGTAGTTTTTGGGGGAAGTGTAATATGTAAGGATATGATTTGGTGAAACTCGAACTGTTGAACTTTGGTTATGAAATGTTTACTCTGCATGTCATGTGCAGGCTGTTCTTTTTGTTTTTTGGGGAGGGGTTTTTTGCTCGTCTTCATCCTCTTCATCACCAACCCCTCACTACTATTGCACACGGTTGCATAACAGTCATCTAAATCCTGACCTTTCTTAGCTTCCTTGATGCCAATTCATCAATCACATCATCAAACAAAATCTGCCCAGCAACTGCTGATGGTTAATACTCATCACAGAAAGGATAGTAAGGTGTTCCTGTCACATCAAGACCAACCAATTCACCTTGGAGGTGCAATTATATATTTACAGTACTATGAATGATTTGTGGTTTATTTGGTAGCATTTTCTAGTGTGACTGATTACTTGATGTGACTGCATTAGTAGTGTACACAGGTGATAGGTTTCCCCCGTTGCTCCTACGTTGGGCTTCTAGTGAGGAGGCCTAAGGTCAAAGGTTCATTGTTCACAAAAAAAAATACTACTTATTTCTGCTTACAATAAATCAAGCAATGTAAATAAAATGCTATCCTCTCAACCTAACAAACCTCAGCACTAAATTTACCCCCAAACTTAAACTACAAATGATCCCACTCATACACTGATTATGATTATAGGACCCAGTCCTGCAAGTGTTGGAATCCAGCAGCCCTCCCAAATGACTGTTGGACTACAAACCGGCTAATGAAGCGCTTGTCAACTAGCAGATTATTGCATCTTGCTCCCACGACTGGCAATTTTCTGCTCGGTTGTCTCATCACTTGTGTTCACTGAGGTGGCTTCACAGTGTCTCCCTCTAATTACGAATATGTCTTTGATGAAAGCTGCAGTAAATAAAAGTTTGAGTCCAACTTTCTAATTATTTATCTGACTTCAATATTGTGAATGACCTGCTTCACATCATAATAACAAAGAGAGCACAGCCTCGGAAAATGTCAATTTGATGTTTAATCAGTTTGTGCAGTGAAGTGGATCAGAAATCGCCCAGTGTCCGTGTCATTTCTTCTTTAAGTTGCCTAAACAATTGAAACACACATCTTATTGACTGTTTCTGTTAAGAGTTTTCTTATGAAGTAACACTAGGTTACATAGGAGCAAATGCTCTAGAACAACTCCATAACTTCATTTGAGCTGTATTGCACCTGCTTAACTCTGTCTCTCTTATTAATATCAAGCAAACACACTTTTTTGTAGAAGAAATAAATAAACAATTCTTGACAATTCTTCTTCATTAAAAAAAAGATTGATTACTTCTGACAACTGCCATTTTTACTGTATTTAAGCCCTTGAGGCAGAACACAGTGTTTCTGAAAAGTGATGCCTCGTTACCGTCGCTACCATGCCAACAATGCACTTAATAACACGGATGACTTTAACACTTAGCTGGAAACTTGAGTTGAATTATGAAGCTAACTTTGTTAACAGCTTCACACCAGAATCCAGAAAGACCCAGATGATGTAAGGTTGCTGCTCGGGGTGCCACTCTGTTGCTCCTCCACAGCCCAAATATGGTCACTTCCATTTACTGGTTGCAAAAATGCAAGATGGCGACGGCCAAAATGCGGAACTTGGGGCTTCAACACCGTAGTCCACATACCGAACGTGCAAATCCTTCCTTGTAAAACAAAGCTGCTTGTTTTGAATCCGGCATTGTTTACATGTTTACTAGCTTGTACCAATGCAGTTAGCTACTGAGATGACTTTAACAATTAGCTGTAACATTAACCCCAAGTTAGGGAAGCTATTCGGTCCAGTTCCGGTACCGGTCCGGTTCCGCTCACACCACGAGTCTGAAGAGTGCAACAGCTTATCAAAATACAATGTAAACTTTCCGTGTTTTCATAGAAAGCGACATCGTGGTGGTTTAACGAGGCAGAGCGGCATCAGAACAACATCAAGCGTGTAAAGTACACAAAGAAGAACGTAGCGGGAGTGCGCGGCGTGGATTGTTGCGGCCGCGCGTCTTGCTGAGCAAGTCTACTGTGCTGCGCGGAGGCGCTCCTAATGTAAATGATTATTGATTTATGAATGAATTGATAGGTGGCTTATTTTTGGTATATTGATTTTTTTTTTTGGCCTGGCGGCAGGTCTCCTTGGCCTGGCGACCCCGCCAGGCCTGTACAATGGTAGGGGAAACACTGTGGAGGTCTAGCTGACTGTGTCCCATGGGCTCCCTCTCGGGGCCAGAGTGTAAATACCGGAAATGGCACATAATGGTGGTTTAGTACCTCTCTTTTAGGCTCTTCCGTGGCCGGCTGTCACAATATATATATATATACATACATATGTCTTTCTAACTTAAAATTCCCCATTGATCCCAGTTTGGTTTATGCATTTTAGAGAATGCAGTCATCACATAGTATGACACATAAGTGTTTCACCCACTGAGAGTAGTGGTGTCTTCAGTCACACACAAACTTTCTGACAGCTCTAAGTGCTCTGACACACACACACACACACACACACACACACACACACACATACACACAAACACTCACACACACACACACACACACACAGAGCTGATGAAGTGTAAACTATATTCTCTCCAGACCGCCTAAAAGAATGTAAAAAAATGGAATTTGCACGTTATGAAGCCGTCAGCGCATATACATTTAACACACACACACACACACTCACAGCTTTAAAAGGTGTCATTTGTCCGCTTCAGTAACCAAGGTGAATATTCACCCTGACAGCTCCCAGAAAAGAGACAGAGCAGAGACGAGCCATGTGTCAAGAAAGAAGAAAAGTAACAAAGAAAGTAAAACGGCAGTTCATTTTATTTTAGCTCAAAGCTCAAGATGAAGGTTGGCCAAACTTTTTGGATTGTTGATCATTTTCATAAAAATATAAGGGGTCAAACAATAGTTAGCATGTAGTTTTCAACTTGTTACACTGGAACACAATCAATGTTTCTCAGTCAGGCAGCAACCTCCAGTAGGTAGGCTCATTTTCTCATAGACTTCCATCCAATCAGACTTCTTTTTGCAACTGGAGTCGCCCCCTGATGGCCAGCAGAGATAATCCAAGTTTAAAGCACTTCACTTGTCTTTTCTGCTGATGGAAACCCAACATTTTTGTGTGTAAACCGCAGCATTAAACATTGTCCATCAAGAGTCCTGTATGTGTTCCCCTCAAGGTCAGCTTGACCCTTGGATGAATCCACGATGGATCCAAGTCAGCGACCTCCCGTTGCTGGTTAGCCTGGTGTCTTATTTCATCCATCTTATTTTCCTGTGTCCCGACATCTGACAGCCAGGAGCATGCTGGGAAGTTGAGTAGCAGGGTTAGCTTAGCTTCCATCTCAGCTGGCCTCCCTCTCTTCCTGGGGCTGTCAACTCGCTTCCAGCAGAGTTTGGTCCAACTTGTCTGGTGATCCAATGCACACACTTCGTCCTATACCATGTCAACAAGTGTATTCTGACATATGACATTCTTCAAGAAACTCATTTAGACATGTCATAGATTCATGGGAGATACATAGCAACTTGATTTTGCTGCTTCAAAATAAAAGTTTTCAGAAAAAAACTAAATAATTGTCTTTATTTATATGTTTATTTGTCAGGGACAATGCAGCACACATTATTACATACATAGCTATCACAGTCAATGCCATAACAATGTCTGTAGATGTGTTACATAAAAGGTTTCTAGCCAGTTATGGACTTTTATTGAGAAGAACTCATGGGAAAATGTCACTTGTGTCTTGTTAGATTTGAAGGGCACTATCCCATTCACCTTTATTTCTTCACGCTGGAAGGGGCTGTTACTATTATTTCACACTTGATGTCTAGAGTCGCGCTGACATTCCTGTCGCCAGCGTCCTGAGCTGTATGACTTTCTCACAAGGAATACTGATAGCAGACAATCCATCAAGAAGACACACACACACACACATACACACACACACACACACACACTTATTTCTGTGTCTGTTTGTATTTCAGACAGAATGATAATCACTGGACAGCCTTCTAAAGTTTAATGACTTGGAAACAGCACCAGCGCCCTCGCCACAATACACACATCCAAACACATAGTGCAGCCTGGTGTGTGTGTGTGTGTGTGTGTGTGTGTGTGTGTGTGTGTGTGTGTGTGTGTGTGACCTGTACTGTTTGCTTGACTGGCTGCATGTTGACTTGACAAGGCTCTTTGTCCTTTTGAATGAAAGCCTGTGGACACACAAACGTGTACAGAGACACAAACACACATCCACATGTCACAGCAGGAGGTGAGAGTGCAGCCTTTTAGCTAATGAGCTTTTTTCATTCCTCATTTACTCTCACACTTTAGATATTTGTCCCGTCTGTGTCTCTGTGATTTCCATGTCTTCTTCTATAGTCCTTTGTAATCCTTGTGATGTTTCTGTCTGATGGACTAAATTAGCGTTTCTTAAAATATGGGTGTGGATTGGGGAAATTTGTATCAAAGTATCAAAATGTGAATATTGATACTTGAATCAATGCACTTGCCTTTATTGACAGGTAGGTGATGAGCTGCTGGGACACACTACATTTCCATTTTGCCCCCAATTGTTGTTTTTGGATTATAATAAACTCCTCCTCACAGACAGATTAGGCATCAGGATTTGATATTCAGACATTAATGTTGGTGGTTTGGCTTTGATTTGTTGAAGAACTACAATTAGCACTTCAGAGTTGTATGAGACCTGGTTGAGTCTCAGTTTACATCCATGTCATCACTTCCTCATTTCATCCTATTGGACATTTGTGTGAAATTGTTATAAAAAACATTCTTGAGTTTAAAAAATGTGTTTTGTGAGCTCACAGTGACCTCTAATCGGTTCAATGTGGATGTTTGTGCCAAATTTGAACATTTTACCTCCAGGTATTCCTGAGATATGAGATTCACAAGAACTGACCAGATGGACGACAGCATAATGCAGAGGTATTAAAAATATAGACTTTCAGACCTAATCTTTAAATGCACCAGCAGAGATTTTGCCCACCATGGAGCAATATTTGGATGCCACACAACATGGCATGTCCACTTCCTGCTGAGGGTTTCACACTGTTGAACTGATGAACAAGAGGTGGCAGTAAGGCTCCAAGATACATGGCAATGCACCAGCAAAAGCTGAGGAACATATAGCTGCAGGCTTATTAACAACTAATATATCAACCCAGTTCAACCAGTGAGGTCACATGGCTGTCTTTAACTTAGCAAGAGCTAAGTTACGTGCCAGGCCAGGTCACGTGACTTCCATTGTCGAGGTGGAGCTCTGCCGCCTCACTTGTGAAAGTGTTTCACAGCAGACTCATGTTTAAGTTTAATGAGCACACACTGAAAGCAGACCCTGTATTGAATATGAGCCGTGAGCGACCTCCTCTGCAGTGACTGGTCGTCTGTGTGACAAGCCACATTATAAATGATGATAGATGACCTGTGAATCCATGTCTGCTGACACAGACAGAGCTCTGGTGATGAGAAAGTTTAGTTTCATGTAAAACCAGTAGTGTGCAGTCGGGCGGCACCCAGACGCTCCGGTGCCATTATCAACAATCCAATAGAGAGAACAAACATTGTGAGCAGTGCACTGTTTGGAGCCCGAGGGTGGTACTATAGACAAAACGTAATAGGGTCAGTAATGTCAGATGGTTTCATCCCCTTTAAAGCATGAATGTGCTCAGAAATCTTCATATTCCAGTTTTATTATGACATACCTTCTGTGAAAAGTTTACCTATGAGAAAGCTGTGGAGTGTCCAAATGGAAAGGGTTCATCCTCTGGAGAACATAAATGTAAATGTACACATACGTTTGTTTTACATTATGTATGAGGACATTTTGGACTGGCCATGTTGTTTGAAGAAAGTTTGTTAAATGCAAAAGTACTCTGGTTATACAGGGTCGCCCATGAAGTTGGATTTATTTAAATGTCTCGTCTTTTAAAGGAGTCATCACCTGGTTTTATACGTATCCAGCCCCCCTTGGATCGCTTTGGATCAATTCGTAAAACTTATTAGAAAAAAAAAAAAAAATTTTAATCAAACATTGAGCTTGTTCTGACCCTTTTTCGTACCGCGATTTTATCACGCGAGATTACGCGCGAGGTTTTGACTGGTCCGGATGTGCATTGTATAATATGTAATGAGGCGCGCGTTGATTCGCCGCAGGAAGGACAGAGCCGGGGGGGCTTGCCTGCATGCAGACTCCAAAACATAATGGCGGCGCTTCGGCGATTTCAGGTAGCGGACGGGGCGGGGTTGGGTGGTGAAAGAGGGGTGGGCTTATGCAAGTAGCCGCCACGGTGACGTCACCGAAGGCGCAGAATCAAAATCTCGTGCTTTAGGAATGCACACCCTTGTGTGCTATTCCTGTTCGGAAAAAGAGCAGAAGCGAAAAAACGGCGCCACTTTCAAACTCCAGCCTTTCAGGCAAGTTTCAACTGAGGTCAAACACAGATATGCATGTTTTAACAAGAGAAATTGCGATTTCCGGGTGATGACTCCTTTAAAGTGCCAAACAAATGTGATGCATGGAATAATTTCACCTGAAGGGGCATTGTGACACATAATGTAATCATGGCACCTGGTCAAAGGTGATTATTGATGCATTTAAATAGGAATAACCAGAGGATTGTGTCTGAAAACAAAATATTACCACTTCATGGGCAACAGTGTATCTTACCTTGCCGTATTAATTTACTTGGGTGAACTGAACTATTAAAGAACCAGTGTGTAGGATTTAGTGGCATCTAGTGGCGATGCTGCAGATTACAGCCAACTGAACAACCCGGAAGCCCATTTTTGCTTGTATAACATGGATTCTGTTGAGGATGTGTTTTCATATTCCAACATATCGGTAAAACTACTCTGAAATATATTGTTACAAAGGTTTATTATAACCTTATTATAAGCTATTATAAGACATTGTGTAAAAGCGTCCTATGTGTGTTTTAAGTTTACAGTCCACACTTTTAATACACCCGGCTCACAGAATTAAGGTGCTCAAGATTAACAAGAACAATCAGGTGCAAAAACTATCCTCCTAAACTCCTTCCATATCTGCCTACAAATTAAAAAATGTAAACAAGGATGAGCAACCATATGCGGTCTCACTGTCATAATAATAATATTAGTCAGCTTTGCTGAATAAGAATAACATGGTCAGTCACCTTCAGTCCACTCCACACTAAATGAAACCCACGCATCGTACTTCAAGGTTTTTCTTCAGGAACATTAGTTGATCAACATGATCAACTAATATTATAATAATATATTCCATCCTAAACTTCCATGTCATCCATTTGTAGTTCATCAGTTATCAGCTCTGCCTCCAGCATGTTTGTTGTGCACAACCGCGGCGCACACAGAAGTATACATCCGTAACGTATAGTCCAACTCATGAGAAATAAAAGTATCTAAACAAAAGCACCAACCCTGCAAACACAATATCTGCTTTGCACTGTTTTCTCCAACACACTTCTTGCAAAACACTACACGTTTTAAATAAGACACATCTCTATTTAAAAAACAAAACACAACTCAAGTTGGAAAAGCACACAGACTCACACACATGAAAACATTACAAATCTCATTAGACCAGTCAGTCTCAGCCACAGCACTACAAATACACCTGATGTGAGCTCAGCTCCTTTGTGCCAACTTTGGAAACATGGACGCAGAAAGAGGAAGAGGGAGAGGAAGAGCAGGAGGAGGAGGAGGAGGAGGAGGAGGAGGAAGGGGAGCAGGCAACAGGAGACAAATATGTGATGAGGGCCACTTTGGTGGAGCATGTAATAAATATGTAATAAATCATGGCCTCACAATGAGGGAGGTCGGGCAGAGAGTCCAGCCAAACCAAGTCGCTACTCAGATGCCTGTTATTAGAACTTTCAGACACGTTTCACACTAAACTGGACCAAAGAGATTACAGTTTTACACATTGTTCAAACACACAGTAGAATACATTGCTGTATTACTGCAGGTCTATGGGTCTAAAGTAAACAAAATGTATGTTTAATTTCCTACAGAACCAGACGACCTGCACAGGTGGATTATGGCAGATTATGTTCAGTGATGAACAGGAGGCCCTGATCGTGAAATGAGAGAGCAGATCTCATTACGGTATTGTGTGTAAATGTATATGTGATAGTGTGTTTTCAACAACACTATATTCACTGTATCATCTGCATTGTTATGTTTTAGAGATAAGCTTGATGCTGCTCCACAGCAACACAAGTTCATTCCCATGGATGAGGCTGGGTTCAACCTGGCAGAAACCAGACATTGTTGGGCAAAGGGCCAGCATGTCCCGGTCAGCGTGGGAGATATCACCTTGTGTGCCTCCATCAGTGTACAGGGAGTCCTGCATCACCACTCCATGTTCGGTCCCTACAGAACATGCCCTCATTATTCACTTTCTGGACTCACTTCATGACACAGTGGTCCAGGACGGCCCAGAGCAGCCCCACTCTGTTGTCATCTGGGATAATCAGTCAGTTTCCATCAGCGGCTCTGGTCCGGGACTGGTTCACCAACCATAAGAGATTTACTGCACTCAACTTGCCACCATACACCCAGTCTTGAATCCAATTGAGGAGTTCCTTTCAGCATGGAAAGTTTATGACCGTCAGCCACATGCCCGCATGCCTCTTCTACAAGCCATGAAGGGACATGCGGCGACATTGAGGTGAGGTCCATACAGGGTTGGATACGGCATGCACGGCCATATTCCCCCCGTTGCCTGGCAATGGAGGACATTACCTGTGATGCTGATGAGGTGATGTGGCCAAAAGCCTACAGGAGACAGGATCCATAGCCTGAATGTCTTCCAATCATTCCCTGACAACACTATGTTTTTGTGCTTTTTTGTTTTTTTTACATTTGCAAAAACCTAAAGTGCTGAATACAGCTGTGTTTTGCATAAAGCACATCTGTGTGTTGTTGCTGCTCAGAAAGAGTCATTCAAAGGTGCATGTGTTTAACGTTTTGATGCTAAAAACAGTTTTGAAATGAGATTATTAGGTTTTGTTTAAAGAGATTCATTTCACCGTATAAGTTTATCTTCATGTGCTGTGTCTTACTCGGCCTGTGTGTTGAGTTATACACAGTGAGCCAAAGTCTGCAACATGTATGTAAGCATTCAGCAAAAACTGTCACCTTCCCATCCCGAGTGGATATTATAGACCCTTTTACAGTTTGTAGACAGTTTGTAGACAGTTTGTAGACAGTTTGTACTTGTCTTACTAAAAGCCTTCAATCACTTTAAAAAACTAAATTTAGAATTATTTATAATATATTTGTGACCATGGTGGCTATTAAAGGGTCTTTTGGTCTACTTGCTCTAAGAAGAAGAAAAATGTTGATGTGAGAACACTGTGAGGGCACATACAGGGAATGGAGTGAGGGAGAATGGAAGAACAAATAATGTGATATAACATGAGGGGAAATAGTGATAGAAAAGTGAAGAATCAAGAAACATGGGGAAGAGTGGTAGATAGAGAGGGGAAGGAGGAGGAGGAGGAGGAGGAGGAGGAGGAGGAGGAGTTGATAATAGTGTGTCTGACAGAGGGAGAGAGAAAGAAGAGCTGCTAATAGTGTGTGTGATGTTGGTATTGATCAGTCACACAGACAGAGAGGTGGGACGTGACACCGTGACCTGACACTGTGGCTAATCGAAAACTAATTCCCCGTCTCCATCATCATCACCACCACCATCATCATCATGGTCATCATCATCATCATTCCCAATCTATAACACACACACACACACACACACACACACACACACACATTTACAGCTGTCATCGGCCATCGTCCAGAAGCTATTACTTTTGCTAGGATTTCATCTTCAACTTCAACTTCAGGTCAGACACCCCCGGGCAAGTGATGTAGAATTTAGTTTTAAAGTTCATTATAAATATTGATTTATCATTTTATTTTGGAGGAAAACATAATTTTATATATATGCATAAATATAAAGAACATAAGACCGCCATCCAGCCTGAAGAACCTGAGACCGCCGTCCAGCCCAAAGTACCTGAAACCATCGTCCAGCCTGAAGAACCTGAGACCGCCATCCAGCCTAAAGAACCATGAGACCACCGTCCAGCCTGAAGAACCTGAGACCGCCGTCCAGCCTGAAGAACCTGAGACCGCCGTCCAGCCTGAAGAACCTGAGACCACCGTCCAAACTAAAGAACCTGAGACTGCCGTCCAGCCTAAAGAACCTGAAACCATCGTCCAGCCTGAAGAACCTGAGACCGCCATCCAGCCTAAAGAACCATGAGACCACCGTCCAGCCTGAAGAACCTGAGACCGCCGTCCAGCCTGAAGAACCTGAGACCGCCGTCCAGCCTGAAGAACCAGCCACCGTCCAGCCTGAAGAACCTGAGACCGCCGTCCAGCCTAAAGAACCATGAGACCGCCGTCCAGCCTGAAGAAACTGAGACCGCTGTCCAGCCTAAAGAACCTCAGACCGCCGTCCAGCCTGAAGAACCTGAGACCGCCGTCCAAACTAAAGAACCTGAGATTGCCGTCCAAACTAAAGAACCTGAGACCGCCGTCCAGCCTGAAGAACCTGAGATCGCCGTCCAAACTAAAGAACCCGAGACCGCCGTCCAGCCTAAAGAACCTGAGACCGCCGTCCAGCCTGAAGAACCTGAGACCGCCGTCCAGCCTAAAGAGACTGAGACTGTCGTCCAGCCTAAAGAGCCTGAGCAGGGGTCATGACCTGGGGTCTCTGTATTTGTAGCTTAGTGTTGTTTCTCCAGGTTAGAACTGCAGTACGTTATATGTTTAGTTAAACATTGTATAAAATGTATATATTTCAATGTTTAATTCTGTTTCTCATAAGTTCTCAGTTTTTCCTCCGAGTCTGCTAATAGAGACCAGGGGTGCAGTCGAATAGTCTTTTTTGCTTAGGAAGGTTCCTAACTGAAGAAGTGACCCGGAAGTAAACAAGTGGCCGCCATGATAAGAGCTGTTCGAATTCTCTAAATGCATAGGAAAGGAGCTCCAATGCTTCCTTTCAGAGCTCCTTTAGCATAGGATGCAACGGACCTTCCTATGTGAAAGGAAAGGAGATCACGCCGACCCACAATTCTTAGCGAGAGCAACATTTAAAGTGCCGCACACCTCGGCCGTTCATGAAAACAAACAATATGCCTATTTGCATATTTAACAATTACTTTCAAGCAGACATATAGTAATTGGAATAGTGTTGATAAATGTGTGTGGACAGTGATAATTGAAATTTTTATTATTATTTCAATCATGTTACAACTGTTTGACAAAAACTAAACTAAAACCACAAATGAAAAGTAAATAAAACAACAGGAAGGAGGAGCTGCTGGACCTGAAGCCGGTCAGTGAACCAGCTGTTTATAAAACCAACATGTGGAGAAGTGGACGACGCGCTTTTTGTAGTCCATTATTGTAGTTTATCCAGCGCAGATGCACGTCAATCGCCGGTGCCGATCATCAGCTGTCAATCATCAGCCGCCGCGTTATAATGACGTAGCTTAGTGAAAGTCCGGTCGGATTCTCTGAGCACCGCGGTCGACTTTTCCTAAATCCTTTTGAGTTCTCCTAGCCTTTCCTTAACCCCGTGACGTTTTCCCCAGAGGTCAAGGAATAGGAGATAGGAATAGGAGTTAGGACCTTATTTTTTGACTATTCGACTGCACCCCAGGCCTCTCACCTGGAAAATAGTCATCATTCAATAAACTAGCTCAGGTCAGGATGGGTACTAGTCTTGTTTTTCTTCTCTGTACACCACAATGCTTAAGTCCCTCTCAGAGGAGGATGTTGTCTGCTGTTACATAAAGAGACTAAGTGAGACCCTTCCAGGTGGACCACCATGAGGCCTTAAAAAAAATATGTACAGTAGTCATGGTGACAGACAAATAGTGTTTGATCCTGTGTGAATTGTGCCATGAATTGCAAAACACATGATATTTTGCGAATTTAAAAGATGATTTTACACATCAAGAAAGTCACATTTTGTCATTTAACTGTTGAAGTATAAGACTGAAAATATGTCATTAGAAAGAAGCCACATCCATATGTAGCATGAATGATCCATGTGTGTCTACTGTCTGTCCGTCTGCCTCTCTCCATTAGTGGAGGTGTCTCTTCAGGTCGATGTGTAGCGGGGTGACAACCGGGGACGCCCACTTCACTGTAAACATCCAATCATAGACCTTATGACTCCCAGCTGACCTCTGACCCCGCTCCACTCTCAGTGTGTGTTTGTGTGTGGATCTTTGTGCACTACATCAGACTGAGAGCACTGAGTGATTACGCTGTCAATAAATGTGTTTATGTGCCGGAGGGTGGCGTGGAGCTTTTCTTGGAGATGAAAAGGGCGTTTTGAAGCACTTTGTCGTGAGCCCGAGCCCAGACGTACGCTGTAATCTGATCGCTGTCTGAAGAACAATGTGCGGGCAAAATAATGGGCAAAAATCACAGGGTAAAAACCTTGAACACAATCAATGCGACTGACGGCAGAGACGGTGAGAAAAGCAGATAAATGACGGTGTTCTGCCAAACCAAGAAAGCCACTGTGACAACATTATGAGTGTCTTCAGTCCGGTAATTAGATCTGTGACTGTCCAGGCCAGGGAAGAGGAGACCTTGTCTTCAGTGATGCGGGAAGCCAAGACTTTAGTCATTAGCTTGTCATCCCACAGTTGGCCTTTGCTTGTTCAGGACTATGACATGCAAAGATTGGAAAAGGGGCAACTCTTCACTTTTTAGGGTCTTTCTTTTTTCTTTAAAGCAAGTTGTTTCCCCTAGTTTCTATGAACATATCAACACAGACTTGAACAATATTTTCCTTTGTTGTGGAAATCAAAATTTTAACTTTCAACTCTCCCCAGAAAATGTAAAATTTTATGCAATCAGTGAAGGAAGTGACCATATTTGGACTGCAGAGGAGCGACGAGTGGATCTGATGAACAAGCGGCACCAGAGCAGCAACCTTATTGGATCTGGATCCATCTGGATTCTGGTGTGAAGCTGTTAACACAATTCAGAGGTGTCAAAAATACACTCAAGTAGAAGGATGGATTTAACATCTATACTCGTAAAAAAATATATAGAAAAAAGTATCACTATGAAGGACATTTCTAGTGGCTGTATTTTTGCGAGGCTAACTGAATTTGGCGTCATATTAATAAGAAAAAATAACCAATAATTCTCCACAAATGCTTAAAATCTGGTAACAAGCCTGTTTTGAAACTCAGGTGTAGAAAGTGATATTTGTTTTAAAATATAGGGAGTAAAAGTGAAAAGTCAGAAAAATAAACACTCAAGTACACCTGAGAATTTAGGTACAGTAACAAAGTATCTGTATTTGGTACTTGCCAACTCTGCTTGCTACCAATAGAGTTAGCTACTAAAATGACTTTAACACTTAGATGTAAAGTTGACCTTGAATTATGAAGCTGACTTTGTTAACAGGTTAACACCAGAATCCAGATGGATCCAGATCCAGTAAGGTTGCAGGTGCTGTGTGCGTTTTCAGACACATTCACTCGTGGTTGGTTGGTTCTTTTCAGTTAACTTTTAACTCGTCAGGTCTCCTATTTTTTTTTTTTTATATCCACCAAAGTACAAAAAAATGCTGGCACAAGGTAGAGTCGACCTACTTGCTGATTCTGATGGCGTTATACAGTATTTGTGCCGCATTTATGAAGGAGCAATGTGAGATTTTGAGTGCAGAAAAATATATTTTGCGAGCACAGAAATTATATTTTGAAGAGAAATGATACGCGAGCAAAACATAATGTCATTTGAGCAGGCAAAAATATATTACTCTCACTCAGTTTTACTCATGCCCTCTCTCAAACACAATAGCAACCAATCAGAGACTTGGAGAAGCTCAATTATGATTGGCTGTTTCGTCTCCAATCACAACGCTTCCAATTTCTGTGCTCGCAAAATATATTTCTCTGCGCTCAAAATCTCACATTGCTCCTTCATAAATGTGGCACAAATATAACGCCATAGATTCCCTGGGTGAAGGGTGTGTGGGAGAGAGAGGACGGGCGAGGAAATAATCAGGCTGCGATTGTTCGGTTCCAGAGAGGAAGTTGTTTGGAGCCCGGTGCAAGGAGTCGGCCATTTTGGGGCATTTGTCCCGCCTCTCCTCCACTAGGATTGGATGGCTGCATTAAAAGTGACAGTGAAGTGCACAGCAGATTTCAGTTGAACATTTTTCAACTATCGAAAAAAAAAGCCAAATGTGCAGTCCTCAGCGTCTCATCACGCAGCTGGCGTTCCATTGTGAAGACTTACAAGGAAAGACATTGACCTCAGGGAAAAAACTCCTTTCATCTAACAACTCATGCCCGCTTCAGTGCCAGCGGGAAACTCATTGGCTCCCTGCTGGCGATGAGGCACCCGCGGGTGCTGTGTTGACTATGGAATAGATTGAAGAAAATACGCTCCAGTCTCTCCAGTCCCCCGAAGGCTGTCTCGCCACCAATTCCCCCTTTAAGAGGCTCATCAGTGTCGTAGTAGATCTCTTCTATGTTGTTAGACCTGATTGCTTCTGAAGACATCTGAGCTTTTCATTACAGGACGGAGGCCACCTTTCAACTTGTGATGGATTTAAAGACAAGTGAGACGCTCACCAGCAATCTTGAGAGAGCTTTTTTTCTTCATGATGTCCTCGTGGTCCACCCAGCAGCTTTATTAACCACGTGCTCCGGAGGGCTCTCTTGTGAGGGGCTCTTCATTTAACGCAAGCACTCAGAGTCAATACACGTTGAGGATTGAATTAATTGTTGCTCATGTGAAAAAAATAGAAACCAAAAGAGTATATCAATAGAGTGCATGATCTATCATGACTTCATGAATGACTTAATGCATGATTTTCTTTGTCATGTAGCACTTCATAAACTATCAGTAACGATTAAAGAGGACCTTTGATGCTCTAATGCTTTAAAGCTAAAAACAACAACAACAACAAAACACTTTATTTTCCCATGCCTGCTTCTGTTTCTTAAATCATGTCATTTTCCTCAGTTATTGGGCGCGTTTGGGATCGCATGCATTTGCGCCGATGCATGCACGAGACTTGAGAGGATCCGCCGGAACTCGTCATAAACACGCCAAGTTATCACCACGTCAAGTCGGACACAGGTGCACTTCACGGACTTTTTTTTTTTTTAATTTTTTAATTTAAACTTTATTAATAATTGTATACATAACAAAAACTATCGCGCCAGGGGAAACTTCACGGACTTTGCACAAAGAATATGGTCTACCCAGTGGCGCTGGCTTTCTTCGTCGCTGACGAACTCGAGCCGAAGCATTTGAAGTCCTGTTGTTGACGGAGGCTGAGGAATTTTCTCACGTGGGAAATACCACGTGATAATTCTAACCAACTAGGGCAACGTTGAGGGGAGTGTCTTATGTCCGCACTTATTTCAGACCATCTGCAGAGAAAAGCATGCGAAGGGAGGTACCCTGGAGATACCGCGAGTTTTTAAAGTCATGTGACATGTCGCAAAGGGAAGTTATCACCAGCATTTGTGACGTTTTTTTCCCAGAATGCCTTGTTTTGCGAGGCAAATGCATGTGCATGCTTGATTCCAAACAAGCCTACTGTGTTCTTGTCTTTCCATTTCCTGTTTTATTATGTAATTTCCTGTTCCCTAACCTCTCTCCTCTTTCAGGTGTCTTCACTTCCTAACGAGTGTTCCCTCCTGGTTGATTACCTGCCTGCCCTGATGTGTCTCACCTCGTTGTCTCCCCGCCTCCTGCTGTATATGGTCTGTGGCTGCGGTGGAATAGTCTATTTTGCTTAGGAAGGTTCCTAACTGAAGAAGTGACCTGGAAGTAAACAAGTGGCCGCCATGATAAGAGCCGTTCAGATTCTCTAAATGCAAAGGAAAGGAGCTCCAATGCTTCCTTTCAGAGCTCCTTTAGCATTGGATACAACGGACCTTCCTCGAAAGACCCACGTCAATCACTGGTGCCGATCATCAGCAGCATTATAATGACGTAGCTTAGTGAAAGTCCGGTCGGATTTTCTGAGCACAACTTTTCCTAAATCCTGATGAGTTCTCCTTCCAACTTTCCTTAAGCCTGTGACGTTTCACCCCGAGGTCAAGGAAAAGGAGCTAGGACCTCATTTTTTGACTATTCGACAGCAGCCTCAGTTTTCCCCACTCCTAACCTCTCCAGTCTGGTTATGTGTACGGGTCTTGTGCTTTCATGTAAGAGACTGAGGAAAGAAACAAACTAACTAATTAATTAAATGAACCCTCATGCCCTGTTAAAAATAAAATTACTGCAATAAAATGAAGAAAGATCAATATTTTCCCCATTTTTTTCTCCATTGTTTTCTTGAAGGGGTTGTTGTTTAATTTATTTTATGATTTAATTAATCACAATCAAAAATTAACCCTTTAGATGCCAGTTTTTTATCATATAGGGCCTACTATAACCGCTTTTTGAAAATACACTATTATTCAATATTCTAAAAACAATTTGACTTTGACTATTATTAATATCACTGGCTGACCCATCTGAATAATAAGTGAGAAGAATCACCTTTTTTAGTCAGAATGGTTGAAGTGAAAAAATGTTTTCCAGGAGTGTGTCTGTGTGTAATCAAACCACAGACACTGTAATCCTTATGTAAAAAATGTTTTACATAAGGATTACATACAGTTTTTTTTTTTTGTAAACTCATAGAAAGCCATAAAATGAGTATGTTGTATTCCTTGGCCATGGCAGGATAACATCTGGATTTCCATCATGTTTTGCATTCATTTTGATTTTTTTTGGGGGGGGGGGGGTTGCAGCCATGAATTACAGAACGATGCCAATTTGTTCTAAAGGGTCGCCATAGAGGTCAGAGGGGGAGGGGCTAAAACGAGGACATTTTGTGATTTACTTTATTTTTACAAAACTTTGTGAAGTTTGCTGCAGAAAATTGAGAAATTTCAGGCAAAATAATTTTTCACTTTACCCATTCTTTCACAAATGTTTGTAGAAACATGCTTTTATACACCTGTGGCCATGGAAGTTACTGGAACACCTGATTTCAATTATTTGGATGGGTGAGTACTTATTGTAAGTCGCTTTGGACAAAAGCGTCTGCTAAATGACCTAAATGTAAATGTGAGTGAATACTTTTGGCAATATAGTGTATCTTGATTATGTGACTGATTATGTGAGTGTCACATGGGATTTAGGGTTCAGACCTTAATAATTCAGTCAAATGCTGTTTATACTGTGATGAAGCAGTGTTTGTTGCTTTTGATGCTAAAGGTCACACTGGCTCCAGATCAGCTCAGCTCAGAGGCTCGTGGCCTCCTCTGTCGCTTGTCTGCAGGTGTGGAAGTGGTGGCGGCTCTGAGGTTTCTGTCGAGAAGATGAGTCAACAGCGACACCTGCTGGACACGTGGAGCGTTACAACGACACAGTCACACAGGAGAGGCCAACCTCGCAAATGTTCAAATATTTTTGTGTGTTTTTGATCTCCTCCAACTGCAACGCTACATTAGCAGTGGTGGTTAAAATGTATAATGGTGCTGTGACTGCCTCTGAGAATACTGATCATCGATCCCCTGCTGATTTTGCCTGGGTTCTTGAACCCAGTTACCGTGAGCTGCCACTTGGAGGCACAGCAGAAGTCTTGGTGATGTAGAGGCACTTCAATCAATAGGTAATGCCTTTTCAAAGGTTACCTTCCACTTTTATTTTTGACCTGAAGTGCCTCTCATCACCCTGTGGCATATTGCACACAAACTCACAAAGATTTGTACCTAAAAGTGTCTCTAAGAACTGCGGCCGTCTTGATCTCGTGAGATTATTGTTGCCCACGTGTGCTGACGTCGGAGCAAGTCGGACACAAAACTAACCGGCATGCATTGTGCAGCGATCGATTCTGCGCAGGCCTGACTCATCTCCAACGAGCCTATTGAGTGGCAAAGTCCCGCCCATGGGACCTCTGAGATCATAAAAAATGTATGGGTCTCAATGGAGCTAAAATAATTATTTGCTGGTCCCAGTCGTTGTATGCCCCGAATTAGAAATATGTTGTTTGTGGATTTAAAAAAAAACATTTTCACGTCAAGAGTTTGACCGTTTGTTGTGCAATTGTTCAGTTTAAGAGAAAACACAATGAGAAAGAATACACGTTGCGTATGTTACGTCACGTCATCACCCTTTCTCCCAGCGATTCAGTGCCGATCAAATGAGGAGGCGGTGTGTTTTGTTCCTGAATGTTCCGTTCCAGTAGGTACGACTGTTCATGCTCTCGGTTCCCGTCTGATGAGATCGCGAGGAATCGCTGACTCAAACTGACAGATATCCTTCACGCCGAGAGCAGCGAAGAGCTGTAGAAATTCTGATTCTGATTTATGAACAAATATAAATAAATGCGAATGTGGTCGCAAATTACAGATAGCCTTAAGATCGCGTCTAACAGGATGAAACTTTTTTTATGACTTCCTGTCAAATCTTCGAAAACCAATGGAAACTGTCCGACTGGAGCGCAGCTTTTAGGCTCCGCCTCCTGCTGCTCCGCCTCATGCTGCTCCGCCTCCTGCTGCTCCGCCTCATGCTGCTCCGCCTCCTGCTGCTCCGCCGCCTGCTCTCGTCTACTTTCCAGGCGAGGCGCAGTTCATCTCCAACGAGCCTATTCATTCTAAGGTCCCATGTACCGGGCATAGAAAGGCAGGACTCTATTGCGGCTGAACACACTCGTGCCTGAAACCACAACCCGGAAATCCTCTGTAGACCAGACTTGGCCGACGTAGACTCCAAAGGATGGGTCCTGCAACTTTGTTGAGTTTCTGTGTGCTCAAACCCTTGCTTCACTGAGGAACCGTAGGCTTTCTTCCAGAGATCGGTCTTCTTTGGGTGTTGTCTTCTTGGGACAGGCACTTCGTGGGCTGTCTTTGACTTCACCTGGTCCTAAGTTTGGAAATGGTACCAGGGCTGACACCAAATAATGCTGACCGGAACACCAGCTTCCACTTGCCCTATTGAACGGGCCTCATCCTGAAGGGACAAACATGCATGTTTATGCTTGGAGCACACAAACTCAACAAAGTTGAAGGACCCATGCACACAAGTGCTGTCAATAAGGTGCCAATCAGGTCACAGACCTGTGACTGGCATACACCTGCCAGCCTTTGAAGCTCAAAATGAGAGTGAATACCAACAGAAGAACATTGCAGGGGATTTTGGCACATTTCTTTTATTTACATACATACACACATATATGAACCCTCACCTTCTACCTATATGTTTTTTTTTTTTCATTCACTGAAAGTGGGACAAACCGGAGCACCCGGAGAAAACCCAAAACTGCTACCAGAGTAGCCGACAAATAAAGCTCAGAAAGCCTCGGGTCCAGCACTTAGACCCTCACCTTCTACCTGTATGTTGAGGTCACAAGGTAGCCTATTTCTAATTTTGGTGTGCATCACATGATGGATGAAGATGAAGAGCTGGAGAGGATGATGCTGATGAGGAGTATCTCTCCTTCAAAACAACATGAGCAGAGCTGTGAGTAAACATTTGTTTAGAATTCTGCTTGTTTGCTATTAATTGTGTATTCTATATTGTGTGTGTGTGTATATATATATATATACATATCATTTTTGTCATTTGTGCTTAACAGTTTCTGCACCACCATCACCATCAACTGCCAGACCACGACAGGCTTCAGGAACAGAAAGAGGTTCTCAACCATCTCAGACAACTCTGGGACCATGAATTCTTATCCCAAAATGAAGCATGATTTCCGTCTCATGTTGACCATGTTCTGGTAAGTTTGTGTTTGGCGTTCTACCTGTTGTCCTCGTGACTATGAATTGATACCAGTCATGATGAGGGTAAGTACAGTCTTTATTTTCTCATATGGATGAAATTAAAAAATCACTTGGATGCATGTGTTTGCAGTGTACCATGTTGCTTCCCCTGCTTAGGCTATAATGACTGACTACTGAATATTAATCATTACAAAAATGAACGCATGTGTATGAATTAAATATGTTCTTTATATATTAACAGTCAATTATTATTAGCCTACAGTGCGTATATTTTTAATAATCCATTACTCTATTCGCGCAGCACGTAAGCATCACGTTAAACATAACCAACAGCAATATGACCAGGTATAGCCAACATCAGTCCTAATAATGTCAAGCAAACTATTATAGAAGCAATGTTATGAATATCCATAAAACACTTGACTATACAACATATTAGAAGCAGGTAACACCAGAAGCATCTCTCGAACATTGCATTTGAAAGCATTGCCATTAGACACACACGCACGCACATACACACGCACAGAGACTTTGAACCTACCGGTAGAGGAGGCAGCGCTGCCCTCTCTCCCGTTTCTCCGAGCTGAACCTCCTCATCAACGTATCCTTCCACTCGGACTTAAACTTGTGAGTGAGGTCATTTTCAAAAGCAAGCTGAATCCGAGAAGACGCTTTTGAGCGTGGAAAATTAGTTTTCACACATTGCTGTGAAAGCTCCTAAAGTTAGGGCAAGGGTGTAGGCTGTGAGAACAGTCGGCATAGCCTGGAGTGCACAGTTGAATGTGCAGGATGTTGGCTGTTGTCCATTTTCCGTCTTCAGGGGGAACCGGGATGTCAGTCATTTTCTTCAGCAGGAACTCATGAGCCACAGTATATTCAGATTCAGCCACATCAGTAACAGCTAATACAGAGGGGGTTACCTTTGATGGGTCCAGGAAATGTCCCCGGCCTCTGGGTTCAAAGCAGCCAGTACGCCAATGAGCTCGTCACTGCGCTCTCCATAACGCGCATCCATCTCTTCTTGCACAGCATCGATAACACTGTAAAATACTCTCTTAAACTCAGTCTTTTCGTCTATGTCACTTTGTGGCTGACCAACTGTTTCTTCAACTGCAAATCCGCGGAGGTTCTTGTTACTTGGGCGTCTTCTCTTGCTTGGACCGGGGTCGGTCACCGGCACAGCCTCGGTGCAGAAAACTCCTTTTCTGTGCGCGGTGTCTTCACGCAGTCAGAAGCACTGTTCACAAGTGTCACCGCGGTGAACAAGTCCATATCTTTGGCTTGTAGTCTGTTGGGCGGCTCGAAAAGTGACAACAGTTTCATAACAAGGTGTGCAAAGAAAAGAAAACTGCGCTGCGTAATGGCACGAAGCAGCCCCGTGGCCTCGACGCGAACCTCCGCTCCGACGCCTCGTGTGTTTTCCACCTTTTCAACCACTTAGGAATATCCATAATGAACTAGAAAATGAAATAGTAAGCCGGTGAAAACTCATCCAGCTTCACTTTAAAAAATGTGCGGTAACTGTTGAGCGGCTACAGTGACGTAGGCTAACTTTCTTTTCAGTAAAGCCGTGATAGGCTGTTGCAGTGTATTCCCATCAATCAAACAAAACACGCCATTGTTTCTTTACATTATTAATGTTTTAATGATAAAGAATGCAACATTAGTATTTATCAGCACAAAATTAGCTACTATGATAAAATATATTAAAAATAAATAAATTAAAGTAATGTTTTAAGAGATCAGTGCCTCAAGAGGGGAGGGGGGGCATTTCTGGGGGCGCCCGGCCCCCTATGGCCCGCCCATAGCGACGGGTGTGAGCTGGAAGTTGAACACCTAGCTGCTTCAAGTCCACCAGGCGTTGGTTATTCCACCGCGCCACCCCCGTCATCCCCTGAGCTTGAAACAGCTCTGTGGAAACGTGAGTTCCAGTGACCCATGAGCCTGATGGAAATGATAGCCCTCCTGCTGGGATGTGCCTCTGATGGGGATCCATACAGGAACTTTCGCGCCTTCACCCTGCATGTGATTCAGCTGCACTGTTCCTCCATGCCTGTACAAGATCCCACCGTCCACCTCAGGATCACTCGCAACCACGCAGGATGTGAATGGGCTGAATCCGCCATGCCTTCAGCATAGAGGGCTTGAAGAGAGGAGTACCATTTGGATCACTTGCAAGGTGAAAGTGCTGGAAAACTCCCTCGACTCTCTTGATGAGCTCCTCAGGCTGTGGAATCCTGGTCCTGCAGTGCTCGCCAGTGTGACTTTGTTGGATTTGCAGGCTGAATTCCACAGAAGGCATAGGCGTCCTTAAGCCTCTGCAGGTCTTCCTGATCCACCACAGAAAAGGCTGCAGACAGGAACTGGGCAAAGGAACTGTAGGGGATGATGCTCTGACACACACTCACGGAGGAACCGCCTCATACAGTGGAACAAGTCCAGCCTGATTATCATGTTTCCATGTAGTGGGATCTTGATGCACAGGTGTTCAGCAGGTTACCAGTAGTGGCCTCAGCAACCATTGCATCAGTTGTTCTCCAAGCATTCCAGTTCATATGCTCTCCTGAAGAAGATTCTGCCACCTTAAATGCTGTGCAGCAATCCCCGAAAGAAAAAATAGACACAAAGTATAGCCATGAATGTTAAAGCAGTCATATCAGTCACCATGTGTTGTCCAGTGTTGTCATGACAATACAATTATTCATATGAGCTAAATAAATGCAAAGGGACTTTTTTTCATCAAACTGAACATATGAAATATGAAAAGCAATGTTGTGATTATGAGCTGTTTGTGTCACCAGTGAAAGCAAAGAATATTACATAACTAACCTATCTACCCACTGGTATTGTGCCTTCTCTGTGCCTGCAGTGCTGTAGCGGTGTGCTAGTCCCTCGTACATGGGCTTCAGTGACTTCTCCGTCTCAGACTGCACCATCCCCCACGAAAGGATCATCCAGTTCTCGTTCATGACAGCATATGACGACATGGTACCGGATGAAAAGGTGACCTTCCTAGCAACTTTACGCGTGTGGTCTGAGCGGAAAGCATGTCCAAAGGTGCCCTGCAGAAGCTTTTTGGTGGCACCCTCCTGGTGGTGGTACTGATGCAGTAGGCAGGCAGTCAGTCTACAGTGTGCAGACAGAGATCCCATTCCAGCCATCAGAATCACCATACTCTCCAAAGGGGGCTGGCTTGGTTTCCTGTCTTATGAACTGAGTCATGGTTCTTTGGTCATACTTTCCTGCCTCACCATCCATGATGTTTTGGCAGCTGAGGAGGTAGACCAGGTGAGCACGTTTGTATTTTAGGTGCATCATCTCCATGATCTGCTTTGCCATGTCGGTGGGTGAGTTACCTGTGAGCCTGAGCTCATCCATGACTGACTGGCAGATGGCCTTCTTGTAGGTCAGTATTGCTGGCAACATGTTTGTGAACCTCTTTGGAAGTCTTTCCAGCCACAGTGGGTTGTCAGCATACCACCTCTTCCAGCAAACTTTGCAGCACAGCCTGGATGACAACAGGTAGTACTGTCCAGTGATACCAACAATCACACGAGGTCTACCAACACCTGCAGAGACAACTTGGCATGGCATGGTGCTTTTCAGATAGCCTATTAGCTGGTTTGCTTTGCATTGAGAAATCATTAGGCTAACTAGCATGCTATAGGCTATCTGAAAAGCACCATGCCAGTCTCTAGGTTTGTGAAGGGTATGTGAGGATTTGGATTTTATTTGAACTCCAAAGGTCCAGGTGACTTTATCAGAATGCATAGTATCCTGGATCCATGTAATAACTGGCCTCTAAAAATAAAAATCTGCCTGCCTCTATGGGAGTTTAACATAGGGGTGCCCATACTTATGCACCCTGTATTTTAATGAAGAACATTTATTTCTTTACGATTTAAGGCATTAAGATCAATTCCCAAAAGATGATTTCCCCCCCTCTTTAGCATAACTTAGGCATGGGGTGCCTAAACTTATGCATAGCACTGTATATATATGAGAGAGAATATATAAAACACACACAGTTGAGGCTCTACGTGCTAAACAGGAATATTTATATATTTTTGTCACGTGACTGTTACGTTGAAGGGTGCAGAATATAATGTTTGTTTTTTCTGGTTCTGGTTAATAGCAGTTTATTATTATGAATTATAGTATATATATTATTTTTTTTAATCAAATATGTAGAATAAAAAGTAACATTTTAAGCTTCCATTTGGTTGCTGAGCAAAGAAGCATTTGCGACACGTGTTTAAGAGCCATGAAAATCCGACAATACTTCTGGTATATAATAGGTTGTGTAATTTTGGCTTTTTTGAATAGGAAAATAAGCCGGCAGGTTTTGGGGTTCATAAGGTTAAACACAACATCAATGCAGCGCTCTGTACGGTTTTTGGTCAGAAAACACACTTAAAAGCAGGGCAGCAGTTTAAGTACGTTACCTGGAAATGTTTGCATATCTTAAAGGCGTGGTTGTGTTTGATCCTCTCCGGCTCGGGAAGACTCCTCAGTGTCATCTGATTGTACAGCAGAGTCTTTGCTTCAGGGAGGGGCTGTGACACAGATGGCATTGTGCAAACAACCCCACACTGGCAGCATCTGTTCCCCAACAAATTGCATCCTCTCATATAAAAAGTGGAGTTCAGGTTTTGACCTGATTTGTTTCAGTCTTTAAATCACACCACAGTACCGAACAGCTCTTTGAAGAGGTTTTAATGACCTTGTTTTAACTGCTCAGAGATCTCTGCTATCCTGCTGCTTTTAGACCTGACCGCTGCCTTCGACACTGTGGATCATAGGTTCCTTTTATCTGCCTTAAGCATTGTGTGGGCATTAAAGGCCTCAAATGGTTCCAGTCGTACCTGACCGATGGGAGTTTCTCGAGGAGAATATTTCTTCAGCTGCTGCACCACTTAATTGTGGGCAGAGAGTTATTCTTTCCTTTATTACCTCCCAGCTGGACTACTGTAACTCCATCTGTGTCCTCACTTTGTCCAATACAATTTATAAAAAATGCAGCTGTGTCACACAGCGCCTGCTGAACACAATAAAGGTAACATTTTCTTTCATATTGACAATCCTGACTATTTAAATGCATCATTGTAACTGTTCTGGCTTTCTTTCTCTGCAGCAAACCCACTTACGATGCAGCAGATGCCGACTGCAAGCTGTGCTGTCACCCAACCTCCTGTCTTCCCCACTCCTCAACCTCCACTTCACCCAGTACTCCTAAACCCCAGCTCCCAGTTTCTGCCACCTTGACCCAGCCAGTCCTTGCAGTGACCCAGTGCCCCACTTCAGAAACGGAGCTGCAACCACCACTGACATCCACTGCAGACGGCGGGGTTCCTCTGCCATACTTGCAGCCACAGTGTGATGAATCTCAGACAGGTATCGGGAAGGTTTTATCATTTATTAGAATGGAATATAAATGTTATCAGGTGTTGTAATGAGTGTCCTTTAATAACACATATCTGTGCTGTTATTGTCTCCACAGCATAATGGGTCTCAAACAGCACATGTATTACATTTTATTTTACTGATCTGAGATTATGAAAGAAAATAAGTGTATATATATATATATATATATATATAGAGAGAGAGAGAGAGAGAGAGAGAGAGAGAGAGAGAGAGAGAGAGAGAGAGAGAGAGAGAGAGAGTTTTACTATAGTAGAGCTTTACTTATTAGTTTTACTTATTAAAAGAAATTAAAGGTACAATATGTAAGAAATCTAAAGCAACTGGCCGTAAAATCATCCTCATATGTCATAGAGACTCAGGAATAATGATCATATAACATACTGAACTCACCAACAACAACAGTAAAGCCAAAATATTTGCATTAAAAAAAATATTTTGCGGACCGCAAATCATGTTTATGTTTTGAAAACATGTTTTGGCACGTGGCGCCACCCACCGGCGTCTACAAATCATTGCAGTCAGTAGAGTCTCAGCTGCAGCGAAACCCAAAAGAGCTCGTTATGATTCACAAAAACGCCAAGATAAAAACCGAGGCAAAGCGAGGGTCTATAAAGGGGAGACAATGAACGGTAGAGACAGTAGAAAGCTAAGAGGAATTTGAAATCGGATGCAGGATTGGCTACTCTTCTCCTAGACAGGTAAGTTGAGCTTGGCTAACTAAGTTAGCATCACAGCTTGACGGGGATGGACATTTCTAATACTTTGAACTGTCGAGTAACAACGTTATTCATTTCGATCATAGAAACAAACGTTAGCAGCACAGCTAACGCTAGCAGGATTAGCACTGTCCTGTTACAGGCTGGACGGCGGCCGGCCGGACATCGGCTGGACGCTAGCAGCATTCTAGCACTGTCTAGCACTGTCCTGTTACGAGCTACTAACGTTTGTTTCTATGATCGAATAACGTTGTCTCGCTGTCCGGCCGCCTTCGGCGCGTTTTGGATACATCAGCAGCTCTGGCAACCTCTAGTCTGGAGGGGAGGGGGTGGAGGGGGTGGAGGGGGAGACGGATACCACTCGCCACAGTGTTTTGAATTTGAGTGTAGTATCGTTTTTGGCCACATTCTTACATATAGCACATTTAAGTTTATATTTTAGTTATATATATAGTTTTATTCTTATTATTTATTTAAGTCTCAGATCAATAAAATAAAATGAAAAATACTACACATCACGAAGAGTTTATATTCTCACATTAACTCTTTGGTGTGTGTGTGTATGTTGTGTGTGTATATATGTGTATATATATATATATATATATATATATATATATATATATATATATATATATATATATATATATATAAAGACGACAGATGACATGAAGCTACATCAAAACGTTTATCACAACAATGATTCTCTTTAATATTTCAGTGTTTCCACTGCTACACAGCAGTGAGTTTTATACCTTTTAATAGTGAAACAGTGACTTTGTTGGGGACTATTTTCAGCAGTGGATTAATCCACATTTCGGGAGAATTTCTTTGGATTGAGTTACAATAAACTCCAGTGTGTGTGTTGATGGTGGTGAAGGAGAATGAGGCTCACTGATGTGTTTTATTGGAGTTCTGTGGACAGAACAATATTTGTTAGAGTCACATTCAACATGACAAATTCATGGTGAGAAGACAAATAGAGACAATCAGATGTATCTTCTTTTTAACATTTCTTTATTGAATTTTCAAAAATATTCTGGTATACAGAATACAAAATGACCTTACAATATAGAACACATAAAACCACCCTCTCTACACTCTTCTCCTCCCAATTCATCCCAACAACATTTCTTTAATGTTCAGGTCCCAAAGTTCAATCGGCGTAATAATAAGAAAAAAATGATAAATCAACACAGTTTCAACAGGGCCTTCGCTGGTGCTCGGCACCTAATAATAATAATAATAATAATAATAATAATAATAATAATAATAATAATAATAAAGGAAATCACACAAAGGTGCATAAAACACACACAAACATACAAAAAGTCATGCATACAACTACCAGATATAACTTTTACATTCAAATAGGACTCTCAACTACCGCCTAGTGGCATCATCTGGTACTGCAGGCAAGGTGCCGTCACAGCAGCTGAAGTTAGCAGGTGAGGACACCTGAGCAGGATGTGATGACGGAGACAGTGAGACGAAATACAGTGATGTCAGCTGCGTGATAAAGGCCGTCGGGCTACCTTTGTCAGACTGGACTTTTCTTCCACCTAGTTTGGCCACTTTTTATTGAATTATTGACTTTGGCATGTAAATATAATTTTTTGCAACTTGTGAAACATTTCTTTGTTTTCCATCAATGAAACGTTTGCCTTCATTCCAATAAATGACTGAGAGTTGATGTGAACGGAGACTGACAGATGTCCTTCTCTTCCTCCCCCTCCTCCTCCTCCCCCTCCTTCTCCTCCCCCTCCTCCTCCGTGCATAAAGAGAAATCATAGATGAGAAGCAGAGCAGCCACCGCCTCGGGCAGGCTGAGGAAATATTTAAATGTTTAAATTCTAACATGGCTCCCTCGTCCTTCATCTAACTGAAGTAACTGCAGGGTCTCTTTAATTAGAGAATCAAGTCATTCTGCTGGTTTGCTCTGTAAAGGTGCTGCCCGAGGCTACTGTGTGTGTGTGTGTGTGTGTGTGTGTGTGTGTGTGTGTGTGTGTGTGTGTGTGTGTGTGTGTGTGTGTGTGTGCACACTCATTTCCCATCAACGGTGTTATTACAGAGGGAAACCCCTCGTAGTGCAGCAGCAGGTCAGCATCTCTTCTTATATTCTGACCCCTGAAACAAAACAAAAAGTCTTTTTGAGACTGTGAACTTTGATCCCTTCAGCTAAACATATAAGGTCAAGCATAACATTAAAATATGTGTTTGTTATCATCCCCCCCCCCCCCCCCCCTTTGAGACCCTCTGAGGGGGTCTGAGCCTGAACCTGACACTGTTGTTGATATGCAAACATTGTATTATTCTCAGTGCCACTGCCCCATAAAGAGCTCCATAACAACGTAGAGATGCCCCTAGTGGACAAACAGGATAAACAGGAGAAAATGACTATTTGGTGGTAATTGTAAAGTGTACCATTTAGAAGCCCTAGATTAAAACCTGATATAGCCTACTAGAATGTATGGTTTTATTTAGTTATGTTTATTATCGGAGCGGAGGTTAATATAAAAATATAGAGTATGGTACTTACACAGAGGTAAACACGACAACATATTTTAAAATGATTAATTCACAGTCACGAGAAGTGATACTTTGGATTCTGCACCTTTCTAAAAGCTCTATGGATGTTTTTTTTAATTATTCGTTTACATAAAAATGTTATCAATATGACCTTTAATGCAACCTTCATTAAAATTATGAAAATGTCCCTAGGGATGCATCAAGGTTTGTCCTAAAGTCGGGACCTCAGAGGACACATGTGTACTATAAGTTCATACATCTACAGTTATGATGGTCAGATTCATCATTGAGGTTCAATCCAGACTTCAGTCTCAACACAAACAACAAAGGCTCAACTAAAGATAGATCATATTTATGAAAATAAGGGTAAGACAATAATAGCACGCCTGCTGCAGCAGAGTGTTTGCATGTGGATGGATGTGCCAGCAGCAGCCGCATGGACGCGTCCTCTGCGTAAAGCGGCGCGTAAACCGGAACACAAAATGGTTCCTGCGGATGAACGAACCAAAGCTCCGCTCACTTTCAGCCGTTTCCTCATCTCAGAAGCAGCTGCAGCAGCACGAAGACATGTCGGCTGGAGAAGAGAAAGAATTAAACGGATCTGTGTGCGCAGCCCTCCGGCGCACATCTCCATCTACCAGTGCGCAATAATTGAAATGGCGCATTTGGCCCCGGGCTGCTGGAGGGGCATAATGCATGACGATAGACGTCATTTGGCTCCAGAGCCAGAGGGATGTTTGATGTTGCTAAAATATATGAGGAAGACGTGGATGTGCGGGCTAGACAGGAGGAAGAAGACGGGGTTGTGTTTAAAGCTTCGCATTGTTGATGGATATTAAATTCTTCTGGTAAATCATATTTCTGAAGCAGGCGGAGGATCTGTTTTTTCTCTCTCTCTCTCTCCGCGGCTGACGGGAACAAGTTGGAGCGAGAGAATAGAACAAACCGTCCGCGTTATTGTAACCTAATCCCGGCCCCCGGGGGTCTGTGGCCCCGGGCAACACCTCTCCTACAGCCCTCCTCTACTTGTATTCTGTCGGGCAGGCGTGTTGAGTTCCCACAGCTTCACACACACGCGAGCCGAGGACAGGCTGACGAGGACGTGAAGGGAAGACGGACCGGTATCCTCGCATTCAGACCCGGACGGAGCAGACGGTCTCCATGTCTTCTGTGTCGGTGTCTTCTCAGGTACGAGCACGCCGCCTCCAGCCGAGCAAGCCACGCATATATGCTAACGTAGGATGTGCACGAAAAGTTTTAAAGTTTACTGTGTTTAAAAAAAAAAAGAAAGCCCGACGTTCCCCGGGGTTTCGTCTAGCCGCGTCTTACTAATTTCCATTTAAAATATGACAGTTTTAAGTCTTTGTGGTGTCGGACCACGTATAGCTTACATATACAAAAACGGTTGATATTTTCTGTAATGGTGTGGAACACTGCTTAATTCGGCATACATCAAGTTTCAAAAAACGGAAGGTTTTTTAGCAATAAATGAACTTTTACTGCCGGCTAGCTTGTTTTACCGGCCATCTTTTCCCCTCAAATACGCCTTATTGGGCGTAAGATATCCACGTGACTCTGGGGTCGAGGTGAAAATAATGGACTTTACGTTTTAGTTTATGGGCAATTCATACGCCGAATTGACCAGAACACCTTACTCTGGATAGAAATCTTCGAAATCAGTGTGAAGCGATACGGGACATTTGCACATTAGCGAGAATGCATTAAATGTTCAGGTTTTTTAATGAAGTCTTGCACATGCGTGAAACTGGTAGGCTACTGTGGTTTCCCTAAAGCAGGTCTCGACACAGTTTACAATTATTGATGTTGACAGATCTGTCGACTCATTTATTACTCAATCTCATTTTGAAAATCTGCATTTTATCAACAGTATTTCCCCTGAAACTTTCACCATCAGCTCAGGTTTACTGTTAATTTAAAGACCTGCCAATCAAACTTGTGTTTTGATTAATTTGCTATTATTGGTTGGTCTATTGTGCCTTTTAAAGACATTTAGATTAGAGAGCTCATCAACTGTCTCAGCTCTGATATGAGCAAAATGAGTATCGGTGTGGCTTTGTATATTGAGGCTGTAATGATCAGAGATCTCCTGACAGGAATGCAGTCTGTTTTTCACTGCGATTTTAACATTAAGTCTGGTGCACACGGCCGCAGACACAGAGAGAGGGAGAGGGAGAGGGAGGGGAGCAGTGCTTGTCAGTTTGGCCCGGGGCGGTGCACCGGCCGCGGGGCAGAAACACTGAAAGCTGCAGCCGCCTCCTATTCACCTTTCATGCTTCAAAGCTCTTCTTTATCCGGAGACCTTCTGTGATGGTGGGGGGGTCAATTAACCCAGAGTGTGAGCCCCCCCCCCCCCCCCCCCCCCCCCCCCAGAGCCTGCTGCCCTCATCAGCCACAGCCCCATGAATATTACATCCATCAAGTCTGGAGACTGTTTTAAATCCTACTGCAGTAATCAGCTGTCGGCTTCATGGAGTACAAGTATCAGCAGTAAAAGTACACAAGTATTATCATCTTCATGTAGTAAACATGTACACAGTACACAGCACAGAAATGACAATTACCAACATGAACAAACAGATTGCGAACACAAAGTATCATCGTAACCAACTGCTCCGTCCAGCACTCGGGACAAAGGCATGATGGGAAATCACTGCAATGGTCACTTCTGGCAGATCGTGGTGTGTAGTCAAGCGGCGCGTTCACTGTAGAATAAAATAAAAGAGACGCAAACAATGAAGTTATCATTTTACTCTCTAAAATAATTCTGTCATGTCTCTAATGTTTCCTATTATTATTTTTATTAGTATTATTATGTTGATGGTGTTTTATTGTGTGCTACCCTGGTTTTATTATTATTATTACCTTCACCAGGATCTGAGGTGTGTTCTGACTTCCCGTTTCCTGTCACAGGAGGGGCGGAGCATGTCCAGGATGTCTCTGAGCCGCTCCCCGGTGTCTCCCATGACCACCCAGGGCATCCCGTCACCCGCCCAGCTCACCAAGACCAACGCCCCCGTGCACATCGACGTGGGGGGTCACATGTACACCAGCAGCCTGGCGACGCTCACCAAATACCCCGAGTCCAGGTGAGACCACAGGGGCATGTGATGTGTGTCACATGATCAGGTTCATTAATGACAGACGCAGAGATCAATTCATGAGAACATAATCAGAGGCATTTATAATGAAAAATTATCTTCTAATTCCACTAAATTGTAGTGGTATTAGAAGATCATTTTTTAGTTTAAGTGACTAAAACATAAATATTTGAAAGAAAAACATATTTTTTATTAATATATTTATTTATTAAGTATAATTATTATCAAACAGAACTCATTTGTTTTTTTACATTAGTGTACACAGGACTATTAGTCAGCTCTCACTGCTGTCATGATGTTGCTATACTGTCCTGTTTGCCCCAGCACACCTACATGAGTAATGTGAGTCTAACTATCAATCTGGATTAAAAACACAAAATGTAGCAGAATAGTTTCCACATCATAAACGCATCATAAACACAATGTACACAAACAACAAGTGGTGGGACGTGACAACAGTCTGCAGCCGCTGACCAATACCGAGTAGACACCGGAGTCACATGACCTGGTGCCTCTCGCTCCAACCACAGAAGGAGTACAAGAGGACCTTGATCTCTCTCTGTAGACCCGGTCTCGCACCTGTAGACCCGGTCTCGCTCCTGTAGACCCGGTCTGACCGGGTCTCGCTCCTCTGGACCCGGTCTCGTTCCTGTAGACCCGGTCTCGTTCATGTAGACCCAGTCTGTTTCCTGTAGACCCGGTCTCGCTCCTGTAGACCCGGTCTGGCCGGGTCTCGCTCCTCTGGACCCGCTCTCGCTCCTGTAGACCCTGTCTCGCACCTGTAGACCCGGTCTCGCTCCTGTAGACCCGGTCTCGCTTCTGTAGACCCGGTCTCGTTCCTGTAGACCCGGTCTGACCGGGTCTCGCTCCTCTGGACCCGGTCTCGCTCTTGTAGACCCGGTCTCGCTCCTGTAGACCCTGTCTCGCACCTGTAGACCCGGTCTCGCTCCTGTAGACCCAGTCTTGTTCCTGTAGACCCGGCCTCGCTCCTGTAGACCCGGTCTCGCTCCTGTAGACCCGGTCTCGTTCCTGTAGACCCGGTCTGTTTCCTGTAGACCCGGTCTCGCTCCTGTAGACCCGGTCTGACCGGGTCTCGCTCCTCTGGACCCGGTCTCGCTCCTGTAGACCCTGTCTCGCACCTGTAGACCTGGTCTCGCTCCTGTAGACCGGGTCACGCTCCTGTAGACCGGGTCTCGCTCCTGTAGACCGGGTCACGCTCCTGTAGACCCAGTCTCGCTCCTGTAGACCGGGTCTCGCTCCTGTAGACTGGGTCTCGTTACTGTAGATCCAGTCTGGTTCCTGTAGACCCGGTCTCGCTCCTGTAGACCCGGTCTCGTTCCTGTAGACCTGGTCTGACCGGGTCTCGCTCCTGTAGACCCGGTCTCGTTCCTGTAGACCCGGTCTGTTTCCTGTAGACCCGGTCTCGCTCCTGTAGACCCGGTCTGACCGGGTCTCGCTCCTCTGGACCCGGTCTCGCTCCTGTAGACCCTGTCTCGCACCTGTAGACCTGGTCTCGCTCCTGTAGACCCGGTCTCGTTCCTCTGGACCGGGTCTCGCTCCTGTAGACCGGGTCACGCTCCTGTAGACCGGGTCTCGCTCCTGTAGACCGGGTCACGCTCCTGTAGACCCAGTCTCGCTCCTGTAGACCGGGTCTCGCTCCTGTAGACTGGGTCTCGTTACTGTAGATCCAGTCTCGTTCCTGTAGACCTGGTCTGACCGGGTCTCGCTCCTGTAGACCCAGTCTCGCTCCTGTAGACCCGGTCTCGCTCCTGTAGACCCGGTCTCCTGTAGTTGCTGCTGTAATACTACATTTCCCCACCGATGGTAGTAAAACGTATTTTTTCACTCTATATTTCAGTTCAGATGTGTTTGTGTATTCGAGTGGAGGTTCACTCTCCGTCTGTCTGCAGGATCGGCCGTCTGTTCAGCGGCACTGAGCCCATCGTGTTGGACAGTCTGAAGCAGCACTACTTCATCGACAGAGACGGAGACATCTTCCGCTACATCCTCAGCTTCCTGCGGACCTGCAAATTGCTGCTGCCCGAAGACTTCAAGGTAAAAAAAGAATCTGCCAGAAAGAAAAGTTTGACTGTTTGACTGTAATCAGAGCATTGCCACGTTCATGACATTATCCTGTCAAAGAAGTATCGTACTGGTGTTTGTGTGGAAACACCAAGAAAACAATGGGCGTCATATAGAAGCCACCTCAGGTTAAAGCTGACAGTTGTCAGTAAAGGCATCATGATCTGAAGTGACAAACTACTCAGACCAGCACTAGGTATGATGGGAAATGTAGTCCGTCGCCACCAAACTGTGAGCATCACAGCGGAGCAGAAGGTGATGTGTCCTCCGTGTAGTTCATGGTGTTTCTTCCATCAGGATGCTGACAGAAGGAGAGTTAACACTGGACCACTTTTATAACATACTATAATATGACTTTTTTAATACTATGATCTGACTTTTTTGACATGCTACACAATAACTATCTTTTTCAAGACACTATACAATTATTTGTCAGCATAGTATACTATATACGTCATAATTTAACATCACTTTGTTATGCCTTCTTTGACATGCTATACTGTGACTGTTCATAAAAAGAACATACTGTGTGTTTTGGTGATAAAGAGCTGTAAGTCAGCGGCCCTAATGACTCTTCTTCTTCGGTTATGAGACGTTGGATAACGCAACCATCAGGTCAAACATATGATTTATATTCGTTTATTTGAACTAACAACAGCAAGCCCTGGAACACATCCTGACACTTAATGACTGCCAGCGGCTGCAGGGATCTGTCCCGTGTCTCTTCCAGTACAGGCCACTGTGTGTTTTACTAAGTTAATGTGTGTGTATGTGGGCTGATTGCATCGCTTTCATCTCTCCCTGTAGTTAGCGAGTCCTGCCGCTGTTATTCTGCTCAGGGTGACTAAAAGTTCCCGCAGGCACAACCCCTGTTTATAAAACACATCTATCCCTCCCAGTCTTGAGATGTGGGGTGAGGAGGATGAGGGAGGGGTGAGGGAGGGAGGCGGCTCCAGCATGAAGCCTCAGGCCAACAGCAGCTCTGTCGGCAGCAGTGTGGAGTAAAAAGCTTCTTCTCTTTCTGCAGGAGATGCACTCGGATCAGTTCAGTCAGAGCAGCGCAGCAAAGAGATGCTAAATTACAGCTCAGATTTCTATCTGCACATATGAAGAAGTCAGAGCACAGATGAAGGTGAAGGATCCAGGGTTCAGTCAGCTGTTGAGTCAAAGCTTTGTCGCTCCAGTTTGCTTTCAGATCAGATGTAGAAGAAACAGAAGGAAAGAAAATGTGGAGGAAGAGAGACAAAGAAAACATGAAGAAACACCTATGAGTAAATTATTTGGCATGTAGAAATATAATTTCTGCCAAAAACAGTGATTTATCTGCTTAGTGTTGTGTGACTGCTATTATTTTATTTAACCGTATACACACATGCAAAAAAAACGTACATTTTTGAATACTTGTAATTGCAGGCGACATTGTTCACCTGACATTCCTGCCAATGAAGCACATTGAACTGAAGGAAAGAAAACACAAAGAAAGAGAAACGAGAATCCTTCTCCTTTTCTTTCCTTCATGCCTTCTCTGTCTTTCGACACCTGTGTCCATTTCACTGTTTGATGACATCATCTCTGCGTCCCCGTCAGGATTTCCCCCAGCTGTACGAGGAGGCCCGCTTCTACCAGCTGACTCCGATGGTGCGGGAGTTGGACCGCTGGCAGGCGGAGCGAGAGGCCCAGCGGACGCCGCCCTGCGAGTGTCTGGTGGTCCGAGTCACTCCCGATCTGGGCGAAAGGATCGCGCTGAGCGGAGAGAAGGTCCTGATCGAGGAGATCTTCCCCGAGACGGGAGACGTCATGTGTAACTCTGTCAACGCCGGCTGGAACCAGGACCCCACCCACGTCATCCGCTTCCCCCTCAACGGGTACTGCAGGCTCAACTCTGTGCAGGTCAGTGCTACACCTGTACTACACCTATCTCAACCTGTACTACACCTGTACACCATCTGTACTACACCTATCTAAACCTGTACTACACCTATCTCAACCTGTACTACACCTATCTAAACCTGTACTACACCTATCTCAACCTGTACTACACCTGTACTACACCTGTACACCATCTGTACTACACCTATCTAAACCTGTACTACACCTGTACACCATCTGAACTACACATATTTACAGCTGTACTACACTTGTACACCATCTGTACTACACATATCTACAGCTGTATTACACCTGTACACCATCTGAACTACACATATTTACAGCTGTACTACACCTGTACACCATCTGTACTACACATATCTAAACCTGTACTACACCTATCTAAACCTGTACTAGACCTGTACACTATCTGTACTACACCTATCTAAACCTGTACTACACCTATCTATACCTGTACTAGACCTGTACACTATCTGTACTACACCTATCTAAACCTGTACTACACCTATCTAAATCTGAACTAGACCTGTACACTATCTGTACTACACCTATCTAAACCTGTACTACACCTGTACACCATCTGAACTACACATATTTACAGCTGTACTACACTTGTACACCATCTGTACTACACATATCTACAGCTGTATTACACCTGTACACCATCTGAACTACACATATTTACAGCTGTACTACACCTGTACACCATCTGTACTACACATATCTAAACCTGTACTACACCTATCTAAACCTGTACTAGACCTGTACACTATCTGTACTACACCTATCTAAACCTGTACTACACCTATCTATACCTGTACTAGACCTGTACACTATCTGTACTACACCTATCTAAACCTGTACTACACCTATCTAAATCTGAACTAGACCTGTACACTATCTGTACTACACCTATCTAAACCTGTACTACACCTATCTAAACCTGTACTAGACCTGTACACTATCTGTACTACACCTATCTAAACCTGTACTACACCTATCTAAACCTGTACTAGACCTGTACACTATCTGTACTACACCTATCTAAACCTGTACTAGACCTGTACTACACCTATCTAAACCTGTACTACACTTGTACACCATCTGTACTACACTTTTATACACCTGTACTATCCATCCAGTAGTACTGTAGTACATATGTCCTAGATTTCCCCGATAAAATTTTTGTTAGATATATTAAGAGAGATTTCAGTTACAACACCACTTTTTCTTGATTATGAAAGAGAATGCTGCAAATTCTACAAATATGGAACTCTCTAACCTGGTGCATTATTATAAATATTAATGTTTACATTAAAAATTGAGCCCACAGCAGTAACATTCAGGCACATTTTAAAGCAACATGACCCAGAGAATATGAAGTACAGAAGGCCCCAATGCAACTCTACAGTAGGGTCGTGATGGCTCAACATCTCAGCAGTGAAAGGACAATAATATGTGAAAACAGCTGAGAGAGCAACTCTCAATAGGTAAACAGATCCACTATGGAGCATGTCACATGATTAGAGGTGATCGTGGTTTGGGAGATTTAGAACATTTTACTTCTAGTTTGCACATCTTGCACATTTGCTTTAGTCCGGCTCTGCTGTCCTCATACGGTTTAAATCCAAAGCGCTGCCAGACGTCTGCCTTCAGGCCTGACGCTGCTTTCAGCGGAGCGGCTTCGGTCATGTTTTGGTTCACCGTCTCTCACGTGGACGGATTTCATTGTCACGTGAGACTAACGCAGAGGATACAGGAAATTACATATTAAAAGATCGATCGATATTCATTTTCTGATCTCGGATCTTTCAAATTAAGAGATTTTTTTAAACCCGGTCCTGCTGTCCACACGTGTCCTGTCCTACGCCTGTACTCAAGCAGCTGCTGCGTCTCTCTGCAGGTCCTGGAGCGTCTGTTCCAGAAGGGCTTCAGCATGAAGGGGTCCTGCGGCGGGGGCGTCGACTCGTCCCAGTTCAGCGAGTACGTCTTGTGTCGCGACCTGCGGCACAGCCAGTCCATCACCAGCACCCCGATCCGGATCAAACAGGAGCCTCTGGACTAACATCTGGATCCTGCAGACCTCAAGACAAACTTAAAACACCTTTGACGTCACCTCAGCAGACTTCTGGAAATAAAATTACACTTTGAACGTTCCCATTTTGATCGAATGTTTCCACTTTGAGCCCGATGATGACGACATGATAAAACTGCCACATGTAAATATTTGTAATAACCTGAATCTCTGCTTGCTTGGTGAATGTTGTTCTGTGTATACAAATGAATGGTCATTTTTATAAGTGTGTACGGATCATTTTTTTTTTTATAAAACTGATCTTTTGAAAATGTATATTTAATGTCTGTTAGCTTGTGTCAAAATTTTTCATTTGTACATATTGATAAAAATGTCTTTGAGTTTTACTTCAAGGATCAAATTCTACAAAAAAATCAAACTGTCTTCTTTGTCATTTTCTTTATTTCATTTTTTTTGCAAAGGTACAAACAACTGTAAAATTGCATTGCCTGAAATGCGTCAGGATTGAATACAGAATGTAGGAAATATAAATAGTCGCAAAAATTGTGTCCTTCTTACAGATGGTACTTAAACAGGGTGAGTCTGACTGAATATACAGCAGAAACGCCACAGTTCTCAGTTAGAGCTATAGACGATACAAACCAAATGCCCGATATGAGGGGAAAAGACATTTAAAGCGTTAAAAACCTTCAATGTACACACCCTTTCCAAAAAGTCTTCTTAAAAACTTCCAACAGCAAACCGTGAAGCCAAACTGCATATTCAACTAATCTGACAAATTAATATGTTCAACAGTACAAGGTCGATATTTTCAGACTGTGAATTCTAAGGTTTCGTAGTCGCATGTTGAGCTAAAAGTGAAATCACATGTCAGGCGGGATAAAGAGGAGGAGGAAACGGCAGGAATGTTGGATCTGAACGTTTGTTTGTTAGCCTTCGTGAACGTAGCCTGAGTGAGTTCACTGTCTGTAGGAGGACCAGCTCCCCGTTATGATCGTTTACTTAAAAACTCAATAATGTGTGTTAAAGGGACAGTTCAACATTTAGTCAAATCATCCTCCTCCTGTACGCTGAATATGAAGCTCCAGCCAGCAGTGTCTTAGCTCAGCATAAAGACCGGAAACAGGAAGTGACATAACCCACCTACCAGCAGCTCGAAAGCTCACTGATAAACAACAATTATTAATCAGTACAAAAATAAGTGTAAAAACTACAATTCACTGTTCTTTAAAGAGGTTATGTGCAGTTTTAACAGCCAACTGTTGAATGACTCAACAGCTGTTGAAAACAGGAAAGTGACGTGTTGGTCAGTGAGCTGAGCCAGGCTAGCTGTTTCCAGTCTTGATGCTAAGCTAAGCTACCAAACATGAGAGTGGAATCAATCCAGCTCTCAGACGATATATCTAAATGTTGAACGGTTCTTTTAATCAGCACGATGATTAACACTGACTACATTAAAATGATCTACCAGCTGTCTCACCTCCGCTCATTCTAACGGTGCACTTCCCTCTGACAACACGATGCTCAAAAATAAAACTTGATTGATTGTGAGCCACTTTAAATTAATGTGCGACCGATCTGAGCATGCTCAGAAAACTTTAAAAGAGCAAACCAAAGAGCCCGGTGGGATCCTGAGTGGGCTACAGACTCAAAAGGAACCTGTTCAGGTACAGCGCTGAGTCAATAATCAGGTGTCATCTCTCAGAGAGGCAGTCTAGCCTCAGAAGTGCATCTCATTCAGGGCAACATGTTTTAAAGAGAGGCTAAGTCCCGCCCCCGTGTTTCCCATGGGACCTTATTTCAGATCAAATATGGATGTAAATAAGCATCGGAGCCAAATCATCTTTTGATCCCGTTTGAATTGTACCATGAATTACACACATGATGTTTGTCAATTCAAAAGATGATTTTTCACATCAAGAGTCTCATTTTGTAGTACAAGACTATAAAAATACATACTTGTAAAAAAGTGTGGTAAGTAACTTCTCTCTGAAACTGCAAAGCCTGTGTGTTTGGTACCGGAGTCTCTGGATCAAACGCATTTGGTGATGGAACGTAGCATGTTAGCTAGCTAGCTAGCCAAGCTAGTGGCCGTGTTGGTAACGTACGCTGTGTGAGACGAGAGATGTAGCTCAGTGGGCAGTTTCACAACTACAGCTTTATTCATTTTTTACTTAATTCTTTGGTTAATTGTTTACTTTAATGGTATGTGACTATGACTTATATCTAGTGTATGTATGTATATTTGTGCGTGTGTATATATATATATATATATATATATATTTATTTGAATACATTATTATAATTTTATGTCTTTAACTGACCTCATACCCCATTCCTGTTTTTTCTTTTCCTTTTAGTTTTCCTTGGGTTTGTTTTAGTCCTGTCAGACATTTAAAAAAAGGAATTCATTCAATATGTTAATTTGCTTCTGTGGTATCGTCATATTTTCCGTTTCTTGTCTTGTTTTGTAAAAAAAAAAAAAAAAAAAGACTTAAAAAAAAAAAATTATATAAACCTACAACAAACTTTCTTGAATGAAAAAAATAATCTTTTAAATTGACAAACATCACATGTGTGACATTCATGTTGCAATTCAAACAAGATATAAAACAAATGTAAAAAAACAAGGACTCCGTTGACTAACGTACACATTTGATCTGAAATAAGGTCCCACGGTGGACACTGGAAGGGGCGTGGCTTAGTCTCTATATCAAAGAAGAACTCCACGTGTGTCCAAGTGTCTACAGTTGGAGCTTTGTCACGTCTCATTAATGGACCTGGATACCTGAGGTATCAATATTAGATACATTACTTTTTAATGTGTAACCGTTTGTTCTCGCTTTGTTTTTAATGTCTTTTAAATGCAATTTTAATGGTAACTTTGTATGTTTAATATATTTTATTTATGATTTTTGCTTTATGAAAAAATGTCCTGCTTTGCTTTTAAAAGTTAAGGTCCAGAGCCAAACACTTGGTAAAGAACCTGGACTTGATACAAGTGGAGTTTCTCTTTAACAAACATGGAGCTGCAAGGTGACGTGCAGCCTTAAACTAAACCCCTGAACGATCTACGATGAGACTTATTGAACATGGAGAAGTTGTACGAGTCGAGGTTGATGTGAAGAGGACAAACTGAAGGAGCGACTGACTATGAGACACCTGTGAGGACACGAGGACCAGAGGAGGCTGAATTGCAGTCCAGTTTGTGATCTGCAGTGGCCCCGGTGCTCATCCAGGTGGGACGACTCCTTATTTCAGCAGAGCCTTGTAGAGCATTAGAGAGCGAGCGGTGGAGCGTTCCTGCTCCAGACAGAAGATGAAGTCCCTGAGGTTAACTCTTGTGATCCGCTGGCGCAGCTGCTGGCGGGACGAGGACGCCGCCGAGGAGCCGCCACCCGAGCCTGAAGCCACCTGAGGGAGGAGACGGAGGAGCATTAGGAACCCGAGTCTGGGCGGTCGACCTTGAAAATGACATTCCAACTAGTACTGAATTATTCTGTATAAAGTTGAAATTGAAAAAAAAGGTTAGGCTAGGCTGTTCCAGTGTGTGTCTCTGAATGCTAGGAAGGAGTCGAGACTCTGTAGGACCCGACATAGAAGGACCCGTCCCGACAAAAAGGGATCCTTGACTTTGAGAAACAGCCATCAGTACATCAGTTGATTAAAATATTAATTATAGCTGTTTTACAAGTACTGCTGGAAAGGACTGAACAAACTGCAAATAACAGGTTTTTAATCATATTTTCATAATCAGACATTGTATTCCAACTGTCTGAAACCTCTCTTGTTGGCCTCAGGAGTTAAGTAGTTAGTGTAGGTTTTTATTTGTACTATCTTTATCGAGGATCACAAAGCTGTGGGGTTGCTAGCATGTATTCATAACAGGCTGCAGCCCTGGGGCCATGGAGGAGGGCGGGGGAGGACGGGACTATCTGAAGCCTGATCAGGCCTGCAGACGGGAGCTAAAGGGCGTAGTGCTGCAGCCTGAGGCCAGATCACATAGAAGACAGGCTCAGAGAAAGAACACAAAACCATTTGTGTCTGAAGAAAAAATGTTGTGAGGAGAAAAGCAGAAGCAGACCGAGTGAATAAATGATGTAGAGGGGAAAACATGAGATGATGATGAGGCCGTAACCGTTGAGACCAACACCTTTGACTGGAGCTCTTCTAATCCAGCTGTTTCGATACATTATACTAATATTCACACAGCAGGAAGACTTCAGTCAGCTTTTATTCTGAGTTTTTTCTGGGTTCACAACTTGTTTCTGCTGCCACCAAGAAATCAGTTACTACAGGTTCAAAGAAAAATATCTTCTAGGAAGCTGAACTCAATGCTGCTGTTGTTATTAGTTTTATCATCATAACTGTTGACATTTTATGTTTCTAACAGTCGCTCAGTGAAGACTAATGCAGCTCTACCTCACTAACACCGGCCAGCACATAGCTCACATATCCCAGAGTTCATTGTCAGAGGCTTCAGCAACCCCCAAAATGTTGGATTTCTCCACAGGGTTTTGCCCCCCACCCCCCACCACCATCACTGTGCTGCATTTGTCTGGACTGCTGGGGGTTAAGCCTCAGGCAGGATGTGTGGGGAGAGAGAGCATGTGGGTGAGGGTGGGGCAACCCCCAACCCCACCCCTCAACCTCACCCCTCCAACAACCAGCCCCAAGCTCATTTCTGCAGAGCTGAAATCTATGGCTGCCCTCAGGGGAAGAAGGGGGGGAGGGGCTGTAGAGGAGGGATTCACACCCACAACAAACCTCCAGGCAGACACTGACCCCCTTCACTCAACTGTGGTCACAGTCACTGGATGACAGGAGAGAGTGTGTGTCTGTGTGTGTGTTGATGGAAAAGGTCATAACACACAAAACACACAACAAATAACACACAACACAGCCTCTTTACATTAAGCTGATGGGGATTTAAAGTCTGAATAAACAGCTGAGTCACTGTAACTTAAAGTCACCACATCAAGTCATTTCACTTTCAACAGTCTGAGCTTCAGTGGCGAGACAGTCGCATTTTCATCGCATTTCAACTGCTTTGGAGTAGATAAACTAGCGTAATTTCACCAGTAGTTGGCGCTCTAGACTTTGCTTTGCGCATGCCTATAATCTGCCAGTAAACATAGTAGAAGAAGTAGAGGAACAAAACAAATAAATGTGGACAGCCAGGTAACTTCTATTATTTCATTTCCAAGGTTGGAAATTGACATTAAAAAAGGAACATAGACTTCCAGTCACAAGAGTTTAAATGATTATTAAGTTATTCATTGTTTGAGTTATGGAGAAGGGGTTGGATCTATTTCACTGTAAAAATGTAAATGTTGCTGTTGCAAGGAATTTTGTTTCCTATGCTAAAGGAGATATGAAAGGAAGCTTTGAAGCTCCTTTCCTTAACATTTAGAGAATTCATCATGGCGGCCACTAATTTACTTCTGGGTCATTTCTTCAGTTAGGAACCTTCCGAAGCAAAAAATACTTCTTGACCGTAGCCAGATATTTTTCAGAATAACAAGACGGCCGCTTCCCGTCAAAATGTCGTCCCGCATCCAGCTGTCGACAAAACGGGTGTTTTCATGGAAATAGCTATTAGACTTGATGATTATGCAAAGTATTTACGTAATAATTTTATGTAACATAGGTGGGCGCACTACAGCGAGTTCGGCATCAGGGAGATCAACTTAGTGTCAATGAATTAAAGACTAAGCATTTCAACTCGATGGACGTAACCCTTTAAAATGCAGCGGCAAAGCTCAGCGAGTCAAAGAAAAGTAAAGTAAAAGTGTTTTTTCTAAAGCAAAATGAACTAAAACTGACATCCCTACAATAAACAATACGTTTTTTTAAGGCAACAAAGGATGGCAACCTCAGTTTCTCAGCTTCCTGCAACACTAAAGAGACACTGACCCCTAGTGGCGTCTCACATCACATCAAGACAGCGTCATAGAAAGAGCAGCGTCTGGATTTATGATGTTATTAAAAATCATACCATTGGGTTAACTAAATACCTGGTGTACTGTAATACTGCCTAGTATGAACATATTAACAATCAGATTGCATTCAAAACTGTAGTATTACTGTAACGGCAACTGTGGATGTTTGGTTTTCACATGCAATTAAAACATCTTGTAGCTTCTACTGTGTTTAGAATAGTTATCATTGAAGGAGAACAACAAATCAGTAGAACAGTTGATTGTGAACTGTTCGACAACATTGTATTTAAACAGAAGTACTGTTTGGTTTAAAACAGGTGTGTTTCATGTTTATTCCAGCAGAGAAGATGGCCTGACTAAACTAACGCACTTCTATGTGTGATGTTTTATGTTCTTGCCGTGTCCTCAGTCTTCTTGCCACTAGAGACACTACACCGCTCGGTGAAAGTCTTACCTCTGTGCTGGCCGAGGATCCTCCCGGCGAGTCCAGCTTGCGTTTCTTGCGTGGCCCGATGGCGGCGAGGGCTGTGAGGTTGGCGTCTCGTTGTCTCATCTGAGCCAACTCCTGCTGCTGCATCTGTGGCAGAAGACGAAGGCAGAAACACACATTAGATGTATTTACACTGCTCAACAACGTGAAGGGAACGCCTAATGATCTGTGTAACACCAAGTCAGTTAAACTTCAGGGGGATCAATTAGTCCATTTAGGAAGCACAAGTGGTTATGAATCAATTTCACCTGCTTTGGTGCAAATGAAAGTGACAACTGATATTTCATAAAACTTTATTGAATAAATCAGGAAAATAATTGGTAAATGAATCAAGAATCAAAATATATCATCACCAACTCCTCATATTAATACTGTCCTTCAGGAACAACAACAGACAGACACAGTGTGCGTGTGTGTGTGTGTGTGTGTGTGTGTGTGTGTGTGTGTGTGTGTGTGTGTGTGTGTGTGTGTGTGGTTGAAGAAGAGCAGAGTGGACAGAAGGTGTAATTGGAGGTAACATCTCCACTAGGGGTGTGAATCTTTGGCTTCACAGCGATTCAATTCGATTAACGATACAGTAGTTTTTTTTAACGATTCGATTCGATTCAGTAACTTGTAACCAAAATTCTATATCCATGAAATAAACATGCAATAATGCAAGTGAGACTATCTGTATTCTTCTGAAAGGTGAAAAATAACATATTTATTCTATAAAAAAGTAGTCCTGCATAATATTTTATGCTGAATACAAAAATGTAATTAAACATTGCTCAGTTATTTTGAACATTTTCAGTAGACTACATGCTGGCAGGGGAGAGAGTGTCTTAAACGTATTAAAACATTTATCATAAGTAAGAATCACGATTCATTCGATTTAATGCATTTATATCGATTATTGGTGAAGCCAAAACGAGTCATTCTATTTATTTATTTTAGCAGATGGATTTAGTAGAATCTATAGGACTGACAATCGATTCATCGATTAATCGAATGAATCGTTACACCTCTAATCTCCACTCATTAACACACTGTGACTTTAATGAGAAGAGAAGGAGGGAACATGGTGTACATTAGAGTTCTCAACGGGTCGGGTCGGCCCAACAAACCCGAAGGGACCTGCGGGTTCGGGCCGGGTTTGGGTCTAAAATATAAGCAAGTGGCTCGGGTCGGGTTGGACCTCGGGCTTAATTTTTTCCGCTCTGTGAAAAAAAAAAAGTATTAATCATCGCTGCTGTTCAACATCATGGAGAGGGGCGGGGCAGACCTGACGCCGCTGCGTGCACGCCTTTAGCCTGGAGAAGTAGATGAGTTGGTGAAAAGTAAACTTGCCGAAGGTGAATTCACCGTCGCCGTTTTCTGGTCATGATAATAAGCCCACACTAAAGGCCTACAAGGTGATTGATGAATATCCGACATGAATAAACGACACAAATAGATGACACGAATAAACGTCACAAAGCTGCACCGTACCTCTTTAGCTTTCTGCTTCAGACGAGCCTGTTCAGGATCTTCTTGTCTGGCGCGACTCTGAAAGAAAAACACAGACTGATGGTCAGTTGATTTTCCTCACATTAATAGTTATTATTGGAGTGTTTCATGGATCATTGAAGTGTGTGTGTGTATAAGTGCGTGTACCTTGGCAGCCTTGAGCAGAATCTCTCTCTCTTGTTCATCTTTCCTCTGTTTCTCCATTCGCTCCAGCTGCTCGAAGAAACGAAGCTGAGTGCGAACGTCTGACGTCTGTTCATGCTGCTCTTCATCCTGATGGAGGATAAACACAAGTAGAATTATTATATCATCCTGTCATGAATCGGACTCTCTGAATCAGTGTGGGACAGTGTGTACTTGCCTTCCCCCCATCCGTGCGGTGCTGAGCGACGGTCGAAACCTTCTCCAGCAGCGAGCGCAGTCTGGACTGGGTGGCATGGGAGATGAAGTTCACCACCTCCAGTGGCACCTCGGTCACACCCAGCTTCTTAGCTGAGGACCAGAGGACAGACGACACAGATCAGTGACAACATCAGGTCTACTGACAACTTCTGGTCTACTGACAACATCTGGTCTACTGACAACATCAGGGGTCCGTTTCACAAAGCAGGTTTAGTAAAAACCTTGAGTTAGTTAACCCTGAGATGAGGGAAACTCTGGTTTTTCGGTTTCACGAAGCCAGTTCAGCATAAATCTGAGTCAGTTACCCGGGTAACATACTCCGTGAACCTAACCTGCTCGCTAGCAGCTTTGCGTCGGGAGAGGATTTTGATTACCTTTCCTTCCAATCACATTAGATATTATCTAAACAATATTCTCCGACATTTTCAACATTTCATATCGCGGACATAATCCGCAACCAGATTCTTTGCAGAGCTAGCGTTTTTGCGAACGGGAGATTTATGAAATGTTTAAGTACATTTCTGTGTTGAAATACCTGCTTATATTTACTGTTTAATATGTGAAATATGATTAAAATCATATGCCTTAGTCAACGTATTTGCACAATATTCTTATGCTTAATTTTCAACTGACACCATTTTCTTTCTGTGCCTGGGGGGATTACACCCAATGAAAATGATAATTCATTCAGTGCGCTACTTTGTGAACTACGGGAGTTGAACCCCTGTCGCCTGCGCCGTGGGCGGCGTTGCTAACCATTACACCACAGTGTCGCTCTGCAAGGCTGAAAATGAACACTTATTACCTTTAGATCAATAGACTGTTTCATTCAGTTATACACATTAAATCAGGCAGTAATTGTCTGCCACGCCAACTATCGCTACTTTGCTGCAGTTACGTTGCTCCGCTTTCTCAGGATGAGCTCGTTTTCTACATAAACACTCAGTAATATCTAATAACGCTCTCCCGGTTGCCATGGTGAATCGTAGTATCGGAGCTCCATTGATGATGGCTTTATAGAGTCGGCAGGCACGCGCGTAACTCAGAGTTTACATACTCAGAGTTGACTGAACTAATTCAAAACCGCTGTTCTGAAACTGAAAACTCAGATTTGCCCATCTCAGAGTTGATCAACTCAGTTCAGGGTTAGGTTCAGAGTTTGTTGAACCTGCTTTGTGAAACGGGCCCCTGGTCTACTGACAACATCAGGTCTACTGACAACTTCTGGTCTACTGCCGCCTCAGACAAATACTTACAAATAGTAGGTAATTATTAAAGATACCATGTCATTATTTCGACCTTCTGTTTTTATTTTGAGATATAAGTCATTATTTTAAGAGATATTGAGTCATTATTTAAAGACACTGAGTAATCATTTTGAGAAATTAAGTCATTACTTAGAGAAAGTTTCTCATGATGCATATTTTCTTCCATCAGTTTCATCCCTGAGCTCCTTCAACAATAGATTAATTCAATGAGATTCATTGTGAGAATGGACACAAAAGCAAGAAATACTTTGTCTGGTTTTGTGTGCGAGGTGGATGCTTGTTCCCTTTATGAGCCCCCCGGGGCTCTACCTTTTGTCCTTGGACTAATTTTAGACTCAAACTCTGTGTGTGCTTTTACTAAAAACGGGCAGAAATGTTTCAGGGGATGAAGTCTATTCAGGGTCAAGAGAGAAGCCGACGGCAAGGAGACAAAACTGAGTGTTCAAATTGCAGAGAAGAAATTTGCATAAGGTCGTATCTGTGGACACAAAAAACCCATCTTTTATAACTTTAGGACATGTGAGCCACAGATTTAGAGGAGAGAACATTATACAGGTGTAACACAACAGGTGATGTTACACCGATTATCGATTACCGATTATCCTGATAATGGAAATTCAACACAATCAACTTATTGTGAGTGTTGTTATTGCGATATAATCCTATATCGCCTCATCCCTGCTCTTTACTCACGTGTGGATGGAGATTATACGGAGATAGTTACACGTTTGTACCGGCCCAACCCCCTGATACTGAACAGAGACAGGCACAACCTGACAGAAGACGGGGACGGTACCTGTGTCCATGATGCGGCGGTGCAGCAGGCCAGTGGGCAAGAAGGCTTCGTCTTTACAGGAGCGGATCTTTGTTCCCACCAGCTCCGAGCTGGTTGCTAGGATACGGGCGTTTTCCTCATTCAGGTTGACCCCGGCCATGGATGCCACGTCGTTAATGTCATCGTCATCTCTGAGGAGACAGAACACAGACCAGTCAGAGGACAGTTTTAGGACAGGAAAGGCATAATATGTTGTACGTTGATGTTTGTCGTGTGAACAGTTTTGTACACAAATTAAACTGATTGAATGCAAGCAACTGTTGAATCTTAAAATTGCCAAAAAATGACAGCTTGTTGCAAAGGGAGTTGAACTACGCTCCAAATTGAGGCTAATTTTTCATGAGTGAAAACTGACATGCTGATTTTCTATGGGGTCCACTGACCTCTGACCTTAAGATATGTGAATGAAAAGGTTTGTGAACAGTTTCCACAACAGAAGTGCTCGACATCTAGACACCCAAAAATGCCGTTCTTGCAGAAATCTCCAAATGTCAGAAGTTTTCAGAACCTAATCACAGCCTGACATCTATGGTGTTCCTCGAGGTCTTGGTGTGTTAATGTGGTGTTTTCGAGGGAACTGTTATTTATCTTGAGTGGTAAAAAAATATATATATAAAATTTAGCACCAAATTTGTGTAATAAATGATATCAATCCAAAATGTCTGCAACGTCTTATGAGACATAGAGCACGGAGATGGTCATCCTATAGTTCTATCATAATGTTCTAAGACCTTTGACACTTTTAAAATGTATTTTATTCAATTAATGGATTCCTAAAAAATGAATCTTCAGGTTAACAACTTTATGTGGCATCTACTGTTGACTCCCTCTAAAGATACCCCCCCCCCCCTAAAAAAAGACAAAAACAGGTCCGGTTTCCCTCGTTGTTGAAGAAAACAAATAAACCCGCATTCATCGATGAATTAAACATGGATACAGAATAAAGATTCTCAGCTCTTGTCTAGCTGGTGACGGACACCGACAAACACTTTTAATAAATGCCAAACAGTGAAACTATGATGAGGTGGCTTTGGATCTGATGAGGTCATGGCATGCTTTGATATTAATGTGTGGTGGCCTCAGCACTGTGAACACATGCTGCCCCTATTGGCTGCTCGCTGAATGACAACACTGATAGCGTTCAGTCAAAAACGCAACACTGTTACTTTTATAAGAAAATGATGTTGTTGTAATGAGTTCTTTATCTCACAGTTGAAAAAAGCTATATGTAGTTGTGTCATTGCTTCCATCTTCTCGTTCATAATCATGAGAGGTTCAACTGTGTTGAGTTGTTATTAAAGGTCAGCACCTTTAGGTTTTGTAAAATAGAAAAGAAAATTATGTGTTTGGTCTCATGAATTAGTAATTTGAAGGCGTTCTATTTCAGAGGCACAAAAATGAGAGGAAGTAAATTAATTCAAGGTATATCAGCAGATAAATCACCACTCAAAACTGTCAGAAAGTTACTGATTATACTATATCACATTTATTTATACTATAGATAAAAAGTATTTACGCAGAGAAACAACAGATCTGTGAAAGAATGTGTCATTTTTTGTATAATGTTACATGTTAATGCTACATGTATACAAATGTTACATGTAGTTTTTTGTTTTTGGGATTTGAAAAAGTGGGTGGTATATTGCGACTCCTCCATAAATTATTGCACATACACTTACATATTTATGCACATGTGTTTGGTCTCTGAATGACAAGGAATTAGAACTACTAGAATATTTCTTCAGTACATTTCTAAAGTTGGATTCATCAACCACATGATTAGACACCTTTTGATGGGAAAAAATGCTCTAAAATTGTAAAACACAGCATTTAGAAACATTAAAACGGAAAACACAGAATTTAGGAAAAATTTAAACTGAATCTGGAAAAAATCAAAACGGATTTCATAGGGCCCTAGTCGGATGGCTTTTGGTATTTTGCAGTCGAGGTGGCTCTCCTGTGGACTTTGTCTTGTAAGTGTTGCTCTACTGGAAAAAATGGACCATAATCTACTAAATGAACATCTGTATGAAGAAGACCTGAAACTAGATATTTAGACCATCAACTCATTAACTGAGATAATAATTCAAGTGAGTAGTAGGGTAATTTTCTCATTGACTTCCATACAAAGAGAGTTGTTGCCCCCTGGTGGCCAGTAGAGAGAATGACAGTTTAAGGCACTTTGTCTCCTGGTTTTGCCACTGTGAGAACTGGATTGCTGTGTTTTCAATACCTAACAGTGGGTGTATTATAATTCCATCCATTGTTTACAGAACTTCACAGTTTGGACAATAATTGGCCTAGCAGTGCCTACTAAGTGTTTTATTATGGTTCATCTGTTTCCAAACATTTCCAGCTTTGAGCCAATACGAGTCATTCAATCACTGATCTTTTGTCACTTCAGCTCCTACAGTTTTGTTCTCCTTAAGATATTTTAAAGTTTTCAGGAACAAAAAACACTTTAATACAAACACAGTTCAACAACTGTTGAACTGCTGATGTTATTGAACAGCTCTTTAAAAAAAAAAAAAAAATCTGATTAACTGCTGCTCATTCACATCGGTGATGTAAAAAGTTGTGTAAATACACCGTGTGCTTTTCCAATGCTGCTACTTCATGATTATATTAAGAATTATATGAGTAATAATAGATAATTAATGAGTTTGTTGATAATATCTTAAAGGGCAGATATTTCCTTTGATCCACTCTGTCGTGTTTGCGTTTATTCGGTTGCTTTTATTTCATCTTCATTTTATTGTATTTCAATTTAATTTATTTAGTTTGTATTGTGTGTAGAAGTTGTGCTTTTTGCTTTAAAAGCAATTCTTCACTTTCTGTAAATCACAATCTTCTCCATACAAATATACCTGATTCAATTTTTGATGCAAAAGGAATTCCTGCCAATGAGATTATACTTCACCTGAATGTCCCGCCCCCTGGGTCGCTCAGCTTCCTCTGATTGGCCTGAGCAGCCATGTTCATAGGACTTTTGCCAATTATAGTTGTGGGTCCTCTTACAAGTGTACCTGAAGAGAAAAACATTTCATTTCAATAATAATCATCAGCTGAGAAGTTTTCCACCAAATCTGGAGATTTTGACAGAAATGAGAGAAGATTCTGGATTTGTCCAGATGAATAGTAGATGATAAGGAGACTCACCTTGAGGTCTGATGGTCTGACTGAAGACTACAGGTGTACGACTCTGGACTCCTGCTCTGCCCACAGCCTGTACACACATTACATAACATAACATGTTAGTTTTACTAAAATGTTTGATGTTGTATTAACTCTTGTGCCTCAAATTAAAAAAAACTGCTCTGGCATCTTAAGAGGACAGAAATGTGAAAAAATACCATACATATTTATATTATTTTCCACTTTCACCAAGTTAAATGTTTCAGCAAACTTCAACCCTGATCATAATGACCAAATATTCTGAATATTAAACCCATTAAATTACAGTTTGTTGACATGATGACAATGTTGTTTTTATGAAAAAACATTATATCTATTTACTCAATGATAAGTCAATCATTATCAACATTATTCTTTGATATACTTCATCAAACACAGCAGTGCTCCATAATACAGCAGTGATGCCCCTAGTGGACAGCAGGAGAACAGAATATATATTTGCTCCATAGGAAAAACGTTGCTAGGTATTATGTATTTTATAAACATTGTCTCTCAGATTTGTTTACATTCCAGTAGCAATCAATAAAGAAAATGCTCTCAAAAAAGAGAAAAATCCAGCATCTGTAGCTGTTGCAGTAGGAGGTGAATAAGCCCATCCAATTATTTCACACGGCCAAAAATGAAATGAGTCTAGACTCACTTTCCAACTTCTTATCAAACTAACTCTCTACCCATCACTCACGACTGTCTTCTTCCACCAGCTAATATCTTGACAGCTGTGAGGGCTACCAGTGAAATTAACATTAAGTTAACATTTTGATGAATGGCAACTTACATTTAAACATGATACAAACAAAATGCTCTGATATTCCATGACATGGACCATCACATTTTGTTAAATTTCCCTGATATTCCAGAAACTCCCTGACCCGTGGGGACCCTCTCTATTAAATCAATGTGGTGGTGTGAAACAGACTTGGAGTTAATCAAAAATAGCATGAATATAAAAACATAAGGCAGCAAGACGTCTTTCATATCATATAATCTCCTACAGCAAACATAAAATTACCAGGACTGTAAGACACATCCCAAGACACTCTGCAACATACATCTGAAGAAGATGATACTCATAAGTGAATATATGACATAAATATATGACGAGAGAATATCTAGGATTTAAATAGCTGGATTAGAGAGAATAAGGCCATAAGAATACATATAAAACAACACATATACAAAATACACACATATAACTAATTAAAAAACATTTATACCTGAAGTTACCTCAATAACCCCAAACCCTGATGCGTAGTACAGGACTCTGGAGACTTTCTTACTAGATGCAGTGACTTGTGGAGGTGGAGCTACTCTCATTGTAAAAGCCTTGGCAACACTGGGCTGGCATTTTAAAATCTAGCATCGTCTGATTTCTCAACATCAGCTTCAAGTTTAAGATGTGGTTCAACTTCCAAAATGTAAAAACCCCTCCCAGCCTTTCAACAGGCATGGACACAGCCAGAGTGATCTAACAAGTAAACTTTGTGAGACTCGAGGGCTAAACATGCGAGAGAGAATGATGGTACCATGGTGTTTGTGAGCGGTGGGTTGAGTCTCACGGCGCCGCCAGCCGGACTGATGGGTAGTCTCGGCCTGATGGCGGTGGTGTTGACGGAGCCGGGGGCAGCCAGGGGGGGTGCTGAGGTGCTGGGGGTCACCAGAGACTGCTGGCTGCTGAGCAGAGACTGACGCAGGGCGGGGAGGCTTTTCTGTGGAGCAGCAACACGTGATGAAGAAACGCTAATACTCTTACGGGAATACTCTTTTACTGCAGTAAAACTTCCAATACGACTACAGGGTAAGAAAATATACACATACATACATTATAACCCATTTTATCCATAATAATAGATCATCAGTTATTCATTGACCTGTTTCAACAATCCAAGTTACTAATAACTTCAGATAAATGTAGTGCAGTAAAAAGAAATACTCAAATAAAGTACCTCAATTGTATTTATATGCGTTTTCGCTTGGTGAGGGATTGCTACAAACACCATTCATTGATACAATAATATTTCCAATGATTAAAAAGAAGCCAGTAATGTAGTAGTACTGTAGTAACAGTAGTCGTACCTTAAGGAAGGGGATGAGGTAGGGCTGAGGGGAGGACTTCAGCTCAGCCTGCAGCCGAGTGGTGAACTCCTCAGGCTCAATCTTTGCATCCTGAACAAACACACCACTCCCGTTAAAGAAGAAACGTTTCAAAAGAAATATGCATTCGACAATGATAAATGCTGGTCTTACGAGCAGGTCCTGCACCAGGGCCTTCACATTCTTGGAGGTATCTGGGGAGGGGGAGTTGTGGGATGCCAGCTTGATCAGCGTGGCCAGGAAGTTCTTACATTTCTTGACGTTTTCCTGCATCTCCTGGTGACACATTAACAACAACAACAACAACACTCTGAGTCAGGCAGGACTCCTCATTACTGAGAGTAAACGGCTACAGAAACACTGAAGCACCAGACCTGGGACACCACGGTGACTCTGTTGGCGGGTGTGGGAGTGGCGGTGGGCGTGGTGTTGGTCATGGGGGAGGATGGGACACATACAGGCTTGGCTACAGGCGTCCCCCCTGCCGTGATCACCGTCTGTGCCTTCTGAGGGGCGGTCATCTTCACCGACACCGCTGCACCGCCGGGGGCCACGGTGATCGCCTTCTGAACGGCGTCAGGGAGAGAAACCACATCGACATCATCAGATTATCGTCCAACACTGAAACAGCTATTGATTAATGAGGGATGGGCAGTATGATCAGGGTTTCTTCTGGTCAGTGGTCTTAATTAATGGATGGAGAAAATAAGCGATACAGATTAGGTTTGCATTTTTTGCATGATAATACTGTATCAATACACGTGTGACGAGTATCTACCTTTCGTTATTGAAACTATTAATATAATAATACAAATTAAACTTTTTGGTAACAATTGCTTCCAGAGTCCACTAGATGCTGCTGACAATATAGGATTTTATTTTAAAAAACACTCACAATAACTGGTCGTTGTCAATTTCAAGAATAAGGATTATTGCAAATATTGTCATGAGTGACTTGAAAAAGCTGTCTAGCTCACTATCATGGTAAAGAAGTTTCACTATCATGAAATTGTGTGTTTTTGTGTGTCGCAATAAAAATATTTGTTTCTTAACGAAAAGGAAATTCATTCCAGGATGATTTTAGCAGTTTTATTTTGATTTTTATTGGGATATTATCGTAAATCGCAATTACTTTGACCAGGATGATCGTTAAATAAAATGTTCATATCTTCCCACACCTAGTCCGGGATAAAGTCAGCAGGATTGGCAGGAAGTTGTTCAAAACAAAGATTGTTGGTAGTCTGTCTGCTTGACTGTACGCATGGATGATATGAACATTTACTCTGGTCAAAGTAATTAACATTCATGATATTATCTTCTCGTTGGCACTTAAAGGGATAGTTCAGAATTTTGGACATAAGACCTATTTTGTGTGTTCGAGACGTCTGGAGACGTTTTCAAGAAATTTCATTCAATTCTTCTAGTTGCCGAGTTCGCTTATGCTATGGCTAGCGCAAGTCAATGGTTCTAGTTAGACAGGCATTAAAAACACTCATACCGACTCCACAGTGCACCCGAGGCAAATCCATTGTAACGGCAGACTATCGATGTACATATCTGTGTTGATAGAATGTTTGAAATAAAACCAACCTTGCATTTTTAAGGATTTATGCCTCAGCAGCAGCAGCAGCAGCGTGTCATACTTCCTAGTAGGCTATGGCAGCGGCAGACTGATATCACCTAGCACTTATAAGTTACCGGTTCTATAATAGTTTGTTTACCTGCTGTCATTGCTACAGACGCAGAGTAGCCTGCAGTGCTAGTTTCTTCAATCTCACAGAAATGGACACTTTTGGAGAACATAGTGAAACTTTTGAAGACTCTGATGAGGAGTTTTTTTTCCACCCAAACCCAACCGTACCTGTACGAACCTGAATATACAGAGGAAGAAATGCGCGAGAGGGATGCTCAAAGGGCAGAACCTGAACAAGCGTCAGTGGAGACCGAGATAGCCCCCGCTGGAGCTGAGAACCGGGACCGAACAAACAGAGACTGGTGGTGCCAGGAGGGAATCCCCCGCAACGCGTCCGAGGGTTTACGGGTCTACGGACGGAGTAGAGGTCCGGGTTCGCGGTGCGTAATTGTGGGTTCGCGGGGCCGTGGGCTGCCCGGTGTTTGCGTGAGGTCCAAGGGCTTTTCACCCAGCTCTGAGGGCATGAGTCCCGACAATTCTTCCTGGTTCGATTGCCTATTTACGGGCAGTATTTCGGGCGGCGCGTCTTAGAGTTTTGAGTCCGACGGAGCAAAGTAAAGTTCCGCTGCTGCTGAGAAACTAGTTCCTCAAAAAATGGATGATTCATGCGATGCGAGGTTAGTTTTGTTTCAAATATTATTCTATCAACACAGATATGTACATCGACAGTCTAGTGTTTTAATTGATTTGCCTCGGGTGCACTGTGGAGTGGGCAAGACTGTTTTTAATGCCTGTCTAGCTAAGAACCGTTGACTTGTGCTAGCCATAGCATAAGCGAACTCGGCAACTAGAAGAACTGAATGAAATGTCTTGAAAACGTCTCCAGACGTCTCAAACACACCGGCTCACTTGGAAAATAGGTCTTATGTCCAAAATTCTGAACTATCCCTTTAAACATTCTGAAAACAATTTACATTTTGTCAAGAAATTACATTTTTATTGCGACACAGAAAAAATAACATTAAATAAGATTATCATAAATCATAAGGCCTCCCTGTATAAATAAAAGAATAATGTTTTAATATTTAATATTTTTGTATCCTGTATTGTTTAAATCAGGCTTTATAATTCACTTATAACTTAGTGTATTATTGTATCAACCAAACCAAATTCGTGAGATGATCCTATTGAAAACTTTATCTTAGTAGATTAAACAGATGTCAAACCGCAGAATTTGCAGCTGTTAAAAAAAAACAGTAATATGCGTTATTGCAATTCTCATATTGCAGAAGGATAACACCGAGTCTGTATTGCGTGTGTGTGTGTGTCTATGATCTGAAGTTGTGCGAGTGCAGGGAGCACAGGAAGAGACAGGAAACACACCTGTACGGTGGTGGTGGAGGGAGACTGAACCATTCTGGTCTGAGCGGGGGAGGCCAGGCGGACTGTCTGAGGAGCCTGCAGACAATAGGCAGGGATAGACCATGTTAAAACAATTGCATAGCATCTTGGGAACCCTTATGATGAGTGTGTTATTTTCATGGAGTTCTTCTTTGACACAACTATTGATTACTCCCACTATCGATTCAACAGCTGATTCACTGATTCATCATTTGGTCTATAAAATGTTTTGACGATATCAAATGTCTAAAATATTTGTTTTACTGTCACATAAGACAAAGAAAAGAAGATGGAAGCACCAATATTTGGCATTTTTGTATGAGAAATGACTGAGAAATTAATTGTGATTATCAAAATAGCAGCACCAGCACCAAAAGTCCCCAAATAATGTCATGAAAATAATAGTTGGATGGTGTGTGCAAAACAGCTGGTCATGCGCTCATTCACCGGCCCCATCGCACACAAACCAGGCTCGGTGTCACAGAGCTTGCCTTGGTCTCGCTCTCAGACAGAAGTAAAGAGCAGACTTGAAAGGAGTGTTGAAAACATTTGAATTCAGTGTCATTGATCTGATCAGTTCTTCTGATCAGCTTTTAGAGAGGCCACCGATCAAACTATTTTATCAGCTGATCGGTGGCTGCACTTGAGGCAATAAACATCAGCAAAGCAAAAGTAAAATAAAATAGAAGAACTGTGCAACACAAAACAATAAAACAGCATGCATATAACCCTTCCAAATGTTGCAGCAAAGCACAGTGAATCAGTGGAGCGCCGGAGTCAAAGGAAAACTGAACTCCAGACTATAAACTAGAAGCTTTTTAAGGCAACAAACTGAATTTCCATCTTTCTGAGCTCAGCTTCCTGTTAGTTATACTATAAAGACGACCTCTGGTGGCGTCTGCTGGTCACTACAACACATCACAACAACACAGCATGTGTATCTGACACTTTGCAATAACTATTACAGTAACCTGACATTATTTTTGATCAATGCTAAAGGTCCTGATTGTTGATCAATTTAAGTTATTGATCAACAGAGCGGAGCCCTGCCAGGTACCAGACCTACCGTGCTGGCGGTGGTGACCCGGATGGCGGTCCCGGCTGTCGGTGTGGCAGGTCTCTGGGTGATGTTGGCCACCGCTTGGCCCTGCTGGGTCTTGGCCTGAGCCTGAGCCAGAACCTGCTGAGGGACCATCACCAGCTGACCTGTCTCCGTCCGGACCAGGACCATACCTGAAGGAAACGGGAAACAGTTGGTCCAACACAAAAACCTCAGGGGTGCAGAGCTGAAATCAATTAGTCCAGAGAGAGATGTATAATCAATTCATTTGATCACTGATTCATCACAATGTCAAAGATGATTTGCTGCTTCTCTTAGACTTCTCCGACAACAAACTGAATATTAATTATTAATAACTATTAACTATTAATATTATGAACAGGTGGTCGGATGTTGTAGTAGAGTTTACAGGTTCAAACTGTGTTTTTTCCACTTTGTTTTCCACTTTGACACTTAACTGATCAAATAATCAAGGAAATTAATCAGAAGACTGATTGATAATGAAAAGCACCGTTTTGATTTCATGAAGTGAACTCTGACAGAGTAAAGATAGAAGTCTACGATGGTGTTTGAGAGCCATTGTGGGTAAAAACAAGAATAATTACTGAGTTACTGGTTGAGTAAAACTGATTACATTTGTTTTTGGAGGAACCACACGGCATCACTTTGCAGCGTTGCATCAACGTCGTCACACCACAGATGCTGCCGCATGTTGCGTATTATTCCTGTGGTTATCACATTATACTTTGTAATCATATTTTTCAATCATCAAATATCAGTGGTTCTCAAGAACTTTATCATCATCTGTATGAGGACTTTGAAGAGATGCTGAAGTTTTGAATTGGGCCGATTCAGAAAAAAACGACATACTGATGAGAGTTATTTACACGTTCTGAAAAATTAATCTACATCTTATTTACTCTTTTACAGACAATAGCCTAAAAACTGACAAATTTGATGTGAACTCTATTAATTTTAATGATTTGTCTGAAAAAAGTGAAAAAAGTCTTGTAGAGAGGGCCATGATCTAATCTTTTCAATGCTTCCTGTTTCACTGAACGTCACCACATGGAAGATAGACACTCTGGAAAGGATGTTTGAGCTGGACTTTAAGTCCAGTGGAGCAGTGAACTGTCCCAGCAGTAGTCCATGTTATTAACCAGCATGTTTCACTACAGAATAAACAGCTCAACCTTCACTCCTGAACCACAGAGCTTCTCACAACCGTTGCTGCTAAAGACCGAGAGAACAGACAGGTTGGTGTCTGGCCCTGATGAGGCGTCATCAGCAGCTAAACTACTTTTAACCTTCACCTCCATCTTTTCTGCTTGTGTGTGTCCATTCATTTCTTGTCTTACTCTGATTGGTTGGTTTGTAGACATGGCTCGTAGCATGGCTGCAACTCACAATTATTATTAATTATTGAGTCATTGGTCAATTTCTTTCTTTATAGTTTGATTGTTTTGTCAACAAAATGTGCAAAAAATTATGAAGAACTAGAGTTACAATGGCCAATGTGACAACACTTTCAAATATCTTGTTATATTATGTTATATAAATAAACATTATTATTATTAGTAGTAATAACCATAATTATTATTATTGCTATTATGCCTATTACTATTATTGTTATTAGCATCATTATATTGTTCTGTCCGACCACCCGTCCAAAACTTGTATACATTCACTTCACTGAGATAAAGGACAAATAATCTCATTATATAAAATGGAATTATTTGATTATAAAAATTGTTACCAATTAATTCACTATTGATGACTAATCATTAAATCGATCATTCCACACCAACTAAAAAAGTATCTCTAAGTTCATGCAGTTGATTTTCTTGAAAAGGATTTGTGTAAAAACTTTGATGAACTAAAACTCTCTGCTCCAAACCCGGTTTTATTTACGGATGTTGCAGTTATTTGAGTCTCACTCGGCTACAAGATCATGTGAGAATCAGTTTCACATCCACTTTGTCAGGCTACAGGTGAATTTGTGGGTTTGTGGTTGGGACCAATCAGCGTCCTGCGAGGAGCTAATGGCAGCTAGGCGCGGGGCTTCAGTGTGTGTGTTAGCAAGGCACTATTGCATATCAATTAAACTATTTGAGAAACAGAGACTGTCTCTTTTATGGTTCAAACAACAAGGTCTGTGCCGTATTTATGCCAATGCTACATTATTGTATGTGAAGCAGCTACAGTGTTCCTCCCATCCATCCAAACTGTTCAGAAAACAAGTTAAAAGTTATTTGCTTATCGTCTTGTGGAAAGACCTAACAAACCATGACTTAGGACATTTTCAAAATCCCCATTATTACATTCTTTTTAGTGTTTATTGCTATTAAATCACAACAAAATAGTCTATTTTGGGTTCATACCACTGTACTAAACCAGTCGACGTGTGTCTTGCTAGATACAGTGAATACAGCTTGGTAAGTTTCACCAAGTTCACCTCTGGGTGATGTTAGGAACTCAGACAGGATGCCGTTTGGCGTATTTGGGACTTCACAACATGTTGGACGAAACCTTCTTGGTGAGGACATTGAGGTAGTGGCGTGTCTAGCCTGGGTGACATGAAATACACAACTGATCCTGTGATCAAAAACGCACGAGTAACACAAGGCGAAAATTTGCTTGGTGTTTGGTGTGAACGTACCTTTAGACCTAAAACCCTGAACCCTCAGGGACTAACTGTGATCATCTGGCTAATGTTTGAGTGTGAAAGCCTGCGAGGGCTTGAAATTATATTAATAAGAGTGGGAAAGAACTGGAAACGTCAGGTTACTTTGATGACACAAAAACCTGTTATCTACAGTTGTGGGTTTTTATTTTATTGCCTGATTTGAACATCTTCCAGGTTCTTGTCTTACCAGATAAGAGGTAATTGTCAAATAATCTATTTACTCGTTTTTGTCAAAACAGCTTCAATAAGCAAAATGAATATAAATGTTTGATGAAGAAACCAGGTGTTTAATATAGTCCATTCCTCTAATTTAATGTGTTTTATGTTCCCTCTTAAATCCTTAATGTTACTGGGTGAATGTTATAAACCAGTCACGTGTGCCGTACTCTTTGTTTACCTTTTTTATGCCACTGGGCTTTCCCTCATGGTAACCCCATGTTTACCGTTCCTATGATTTTGGATTGGGATTGGTCCTCAGAGAGGAGACTGTTGGATCTGAAATACAATGGCGGCTCCTAAAGAGGTAAGCGTAGATGCTGCAATAAGACCTGGAGAGTATTTCTTCATCGAAAGAAGGACAAAGAACGACACTGAAGGCTTATCAACATGGAAAACATGTTTTCCCTCTTCTGTAAGAGTTTGATTGACAGATGGCTCATCCAATCACCTGCCACATATTGTTTCAAACAGTTTCCAGTGCCGGCGCCTCAGATCGGAGGCTCAGGTTCGTATTCTAAACCTCAGCTGCTCGTTTTTTCCTGGATTGTGTTGAACTTTGAAAGTCACAGAAACATCGGGATCATTTTAATTTAATGTAAAGAGCTGTTGCCGAACGTTATACAGTAATCAGTCATATGAATTCATTAATTACCCAGACAAAGAATCATTCTTTGACAATGAATATCTCCACTATTCTTAAAGATCACAAGTATTTGGTCATGACTGCCAGGGAGCTTTAGAGCTGAAAAACCCACCCAAGAAGGATTATTTTAATTTCCTTGAAACTGAAGTTTGATTGGCTGGAATATCACATCCATTGGTTTGAACTCATGTTGACTTTGAGCTGTTGTGTGATTCCTTTTGAGCCTGTATGTTTCAGCTGTAGTCGCGTGGTGACAGAATTTTGCTGCGGGTTGTTGTCACATTTAGGACGTCATTTTCACTAAACAACCAAATAGTTTACCTCATTACTCTCCAAACAACAGAGTAAAAGGCCCTTTAGTGCCAGTTTGTTCTCCCTGTTGGCATAAAATATCTTCACCAGTCAGGATAGACACTTTTATCTCCATTAATTTAACCAGTTTACCTGCTGCTCCTTCAGTGCAGCTTCTATGTCACTGTTTGAATGACTCTGACGTTGATGTGATCACTTTCAACCATTTTTATAGCAGATTTTGCAAACCAAAGACAAAGTTCTGCCTTCTGTAAAAAGTAGACAATGAAATATTTTCTATTTACATTCTTCCTATCAAATGTGATTTATAGAACGAGTGACAGCTAAGAAACGCAGAAGATGTTTAACATAAATCCTCAAAGACAACAACTGGAGGAAAACATTCTGTCGCCTGTAACAAACAATCATGTTGTGATTTTGTTTTCTAAATCAAACAAAGATGGCAGCCAGAAATGACAAGTCTTTATAACTCTATTAGCAGTATATACTGATGCTTCTTTCCTCTACATAATATATTTTCATTCAAAACACACATTTTGCTTGTGTCACAACTCTTGCTTAAGTGGCAGCTGACAAATTGTTGAAAACAATTTAGCACAGACATAATTCATTTGTGAACGCCATCTTTGTTTAGTTTAAAAAGCAAAGTCACAACATGTTGAAACTCTTGTTCATGTTGCAGCAGACAGTATAGTTTCCTCCATATGTAGAAGAGCCTTTAAGGACTAATTACAAAACACCTTCGGGGTTTCTCAAACATCACATGTTTCTCTCAGTGACTGGGAGGTGATGAGAACAAACTGGGTGCAGAGTTCCCTGACAGACATCACCACCTTACAACAGGTGACTGATGCTTGTATTTGCTCACCGGGAGGCATGGAGAAGCCGGGGGGCAGCTGGATGGTGGTCTGCTGCTGGGGTCTTACAGCCAGTGTGGGCTGTAGAGGAGTAGCCGCTCTGGTAGTGCTTGCCACCAGTCCTGGTCTCTGCTGCTGGATGGAAGTGGCCACTACAGGGGCGCCCGGCGGCCTCACCACAGTCACCGCAGGCTGTCCCACTCCGTTCACCGCTGGCTTCAGGGTCACAGCAACCGGACTGGTCCCAGTCTGGCCGATGGGGGACTGGGCTGCAGCAGGCGGAGGAGTACTGGCCAGGATGACAGAGTTTCCAGAGACAGGCTGGCTGGGTACCAACATCTTGGTGTGCATCAGAGGGGTGCTGTGGTTCACGACCTGAGAGCCTGATGCTGACGGGGAAGGGGTGCCCTGGGTCACCAGCTGGGCACCCTTGGGGTCTACTCCGTTCTGGGCGACGCTGGCCACCGGGCTGGGGTGCCTCTGCAGGGTTACAGCGGGAGACGCCACGGTGGACTGAGGGAAGTGAGGTTGTGAAGCCATGGAGGCGATGATCGTGGAGCCCCCGCCACTGACAGCACTTATAACCGTGCTGGCCCCGGCTGCTGGAGGGACCGAGTTCACCAACTTTACCGCTCCAGCGCTGCCGTTTAAACTTTGTAATCCGGGAGAAGCGGTCCTGATCGCGTCCGCCGCGGGGGCGATGTTGGTGCTTGGAGCCGCGCTCGGACCCAGGACAGCACCCCGGTGGAAGCTAGCAGCGGCGGACCGGGTGGTCAAAGTTACGGGTCCCGGTACCGGGGAGATAGTGGGAGGAGATGTTCCAACTGTTTGCAGACTAGCTCCGGCAGTGACCACGGCCCCGGCGGCGACAGAGGAGGTAGAGGAGGTGAGGGCTTTGCCGGACAGCGACTCGTTAGCGCCGGGTTCCTGGTTTAACCCCGCTTTTGGATGCCCTTGTTGCGGCTGCTCCAGAGACCCCACTTGATCGCGCACTTTCCCTGAGAACTGACCTGCAGCCGGCGGAGCTCCCTCCCGTTTCCCTTCGGAAAACGAAGCGGCGGGAGCCTTTCTGTCGCCGAGCTGTGATTCCAGAGAGCCAACTAAGTCGCTAACTGCTTTCTCATCCACCTCATTGAAGAGCATGTCCTCCAGTGGGTCGGAGGCTCCCGCCATCTTTGATGTTGGACCGTTGTGCAAATCGTATTTTAGAATGTACGCATGCGCGGAGGATACGAGTTGTTTTCGAGCATAGAAATAGAAGAAAGAGATGTGTTCGTTGTGGCGCTACGTTCAGGTGTGTGTACTGCAGGTAAACCTAATTTAATAAATATTTGTATTGGAAATACAAAAAAATGAAAAAGTTGAATTTTGTGAATTGTGAGATTAATATCCACAGGAGTCTCAAATAAAAGCCAAAACATTGGCTCTGTTTTGAAAAACTTTCTTTAGTAATATAACATTTTAAAACTATATATATATATATATATATATATATATATATATATATAAAAGTCATAACTAAATAGAAAATCAATACCGCCAATCTTTTAAAACACAATACCAAAGGCAGTTGTTATTTACTAGAAAGGATCTTAACTTTTTTAAGGGTTCATTCATACACAAAGTCAATGCCCTGTACACCGACATCTTCATGATCAAATATTTAGGTTTTCTTTTCCGAGGGTAGTCAAATGCTACCAACAACGATTTCTATCCAACCATCTGTCTAACATGGAAAAGCCTGCATTCATCTTGTTCCATGTTAAAACTTTTACTTTATTAAGTAGGCTATCCTTTGCAATATCATGATCAAAATATTTGACCGTAGAGTACTTAGTAAATGTACTTAGTTACACTGAACCACTGCTAAGAGCCTGTAGATAGGATACGTTTATGTTAATACTCTGGTCGTGTTTGCTCTTCTATCTCGCACAGATCCAGATCTCATGGCGGAGCGTAAACGCGCGATATTACGATATTCCCGTTAGCCCCCGCGCTCACATCCATTCGATGGAGGATGAGGTAGCCATGTTGTGGTAGCGGTGACGGTGGAAAGAAAAGCACAAATCAGACACACTCTGTGTAGACTCTGTGATTGTCGACCACACGTCTCGGAAGGGCCGTCCACTTCGTTCCCTGTTTTGGCTGCCGACTTGTTGCAGACACCATGAGTGGCGGGACCCCCTACCTGGGCAGCAAGATCAGCCTGATCTCGAAGGCCGAGATCCGCTACGAAGGAATCCTTTACACCATAGACACCGAGAACTCCACTGTCGCTTTGGCTAAAGGTATCCGGCGGCTAACACCATTTGGCATTAGCATCTGTTGTTGTCTGAATGTGTGTGTTCATATTTTAAAATTCTGGTTAACATGCGATTAAGTACCAGATGGACATTAAACACCCTGGAGCTTGCTTAGTTTAAAACCATGAGCCAACTAATAAATTAGCTACGTTAACAGTCAGGTGTCTAGCGTTAGCTCTTTAGAATGAGCTAATGCCATTAGCGTCTCTATTATCAAGTGGTACGCTAGGACGAACTTATATAGCTAATGGTAACGTAACTTATATTTAATCACATTAAGTAAACGATTACTTAAACGTTAATTGGGTTATTTCCTGTAAAGATTTGAACATGAGATTTTAATCGGTGTTTGCAACATGAGTCAGCTTTCCAACTCGTCAGCTAGCATTAGCATGTTTGCTAGCCACACATACACACATTTATGTGTGCAGCTACATGTTGTCAGGTTTGCCAAGTGGATATACAAATAATGTGCCCTATTGTATTGGTGCATAGACAAGAAGCTAAATATAGAAGTGAAATTATCACAATAAAAACATGCATCTATTTAACATATATACACAAATATTCACAGTATTAGGCTAAATAGACTGCAATGCACAAAGACAATAGTCTAGGAGTGTGATTTGACAGATGTGGAGACCTGCTCAGCTTTGCAGACACATCAATGCAGTGGTTCTCGATATGTTTTCAGCTAAGGACCCATTACAAGATCTTGTGTATTTCCCATGGAATCATGACAGCCTGTATTTTAAACTTATATAGTCTTAGTTACTGATATAACAACACAATAAAAACATATATTAGACGTATGTAAAATACATTCCCAGAATTCCAAGAATTAGAAATTTGTTAGATTAGAACATAAACTATGAACAGAAATTTAAATAACTGAACCTGGAACCTTCTTTTGCAGACCGGCAGGCAGAGTGCCATGAACCCCAGTTTGAGAATCGCTGCAATAATGCAAACCTAAAAAGAAAATATTGGTGCAATGTTGACATGACTTTCATATGCTAATGAAGAGGCTTAAAATGCCTGCCAGAACACCTGCGGTCAGTCAGTGCACTCACCTCACCTGGTTCACCAACAACAGATTATGACGTTGACAAGTGACACTTTCATCTCAGCCTTTATCCCACTAATGGACTGCCAGAGGATCAACCTTTTGACAGTGAAGTACATATAATGAATATGGCTTTGGTACTATTATATTTAATATTAGAATTCTTAAAGGGTGGTAATTCAAGTTATTAATTGTCATATGCACAACAGTTACAGAAAATACGTTTTTGGATGTGGAAGTCTTATATATAAAATATATTTAAAGAAATAAGAGAGGAAATTTGGTAATAAAAAAAATAGATATTCATGGTAGACCTATAAAGTACACTGGGATCTACCGCCTATCCTCTATTCACGGTCACGGGGGCGCTGGAGCTGATCTCAGTTGACATTGGGCGAAGGCAGGGTACACCTGGACAGGTAACCAGTATATCACAGGGCTGACATGTAGAGACAGACAGGTAACCAGTCTATCACAGGGCCGACATGTAGAGACAGACGGGTAACCAGTCTATCACAGGGCTGACATGTAGAGACAGACAGGTAACCAGTCTATCACAGGGCTGACATGTAGAGACAGACAGGTAACCAGTCTATCACAGGGCTGACATGTAGAGACAGACAGGTAACCAGTCTATCACAGGGCTGACATGTAGAGACAGACAGGTAACCAGTCTATCACAGGGCTGATATGTAGAGACAGACAGGTAACCAGTCTATCACAGGGCCGACATGTAGAGACAGACAGGTCCATCCTGCATGTCTTTGGACTGTGGGAGGAAGCTGGAGAACCCACGCTGACACGGGGAGAACAAGCAAACTCCACACAGAAGGAACCTGAACCCGGGACCCTCTGAGCTGATGGTTTCAGCAGCTATTTTGATATTTCCACATGGATACCTCAGGGCTGCTCCTACTAACAATCATTTCTCCAACCTGTACCCTCTGGTCCCATCTTTAAATGTCTTTGTCCTAAACCCAAAGATCATCATATCATAGAAGCCACAAAAAAAAACAAAAAAAAAAAAACAGAAAATAGAAGTTGCTACAACGAGAGCATATTTATTTTACTCGCACTATTAATTGAACATTTATGTTAAAGAACTGGTCACAGATGGTAGTGTTAGATGTTTTTATATCATAGATACATTTCAAAGAGTGCACATTATGTTTCACCTGTGATGCTGAGTGAATGAGTTGTTTTCCTCCTTTTCAGTGCGTTCCTTTGGTACAGAGGACCGGCCCACCGACAGGCCCATCCCGCCTCGAGATGACACCTTCGAGTACATCATCTTCAGAGGCAGCGACATCAAGGATCTGACTGTGTGTGAGCCGCCAAAACCAACATGCTCTCTTCCTCAGGACCCCGCCATCGTCCAGGTACACATCTACATGCACACCCGGATCCCAACGCAGTGTTCTAGTATTCACAGTGTAACATTAACACTTTCCTCCTTAGTCATCCATGAGCTCCAGCTCCTCGTCCTCTGCTGCTGCTGCTCCAACCCCGTTCCAGTCTGCTGGTTCCTATGGCCTCTTCAACCGGGCTCCAGCTCCTGCCTATAACCAGTTCAGCACCAGCCCCCTGGTTTCCCCTCAGTTTGGACCGGTTGGTGTCGGTAAGTTCTTCTCATGTGTTGCAGCAGCGACTCAGCTGGGCATGACATCCAAAGGTCCAGGGTCTCTCTGACTCCTGGACCACGTAAAGCATGCCATAGTGACTGAGGTGGGAGGATTTATGGTACCGGTCTGACTTGAAACAGTTGGAGCCTTCACATTCCTCCTCTACATGTACAGTAACAGTTACATGGATGTTATGTTATACTTATATACATCCTGTGTTTGGTGCGTCAGCGTTCACTTATAAAGAAGACACCAACTGTGAACTCCAGTGATGTAACTGGTACTAAAGTTTCTTCTGTTGATATATATTTAGTCTATTTGGAGATGAATCCAATAGTTTAACCAGACACAATAGTTTATTGGTGAAAACATTTATTTTCCCAGTACATTTGAGCTGTAGCAGAGTTGTTAAACAATATATGTATATGTTAAGAATTTTAATGTTTTTAAGTTTTTACATGATTGGACAAATACATGGATGACAGGACACAAAAGAGAAAACAACTAATTCTATTTTCAACTGTGAACTACTGGGCACAATGTGCATTAGAGCTGCTTCACAATCAGCAGACTAGGCATGGGATGATATGAACATATCGTGGCCAAAATAATTGCGATTGATGACATTATCCCGATAACCATCAAAATATGCTTAAAACTCTTCAAATTGCACTAAAACATACTGGATTCACTTTTCATTTAGTTAAGAAACATATTTTAATTCTATATAATTCTAATAATTTTTTCACTGAACATAATTTTTAATGATAATCAGATGACCAATAATCATATGATCGTTGTATGAAGTCACTCAGCATATATAAATTAGAGAAATATAAATAATACACATGATAGTGGCTAGACCACTTTTTGAAGTCACTCGAAATTATATTGACAATTATCCTGATGACAGAAATTTACCAGGATTGACTTATTGAGAGTGATTTTTTTAATGCGATCCGTAATAAAATCCTTTATCCTCCCATTCCTAAACAGACAGTAAAAATGTATTATTATGAACCTCAAATAAAACAGGTACATATTAAAGAGGGAGACATCACAACAGTTTTTTCTTCTGATACTTCTTATATTTGATATTAGTCTATTATTATTAATCAAAGGTATGGTATATGACTATGAAGGATTGGGTCTACCACGAACAAACACATTAATTTCCTATAAAGTGTTCACAATAAAAGTATCCCTTACATTGTTATATTGAAGCTTTTATTGTGAAGGGGCAGAAACCGTAAATGTCGGGTTTCCATGAGCAGTAACTTAACACGAGTCCTATTCAGCTGAAAGAACACGGGACGGTAAAAAACAAGACATTTTGTGAAAGTACTCGCAGAGAAACTAAACTTCCGACCACAGAGTTCCCGTTAGAAGCTACAAAAGTCCTGAGAGCGGAACACAGACTTTAAAAATCTCTGCTGCTCAGACATGACGAGTCCCTCACAGAGGGGAGAAGGGGGGCTGTCCCGGGCAGACGGGCAGAGACGCTTATGGAACAGAGTCGGTGTGGATTTAATGATTGCTTGTTGGCGCCACTCATGTCTTGCGTCTACCAATGCCTGTTGATATTACTTTAAAAAATCAAAAACTCAGGCCAGTGGAAACTTCCCGGTGCTCCTGGTGGCCTGTCTGGGACCGATTACTGCCACCGGTGGACTGGAGTGGGGGACGAGAGTTAATCTAGGTGTTTGGGATGACGCGTCGACGCAAATTATTCTTTACGAGTCATCCCAGCCCTAGTTGTGACAGAAAAAGGGGATTTTGTGATTGGTCATCATCGGTCTGGTGATGTCGTGATAGAGCGGGTGTGGTTTACTCTACACCATTTCTGTTGGTCCACAGTGATGCACAGAAGCAAAGTGCTTTTAAAGGAATGAAGAGTGTTGTTGCCCTCAATACAATAATGTTCCTGCTGTTCCTCCCATACAGGCCGATCAGTGCCCTCCTTTGTGAGCGACACAAGCACAGCCTCGACCCAGTCTCGGAGCACTGCTATTGGCTCTGCTCTGTCCTCTGACGCTCTGTCCTCTGACTCTCTGTCTCTGGGCACGTTTGTAACCGAAGGTAAAGACCTGCAGGATGAGGAGTGCATTTGCTCACCACGCCGTGTGGTACTAAATTACACCTGATCCAATAATTTCCACTTGAGTGCCTACTCTGTACTAATGCATCATAATAATAAATGAAGTGCTCAATCAGTTTAGAGCCTGCAGACAGACTTCCATTATGACACAAAGTAATGTCTAGAGCTGGCTGAATGTCTGGTAAACCTGTTTGATTATATGCAAATGATCTGAGCCATCACTGTGCTAATCCAGCTTGTATCGCATCAGTAATAATCAATATGACAACATGATGAACGTGATATTGTGTTTATAAATGTAGCCACTACTGTCTGCAGGCCGTGAGCCAGAGCCGCCAGCATGAAGGAGATCACATGCCAGTAGAGGTTTGTTTCCTTCAAAGTTCATGAGGAGACGAGACATGGCAGAGTTGGTCTCAAAAAAACTAAAGCTGCAGCAATATGGCAACGTTTTGGATCTAAAGCCAACAAAAAACAGATGAAGCACCGTGCAAATACTGAAGGATTATCTCCACCCTCAGGGTCTGTGTCCACATAGCTTCTTTTCTGAAAGAAAGCATCTTTGTTTAATTGTTCCCAGTGAGAAAAGCGTATGTGGCCACCTCAATAAAAAGTGCTTTTTTTTTTTTTTTGCAGCTGCTGCTCAGCTTTCAAGTTGAAAATCTCTAAACCTTTCAGGAAAGCACTGGTTACATCACTGCCTGTGTTGTCCGAGGGAAACTATCTCCAATCTTTTCTTTTTTTTTTACTGGGAGCAGATCGAACACTGAATGACACTGATTGTGTGAGTTTTGTGCGTCTACCACCGTAGACGTTTTGTGCTCCACGCTCTAACGTAACATCTGTCAGATTTAGGTCACATGGTCTTCTATACTAAAAGCAAAGTGGCAATAGTAGTGTATCATACAATGGTCGCTATAGTTGTGATTGTCAAGATTTTGTTGTCACGGAAAGATTTAGATTGGGGAAAGATTGGAAAGATTTTTTTTTCCTCCTTCTTCTTCTTCCCTCTTCTGAGATGAAGCGCTCCCCAGCACCCTTTTCTGCCAGAAAAAGACACAATGTGGACACAAGGCCTCATACATGGACTCTCAACCTCATAATATTCCACTCAGGAGTGAGACACCTAGTGGACTTTAAGCCAGTCGGGTGTTTGTCATCTCCAGCATGTCTATCTGCCGTATGGTGACATATTTATTTTAAATTAATTAGGATAGTCAGGTGGGACATCACGTTGGTTTGATTTGATAGTTGAAAAGATTAACTCATGACCTTCTCTATCTCTGTGCTGCTAACAGATTCAGATTAGTTAATTGGATGGATGTCACAATAATATTAGTTGAAATTGGTTGTTTTGCACAAAGAAAAATATATTGGGTATGGCTATGAAAAAAATACAGAGAAACGCACAACATTCCAGAGATTTTAAGTGCTTTTTCTTTGGGGGGGGGTTCATATATTGTTGAATAGGTGTCGCAATGGGATGTGATCTAAAAGGGTTAAAAATAATTTTATTTAACTTTATATCAAACCTGTTGGACCCCAGTTTACATGGCCAACCCCAGTAATGACTGAGATTAATCATTGCTAAATGCCTCCAGCAGTAAATTATAATGATCGACGCATGCTCTTCATAATTACCTGCATGTCCTTTTGAATCAGTTGTGTTCCTGTAGGGTCACTTTGAGACCTGTAACTCTGTTCATGTGGTCCACACCAGAGAGCGATGAGTTTCTAGAGGTTCAGCGCCTGCTTGGTGATGTTTGACAGCATGACTGACCTCTGTCTGTTGTTGGTTCAATCAATGCTCGATAATGAAGAGCATTGAACTACTAACCCTGATCACTGCCCTGGTCTATCCCCCAGTCCGCAGCAGCCCCAGCCTGGACCCACTGAGGAAGAGTCCCACCCTGGAGCAGGTGATCCAAAGTGCCCCATCGGCCCCGACTGCCGCAACCACAATTCCGGCTCCCGGCCTGGGTCGTAGGAGCCCCGCCCACGGTCGCACAGCCCCTCCCACCGCTGGTCAGAGCAGCCAGAAGGTCCAGCACCAGGACGGCATGGACACAAGGAGGGGTGAGACTGTCAGGGGAGGCCGCAGCAGCCATGGCTGGTCTGCACCCCGAACCATCACTGCTGTAGATAGGGCTCCCTCCGCAGGGCTTACCCACTCTATCTTTAGCCACCCAGGTGAGACCTCAGACCAGAGACCAGCACACTTGTATTATCTGTGCTGCTGTCTTCTATGAAATGTATTTATGCCTCAGTCCTGAGTGCACAGTGGATATTTAAATTTAATCTATTTTCTGCTTGATAAGGGCTGGGTATCGTTAAACTGAACAAATAATGTCTGTCTTTCTGTGTGCAGAGAACAGACAGGTGAAGTGATGGTAGTGAGCAGTAGTGAACAACACGCTAACGTGGCTACAGATTCAGCTGTTTTTAATCTGAGCTAGACCAGAGAATATTCAGTTAAAATCAGATCCTCAGTGTTCTCTGTGATGTTTGCATGAAGTGATGTAATGTAGCCCTGATGTGTTTCATGTGGAGAGAGCAATGCCCCATTTAAAACTACAACAATTTTTTTTCAAACAATAATTTGTTTCGTATCCTAGACTGCTTGTGAACAAACTGCTTTGAAAGTGACATATTGTCTTGCGAGTGAGGTTTTCATTCACACAAATTATCGAGAAACGTACCTCTGTGGTATCGAATCGGTGGTATTGGAACATTTTCAAACGATAGCCAGCCCTATCCTCAATACATACCTCAGCAGTTGGGCACAGATAAATCTCCACAGTTCATCTCTGTGTGACGTTTTGTTCCAGAGGTCCCACATTTGAAAGCATTGTGCCTATGTGAAGGTAGGAGTCTAACGGCAGCACAACTGTTCTCTCATGTCTGTGGACATTGTCTTGGAGACTAAAAGACTCTGCTGTTCCAGGCCCAGACGTCCAGAAAGTCCCCAAACCAGAGTCTGAGCAGGCGCGAGGCGAAAGCAGCAGTAAACGTTCCTCAGGTTAAACCCTCCTCTGCTCTGACACCATCAACCTCAACAGCCCATTGAGACTCTGCATGCCCGTCCAGCGCTCCTCTGGGACAGTGGAGCCCATACACTCATCCTCTAAGACCACTCGACCCCCATCATCTCCCTTTGACCCGTTTTTCTTTGCTAGTCAACATGTGTGCAGATTGACATGCTCTTCATGTCAATGGACTCGAGGCGATGAGACGCGTCTTCTCGTTTTCATGCTCAGTGAAAACCTGAGTTATTTACTGCATTTCCTCCATGTTTGATGTGACTTTTGTTTCTCTAGTTGATTTGTAAAGCTAACATCAGCAGCCCAGCTGTTAGTTTGCTAACTCATTGAGAATCTTCTCTCATCGTGGATGTGTGCCTTGGTTTACTGCCTCATGTGTTGCCATGTAGTGCGTTGGTGGTTTTGTTTTGTCTCTTCTCTAATGTGTTTTTTCACTCTGTTGTTCAGCGGCTGCTGGAGCACCGGCTAACCGGCGTGGTCGAGGCGGCGGACACCGCGGCAGAGGACGCTTCAATGTTCGCAGAGACGGACCCATGAAGTTTGAGAAAGACTTCGACTTTGAGAGCGCCAACGCCCAGTTCAACAAAGAGGACATTGACCGAGAGTTTCAGAGCAAGCTGAAGTTGAAAGGTATTTACTGTAAATATAATATTTTTTAGCCATATTAGCAGCGGCGCTATGGATGCTGATGGGCTCGTTGGAGAGTAACTGCATCTCGCTTGGAAAGTAGATGAGACCAAAAGCTGCGATCCAGTTGGACGGTTTCCAGCAGGAAGTTCCAAATAATTACGTCCTGTTGGGTCTGGTCTGTGGGCTACCTGTAGTTTCATCAACCACCTTCAGATAGTTTGTAATTGTATATATGTGGGAATGTTGGTATCTGTCATCGTCTTTTATCATTTGGTGTTTTTATGCCAGCCTTGTAAAAGACTTTGTAAATGCTTGTTTTGAAAGGTGCTATATACATTATCTTAATCTTATATATCTCCAACAAGCCCAATGTCTGTTTGTCCCCCACTGAAACATCTCAACACCTATTAGATGATTGCAATGAAATATGACTCATCATTCATGTTCCTTCAAGATGAACAGAAATAACTTTTCATCTAGCGCCATCATCAGGTCAACATGTTATCGTGTCCAGTTTTCTATTTCTGAACTTGAAATATTGGCTGAAGAGAAAAACAAATGCATGAGTAACACTGAATGTGAGAATGTATTAGACAATTATCCTGATGCTGTGAGCTGAAGATAAAGTTCATGGATGAGAGAAGAAAAATCAGCGTGGAAGATTTATAAACTTGAAATGAGGTCATTGTTTTGTTAGTTTAATTTGTTAGTAAATGAAGACATCATCCTCTAGTTTCCTCCCATTTCATCCTGACTTCAGCTTGTTACCATGTCATGTTGTTCCTTCCCTCATCTCTCAGATGAAAAGACGGAGAAGACAGAGAAGTCTGAGAAAGCAGTGAATGGAGAGGATAAAGGTGACTCAGGTGTGGAGACGCAGAACAGCGAAGGGAACGCTGACGAAGAGGGCTGCGGTGGTGGAGGCGGCGGTGGTGGAGGTGGAGGTGGAGGTGGAGGCGGAGGCGGAGGCGGAGGTGGAGGTGGCGACCCGCTCGGACCCAACTGCTACTACGACAAGTCCAAGTCTTTCTTCGACAACATCTCCTGTGACGACACCAGGTCCGTGTCCCGACATGTGAAAGTACACAGTTGTTTCCATCACTGTTCCATGGCCTTCCACTGTGAGAACGAGTGACGGATGTTTCTGTCTCTCCAACTCAACTGTGTTGTCTTCTGTTTTCTTTCACCAGGAAAGCTAATGAGAAGGCTGGACTGGTCTCGGGTTTCCCAAGGCAAGTGTCTGTCTGGTCACATGACTGGTGATTGATAGCTGCTTTAGGTGGAACAATGAATCTATGTTGCTGCTGTAACTAGTTTTGATAGTTGATATCAGGCGGCAACTTCCACTGAAAAGTGAATCCTAAACTCCAGTGCCTTCAACCTTGCATTCTCACTACTGGTCATCTTAGCTACTAAGATGACTTTTAAACTTAGCTGTAAAGTTCACCTTTAAATATTGAAGCTAACTTTGTTAACCGCCATCTTGTGGTCAATGTTCTTACATAGCTTGACAAGTCGTTGCACCATAGCAACTGTCACTTTCACTCCTGCATGCGTGTGCATGGTGTAAGACGAGAGGTAGAGACACTGACTGAGATGTCTGATCAACATGGGAATGAATTTCAATATATCAGTGTATAAATCTTACTTTCACTGATGGTCTAAATAACTTGCCGCTGCTCTGCCTTGTCTGTCTGTGTCATGTTCTACATGTATGAGCCATCGTACTGAAAATGCATGAAGCAAAGATGTAGATAAGCCTCTTTTCACGCCGCAACATTATCAGTCATGCATTGTATGTCACTGTGCGAGAAAACAAAAGATTTATTGTGTCAAAATCTCTTATTTGCAAGATTTGTTTGGGATTTGAATTTTTCCTCGGGGGCTGGAGTAGCCCCGCGGGCCGCAAGTTGAATGTTGTTGAAAAGTGTCATTGTTATAAAGCGCTACATAATGTAGAATATGAGAGCATCTCCCATCCATTGCCACTCCTCATCACCTCCTCTTCACCTCTTCCTGCAGGGAGCGAAGGCAGACCTGGGCGGAAGAGAGGAGGATAAATGCCGAGACATTCGGCATCCCTCTTCGCCATGGCCGAGGCCGCGGAGGTTACCGTGGACGTGGAGGCATGGGCTTCCGTGGAGGTCGGGGTCGTTCGGCCAGCCGAGGATCCTTCGGACCGCCACAAGGAGGCGGCGGCTTCAGGGGAGGATACAGAGGAAACCAGGCCGGCCGGGAATTCGCCGACTTATCAGCATACAGGGTAAACGCTCACTTTATATATTCACTCGTTTTATTACATTAATATGCAATTAAATGTAATGGACTCAATCATAAAATTAAATATTCACATCACCGTTGGAGGCACTGATAACAGTGTAAGTACCACAAGTACTTATACTGCAGTTCTGGCCGATATGCCTACTTGGCATGTGACAATATATTATCCTTGACGAAATTATTGCCATTCAAGATATTGTTGATAATCACAAAATATGCCTAAAACCCCCTTAAATAACACTAAAATATACTGGTAGTTTTGAATCCTGTATTTTTAAATCAGGCTCTATTTTTCACCACTCTACCAGCGAAACAGCTTTTTTTTAAGTCGGTCAGCCATCTCCCCTGTTTCTGCCTGATGATAAAGATGTATTGCATAAAATGTGTTTTTCTCTCCCCCCTTTTGTTCCAGAAGGACAACAAAGTGGCTGCGTAGTCTCGACGGGAGGAAGGTGGAACTTCTTCACGCTTCAAAGGAAAAGAAATAGTTTTTCGTTGACTAAAATAATGAAGATTGTCTACTAGTTGTATATTTGTCACCAGCACTGGGGGTAGACGGCTTGAACACAACGGTGGAAACGACGACACAATTTATCTGAAAACAACAAACAAACTTTTAGATCTCAAAATAATTTCCAGGCGGCTGAAATAATTATGTATAAATGTCATATTTCAGAGGGATGATGTCAGTAAATTCTTTGTTTTTCAATGAATGATTTCCTCTGCCCCTCTCCTCAACCTGTATTTGATAATGTTTTGTTAGCTGTCAAGGGTTGTTTGACTGACACATAGCTTTATTTGGGGGGAGGGAGGGGGGGTGTACAGCAGCACATCCTGTTACTTCGGCACCAAACGTCACACCTTTCTAACATGTATTTTTCTACTATTAACATAGACGTCCATCCAGCCAGCCCTCACCTTCACGCCTCTCTTCGGTGTCGTGCTCATCCTCTTTCACCCAAACGTCTGCAGCTTTCTTTTCGTTTCCTTCTATTTACAGTGTAAAGACTTTTCACATCTGAGAGGGACAGTTGAGAGGTTTTGTAGTATTGTTGTATGAGGTACTTCTCCATAGTCTTTGTATAACCTACAGCAGAGGGAAGCAAAAGACACCTAAAACACTCGCTACCAATCTAACTGTAAGCTGTTCTCTCTGCTCTTTTCAAAGACAGCAGACTCCATTGACAAAAACAGTAATTTAACGTCTCGGAACACAGCAGTTGCTCGTCTACTGTGGCCTCCATCGCTTCATTGACGTTGTTTCTTAAAATCACACTGGGAACCGGCGAAGCAGAACAGCTGAGACCAAACCCTGTGATCAGAGCAGTTAAACGGTGCCTGGTGGCAGCAGTCACTCTGGCTGCCATTGAAAAATCACGTCACCCATAGTGTAAACACAGTATAAATTTGTTTGTGTTAGTGTGAATTTGTTGGTTTAAAGGGTTAGTTTGGATTCACCAAAAACACTGATCAAGGCTCCTGTGTTCTATGAAGTAGAATTACCGTTTTTGTCAATTGAGTTTTGTGTGTCCGAAGAGAGCACAGATGACCGCTTCAGTTCCCGTCAGAAAGGGCGGGCTAATATGGCGTCCAACTGATGTTGATTGTTTTAGGTTTTTAAAATTCATCCACAGCAGTACATTGCTTTGTGACCAACTACTGTAGTAATACACTTGACTATGGTAAAGCACCTCATATTAAACATAGTAACTGTCCCTTTAACGTTGGAGTAGGAAGCCGCCGGTAGAAGTCAACAGATAAAACAGGTAATCGACTGGTTTTCGTGGGAGTTGTTATTTCCTAACTGGGTCACAGATGAATCATAGGTCAAATTTCAATCACTTTCTTTTCATATTTTCCACTCATTTTTCTGATTGACTTTGTTTATGGGTCGCTGGTGCTAAGAGGTGCGTGAGTTAGTTAGAGCTGCAGTGTAATCCACACAGACGAAGACTCTAACCCTCAACCTTAACTCACTTAAAGCCTCCCAGCAGATAAATATGGAAGCTCTAAAGTGCCTAAAGTAAAACAAATTAAATTTAAAATGTTGCATTTCCTTTTTATGTATGCATGATGTGTCATAATAAAATGAAAAACATGTTAAAAGAACTTTTTAATAATGATTTTTCTTTTGTTGAGAAAATCCAAAATGTATTGTCATAATGAATAGTGATTCTTTCCATTATTGACACTAAATTACTGATCTTAACATGTTTCTCATTGAATTATGACATGTAAGCATATAGGAAATACAAATAACGTCATGGATCTTATATTTCACTTCATGGCTTTGTTAGAGATTTGTTTTAATTTGGGCGTTTAAAATCTTCCTTGTTTGCACTTTTCTAAGAAGCTGTTTAAATGTTATTTCTGGTCAATACAGTACGTATGTTTGGTATGACTCGTCCGTACGGTCCGTATGCTGATGTGTTTGTCGGGCTGTGTCTTCATGAAACACTAATTTATACGTTGCTAAATTTAGCATATTTCACCACAAACGGGCCTCAGTTACAGTAAAACTCCCAACTCATTTTGAATACCACTAACTTTATCCCGCGGAACTGCACAGTGGTCGACTGTCCGCTAAAAGCTACAGGAAGAAATGTCCTCTATGAATAGACTAGAAATACAAGTTAGCTGTCTGCGTGTAGCAACATAGTTTTCTGGCAATATTCTTTGAGGTGACGAAGGATCGGGTGTGATGAGTGCATAATCTGACGCCATCATGGCCTGGCGGGGGTTGAGTACTTGAAGACTCGATGGTTTCTTTGATCTGATTTGACAGGAAGTGTTTAGAGTTGCACTTTTAATGCTGTGTTCTGTTCGTCTGTCCTGAGATTGTATTTAGATTCAACTGAAGCTAAAACTTGTAAATGGAGATGCACTTCAGGATTACCAACGGACTGCTCAGTCTGTTTCCGTTACTTTCCAGCTGATGTTCTTCAGCGTCTCAGCGCAGCAGTTTAAAGAGGTTTAAAAATGAACAAAAGTTCAGCGAGGTTCGATCTCCACCCTGGTCTGTTGCTCCTAAACGATGTCTGCTTCACGGCTTTGACGCCAGGGTGGCAAACTCCCCATTTTCTTGTAAAAGTTGTCAGCCTGACATGCAAAGCTACCTTTAAGTACTTAATTGTGCTCAGGAAATGTAGAGAAAATATATTTTTATTGATTCGCCTTAATGCTAGAGAATAACGGCTGACGTCACATTGGAGGTGAGAGAAATGTAAAATGGGAAACGAGACATTTGAGGCTTTTAACAATCTTGATCAAAGTGTTTCCTCACTGTTGTAGAAGCTATTCCTTCGCATTAAGGCACTAAACCATTTGTTTCACCCATGTGAGAGTTTTGTCTTTGAGTTAGTTACAAGAAGAAAACCTGCAGCTCTCCGACAGACGTGGCATGTTTCATAGAAGCACTTACTGTGTTTAATCCAGTGATAATTGGATCAATAATTGGTTTATTGTATTGGCATCTAAATGATGTGTGATCAAACTCTAAGTTAAATAAAAACATCATTGTGCTAAACGTTCCATTTCCTTATGTTGTTTTTTAGTGGCGAGTTAGAAAATGACTGAGGATATTAAGTCATGACTCACTTTGATTATTCAAATTCAAACTCAAATGATTTGAGACTGGAAATCAGGTCAACTAAGAACAAAAATATGTAAAATCAAAAATGAATTTTAAGCCAGAATAAGGAAACATGATTAATTGGCAAATGTAATTATTGTGTTTTAACTTTGGGTTTCCAAAATGCATAATTTGAATTCAATTATTAATTTATTTTTAACTTGATCAATGAATGAATCGATCCCAGTGAAGTGTTATTCTGCAAACGTGGCTGAGAAGCTGGAAGCTGAGAACTTTTCTTGATCTGTTCAAACTCATTTGGAATCCCGACATCTTTGTCCGTTTTATTTTAGGACACTGTTCAGAGGAAACCAATCACAGACAGCAGAGAATAGACAAATCAAACGATGGCAGGTTGTGGTAATTTAATCATTTTGATAATGCCATTAAAGCACCTTATAAACTGGAATGAGCAGGAACAACACAGATGTATAACATGTTAATCAGTGAGCTGGAGCCGCAATGATTAATCAGAATCATGAAAGTCATTTTTCAAAAATACCAGAAAATGTTGATTTTTGCCTCTAAAATATGGAAATGCCCTCCTTTTAACTGTTATCATAGTGAACTGGATTATCTGACTAAACGAGACACAGAGAACGTGTTTGTCACATTTTATAGACCAATCGATGAATCAAAAATAATCAGCAGATTAATCGATAATGAAAATGATCAATGGTTGCAACCCTACAGTGGAATTGTATTACGTTTGGACTGAGCTGGGTTAGATGTTTCCATATGTTTCTTTATGCTAAGCTAAGCTAGCAGTTTGCCCCGTATCCATGCTAAGCTAACTTCCTTCTCTGTTTCCAGTCTTTATGCTTAGCTAAGATAGCAGTTTGCCCCGTATCCATGCTAAGCTAACTTCCTTTCCAGTCTTTATGCTAAGCTAGGATAGCTGTGTCCACCTCTTCACAGTCTATATGCTAAGCTAAGCTAACCTGCTGCTTAAGAGACATTAGGTTGGAATCAATCTACACGTTTTTCTCTCAGGGAGGGAGAGGGGATTTACCTTAATGTTTGTTCCTTTAAGTATTTTCAGTTTATATGAGGCTTACATGGGGCATTTTACTGGTTAAATGATTATTTATTATCACAAGCAACACATTCCCAGTATACAGAGACTGGGAGGTGTGGGGCCACTGGGGTGTGCAGCCTGAAGGCTCAGAAGTGTTTGGAATGCCTGACATGAGTGGAGCTCTGTCTGTGTGCCTGGATATTTAAAGGAACCTCTTTAGTTCCTCACATCACATTTTGATCGCTGTTGTATACAAATGCACCCACAACACAATACGATGCACGTATTCATCAGTCGCCAAAACACTGGCTGAATACAAAATTGTTTTTGATTAAGAAAAATGGCCGCGGTGATCGATGCAGTAACCGAGGTGGCGGTTTGAGCATCAGGAAGCCGTGTTTTGTTTTCTGCTCCTGGCTTCCTTGAACACTGTGGAGTCACAGCCACGTGTCCAGCATGACGTCCTCTGTGGGCCTCAGCGGACGGGTTTTTATTAAGAGCAAATAATAAACAGTTGTTCATTTGTCTGTGTCCGCCTCGGTCTCTTTTCTTCACCTGTGGAATGTAAGAGACAAAAGAAATCAGCAGAGCTGTAAAGCCAGTAAAAGCACATTATAAACTGTGCTGCAAACATTTAATCTATTCGGACTTACTTTAACATAACCTGCGGCTCCAGTGGAAGTAGCTGATCTGACAGGTATCTCTAGACCTGGGCTGAGCAGTTTCTGGGAACAATGGTGTTATTTCATCTAGATTAGAATGGAAAGCCTTTTTTGTTTAATTTTACTATGTGCACAAGAATAAATGTCATCAAGTTAGTCTGAGTGTAACTTTTCACTTAATAAATCAATTGTTGACATGAAAACACTGAAATATCCATGACGTCAGTGATTGGATTGACTAAATTCTGACTTTCTGACTAACTACCAGCTATTTGTTTGTTACGTCACTATTACACACTGTTCTGGTTTAATGTAGAGGTAATTAACTGAACTTTGTACATCTATTAGAACGTTTTTTTTTTAATACATTTTTGTTATTCCATTTTAAAATCAAATTGATGTCATCAAAGACAGAATAATGAATTCATATTGTTCTATTTATCAATGTAGTCAATGATTATAATCAAACAGTAAACACGTAGTTATTCTAGTTTCTCTTATGTGAAATTTCTCTTCACATAATCTAGTTTAATGGCACTAATGTGTCTCCGTGAACATATCCAGCATATGAGCAGGATTTGCACTTTACATGACTAAACCACAAGGCTGTTACTGGCACTAATCTGCCTCCATACTCCCATACAGCCCCATTATATTGGACAATTACTCCATTTCACAAGGTTTTGAAGCCATGAGTTTGGCATTTTGACCATCACCATCTTGGAATTTTTGCAACCAGTGAAGAGAAATGACATATTTGGACTGTGGAGGAGCAACGGGTGGATCTGACATACACAAGCAGCAGAGCAGCAACCGTGCTGCATTTGTTAAAGTCATCTTAGTAGCTAATTGCATTGGTAGCCACAATAGAGAGGCCGTGGTGGAGATGCTACGGTAGAGGCCTGGTAATTAAAGGGTAACTGGTTGAATGACAGTTAAGGCACTGCAACCTTGGCTTCACTTTTTTAGAACTGGAGGTTGCCATCGGTATAGAGCACAATTCTCCCACTTCATATAATGAACGTTATGGTCTATGACTGGCACTAATCACCCCCCATACTCTGCTACACAGACCCCGTCAGTACACTGGGAGGAGTTTAACCAGCGGGGCGGAGTGAGGCCTCATTGGTGCAGACGGGTCCACCGCCTCCTCCGTCCTGTCAGCCGTCTTCATCCTCATCACCGCACCGACATCAGTCCAGCATCTCGGAGGTCGGAGCGAAACACGGGACCCACAGCTGCCAGTAACATTCCCAGAGAGCAGACGCAGCACCACCACCACCATGGCGCTCACTAACGACCCCAACTACAAGAAGCTGGAGCAGTGGTACAAAGCTAACGCCGGCAGCCTCAACATGAGGGACATGTTCGAGTCCGACAAGGACAGATTCAACACATTCAGGTGGGACAGCAGACACACATGACAGTGAAAGCGACATGATGATGATGATGAAGATGGTGGTGGTGATGAAGAGGTGGGCGTGATGCTGTCACTTAGTTGGCAGACGTCATTTAGCTTACACAAAGTTGCCCGTTTAATTCATTTACATTACATTAAAAAGTGTATTTAGTGTCTGTGTGAGCGTGTGTGCGAGTCCGTCCTTATAAACAGTGCTAGATCTGTGAATACTCCTGTTTCCAGTCACAAGGTCATCGATTCACGTCACGCTTTAGTTTCCTAAATGGAACCGGTCCCACCTGTAACACCCAGACCTGTCATTACACGTCAGGCACCAGCCTCACCTGTGTGCTGTAACACGTCTAAATCGACCGACGGGCCTCCTAACGACAGGGAATTTAATCGCCTCGCTAATGTTAGCTGGCGTGCTAATGTCACAGCGTCCATTATCGGACAACTAGCGCCGGTCATACTTCCGTGCAAGAAGTTATCCTCACAAACGTATAAAATGTTTAACAAAAGAACTGCGCCTCAATGTGCGCCATAAACATGTATTGTATGCTTATATTTGATATGATAAATAATGTTTTATACGCGGCTAACGCTAGCTAAAACCTCTTAATGCAACCCCGCGGTTGAACAAGGAAATAAACTGCTCCAAGTTACCGTTTTAATACACACATACATCGTTTAATACATAACCACAGCCTGTTTATCAACAGTATTAGGACGTTTGACATGTTGTCGAATTAAAGTGTCAGTGTTAAACAACGCGACAGTTAATCGTGGCCACAGGTGAGCTAGCTAAAGAGCTAATGCTAGGTTAGATGAAACCTGTTGAACTTCGTGCTTCTGCTGCATTAATATAAGCCGTTATAACTGCCGGTGTGTTACTGCTAACATGTCGCGCTCAGCGGGGGCTGTGTGTCCGATATTGGATGCTTCACGGTTCACTCTACAGTTCTGCTTCTTTTCTTACGAAGGTGCACCGACTGAGCCGATGTGAGTATTGGTCAGGCAGGATTACAGTGAGTGTGATGGAGCTTGTCACCCGGGGGTCTCCCTACTCCTGACGGTCTAACGTGGTTCATTCATGGTGGCTACGTGCGCTGGAGCACGCCCTCCAAGGATGCCACGATCCGATAACGTAGGGGAGCTACAGCTTCATGAAAATCTTCGTGGAGTGCAGTAGGTTTCAAAATGTGTCTGCAGCACAAAGCATGCAGTAAATCAAAGCTGCAAGATGAGTACATGAATGGATCGGTTGGTTGACAGAGAATGTATCTGCAGCTATTAATGTCAGGCGGCAACCTTCTGTTCTGAAAAGTGAAGGCAATGCTGAACTGCCTTAAACATTCTCTGGTTGCCAAAGAAGTTAAACAGGAAAGAACTTCTCACTTGATTTATTATCTTAGTGAACATGAGTTCATGGTCTCCATCACTAGTTTTGAACTAAATAACTGCAGATATAGATATTGCAGATATAGATGAACCTGACTTAAGTTGAATAATGTCGGCAACCAGTTTGACACAAATCACGGTCCATTGAGCTTTATTAACCTCGGCAATGAAATCATGTATTGAACCGAACATCCGAAAAGGATTAATGTGCTGAATGTTTCTTCAACAGCACGACTCTGGAGACGGGTGATGGAGAAATCCTGCTGGACTACTCCAAGAATCTCATCAACCAGGAAGTGATGGCTATGCTGCTCGACATGGTAACACACACACACACACACACACACACACACACACACACACACACACACACATGCTGCTGGTTCACTGTAGAGGCACACATTTTCCCATGAAACTTGTGGATATTATTTGATGTTATTCAGGTTTTGTATACAGCACGTTCACAATACGAGTCTCAATCTGTGTTTTTGCTGCAGTTTGTGTCCCTGGCCTGCATTGGAGCGTTTTCTTGTTTTTATAAAAAAAAATTGCATTTAAAAGGTCTCCTGACTGTCAAAGAGTGACGTCCATGTCCAAATCCCTATTGATATCACTATTCCTCAGCAGGACAACTGCTGTTATCTGGTTATGGCAAGTGTGTGGGACATTTCTGACAAACACACTCAGAGGTTGACCAATCACAACAGAGTGATCCTATATAGTGGACTCAAAGTGTCACTAGCATAGCGTTATATACCATCATGCATTGCACTGAAGGAAAAATGTGCAGAGTGATTGAGACAAATCAATGAAAATAGTATTTTTAATGTGAGCTAAGCATCGTAAAACAAATGGTCACAGAGTACTTGTATTTATTTATTAAACTGGTCAAATATGTTTGCCTCCACATTGAAAACGGTAGCATATATCGCTCCTTTCTTGCCTTTCACAATAAAAGCCCTCGACATATACACAGCATCACTGCTTACCAGGGAAACTTAAATTACAACAAATTAGCTTACATTATGTGACTATTACAAAAAAGAGGTCTGTATTTATTATGGATCGTTCACTAGCCACCATAGAGTCCCATAGTTTTTACAAATGAGCTCATGACATAGTCCTCTACATGGTCCTTTATACAGAACATCCTGGATAGTCAGTAGGGAGGAGTGAATGACTGAGGTCAGAAAGAGGCTGAGAAGAGCTGCTGCAGCACAGCCAGCATGGGAAAATAAAGTGCTTTTAAAACATTTAAGAATTTAAACATGTTCTCGTAGGAACCTGAAATCCAAATATGCACCAGAAAAGGAGCAGAATAGGTCCTGTTTAGAAAGCGTCACCATAGGATGGCCGTCACAGAGGAGTTTTATGTTAATCCCAGTATGAACGGCTGAATGTAAAAGGTATTTATCTGCATTAGACATGTTTAGACAGCTTTGTAGGAATTGGTGCTCAAACATGAATGCATGTCATGCACAGCAGCGGTCTGCAGGAGGACGACTGCTGCTGGACACAGTGAGACGTCCTTGTGTCTTTACATGCACATGAGTTTATTCTTACAGGTTATTCGTCTCTCTGTAGACTTGCTTTCTATTCAGTACTCCAGGAAACCAGAAACCAGGATGTGATGTTTACATGCACACCTTGTCAAAGGGATCCTCCACAAACTTGTCCAAAACCAGGACACTCCTGTACACTAAAACACACTCAACTCACTGACACAAATCATGATGGTAGTTGTAGCTTTCTTTTTCTTTTCCTTTAAAATGATGGAAAATAAAAGCAATGTCATTTAGACTGCGAGTAGACTTTGGCAAACTCTCAACAAACAAAACTAACCAACTTAAATATAACTATGATTTATGAAATTTAAATAAACGATAATATGTCTCGGCATTGCAGCCAGTAAGTTTCACGGTTCCTATGATAAAGCTGCATATTTCACATATAACACGTAACTTCTTTTCTACTATCTTATTCCCAGAAGAGGTTTATTGTATCTGGAATGTCAGCAGGCCTTGTGAAAGACACCCTGACCAAGCTTTTATTCAGTCCTCCAAGTAAAACTGATTTCCTGCTCTGAGGCGTGTGCTAACAATGAGTCCGTTGCTTAAAGTCACAATGCAACAGGAAGATTTCAACGCGTTATTTTGAAAGAGAAACCACTGCCATTGTCCCGCAGGGAATGTGGTAATACAGCTTCCATTACTTCCTCTTCACGTTACACACAGGAAGGGATTTCTAAAGATGCGATGTCACACACTGTTGCTGTAAAAAAAAAAAGGGAAAAAAAGGCAGTTCTTCTGCTTGGATGTGAACTGTGTGTTTGTGATGTTGACAGGCCAAGTCGAGGGGAGTGGAGGAGGCCAGGGAGAAGATGTTCTCTGGAGAGAAAATCAACTTCACTGAGGTACTGAAACACAATCATCAGACCAAACGTCCCAAATGTAGTTCAGCTGCACCTATAGCACTTTGATCATAGCACTGTTGTAAACTTGCTGAACAGCTAATACTCAGACGAGGACCTAACACTCGTTTCTATTTTTTAGCTCTATCGGCAGTGATATATTGCGGTTTTTCTTTCGACAAATGTACTTATTGTAAGCCGCTTTGGACAAAAGCGTCCGCTAAATGCCCGAAATGTAACTTTAGCTGGTAACAGAAGAAGCTGAAACTGAGCAGAAGTCAGATTTATCAGTAGATTCAGACAAAAGCTGCCCTCCCAGTGACCACACACACACACACACACACACACACACACACACACACACACACACACACACACACACACACACACACACACACACACACACACACACACACACACACACACACACACAGCCATGATGCAATAGTCTTGTGTAACGGCGTCCTCAGTGACTTTGCAGTTTGTGCAGACATCGATCAGTGAAGACAGGATCTTGCAGCAGTTGGAATGTTAACGGCATTAACAGTCCATCAACTGATTATTTTTGTTCCCTGATTTATATTTTTTATTTAACAAAATGCTGAAAGTAATGATTTATTGCTCGCTCAAATTACGAATCACGTTTTGTCCAACAGTCCAAAAGAAAACCTTGATCCTAAAACCTTTCAGAATTGTATGAAACGGTAAAGTAGGATGCTTTCACACCTGTAGTTTAGTTCAAGGGAAACTTTTCATACATTGTTGTAATTGAGTTCTGCTCCATTCCTGTTCACACTGACTCTTACAAACGATGCAGACGAGTAAACAGGAAGTTCTAAAGACTGACTTGTTAACTCGTTGACTGTCTTGCATCATCAGGACCAACGTGTGGAAATACATTCTGGTGACTGATGGCAGTTTATGCAGCACTTGATGAATCCTGTTATGATGAGTAATGATAGAAGACACTCCAAGGTGACGGGTGTGAAGGCATAGCACGAACACCAGGGAGCGCACGACCACACACTTTTGAATGGACTTTATGAATCATTGATCACAGGAACCTACCTGCAGACAACATTAAAGAAATGATATATGATTGATTCACCGTCAATCAGCTAATCAATTTACATTTGAATTGTTTCAGTAGGAGATACGATGGTGACAAACAGATCCTCACCTGCAGATGATTTAGTGACTAAACGGACTGAAATCAACAATAATTTTCGTGTGTGTGCGTGTGCAGGGTCGTGCTGTGCTCCACGTCGCTCTGCGTAATCGCTCCAACACGCCCATCCAAGTCGACGGCACGGACGTGATGCCGGAGGTGAACCGCGTGCTGGACAAGATGAAGGCCTTCTGTCATGTACGTACGACCGTCACTCAATATGGCGTTTCTCCTGTCGCCTCCTTGGTGACACAAACGTTGTGACCTCTGGCGTTGTTCTGCTCACAGAGGGTTCGTAGCGGCGAGTGGAAAGGCTTCAGTGGGAAAAGCATCACGGACGTCGTGAACATCGGCATCGGCGGCTCTGACCTGGTGAGTGAGCTGTCAGACCCGAGATCTTCTCCCTCTCTGTGCAGCTTACTGTCACAGCACAGAGGGGGAGAATATGAACGTTTCAGTCTCCATCTATGTGAGAATGAATTGAATGTAATACAACACATGTTAACATCACTGAGAAGCAGGAAACAAACGTAAGGAACGCCTACTGGGTGTGTTTACATACAAATGAGGTTTTAGATCTAACAGATATAAAAGCATCAGACACCAACCTGTGGCTGCAGCTGACGCCTGTTTAAAGTATTCCTTAATTGGATGATTATTTTCCCAGCTGAATTATTTGGTCTATAAAATACCAATCTGAGAGAAGTGTTCTTTAGACTCAATTCAATTGATGATAACAAATAGTTTCAGATGAATTTTCTGTCCGAGCCAGATGTCTTTGAAACTGAACGTACATTATGTCGAGGATGTTGTGTTCAGGAGCCTCCGGAGCTTTCGTTAGCAGCGTGCAGTCATGGGGAGCTGTTATGTTCATTGATGCAGAGCTAACCTGACTCGTCCACAGGAAGCTGAAGGTCGATGATGTAACAGAGTCTTTTTATTTCTACACAAAACCTATAAGATCTGCATTTTTTACTAAAGCTGATCTACAGATACAATAATGAACCTGTTATTGTATGCAACAGTGATGCACGTTGTGGTGCTAGGTGCGTATACAATTGTGGGTTTCTATTTTACATTTTTTCCTGCCTGATTGAACATCTTCCAGGCTCTTGTCTTACAAGGTGAGAGGCAAATAATCCATTTACTCTCTTTTGTAAATACAGCTTCAATAAGCAAAATTAAGATAACAGTTTGATGAATAAATCAGGTGTGTAATATTCCTCTTATTTCATGTGCTTTATGTTGCATCTTATCTCATACCAGTCTGAACACACATTAGCCATCCTCTTGGTTTGCCCTTTTTTAAGCCTCCAGGTTTCCCCTGGTAACCCCATGGTTACCATCACAATGCTATGATTTGTGGGTGATTCCCTCTGTGGGTCAAAATGTCTGTGAGAGAGTCCTCAAGCACTCGATGGTTTGACAGTGAAACCCTCATGGACTTTGCATGAAGTCTGTGAGTTCACGAGTGTTGACTTTGGGATTGGGCCTCTGTGTTATGGTGCTGCGTTCAGGGTCACTGAGCAGCTGTGATGTAACTGAGGCCATTTAACAGTGTTGTGGTGCTGCGTTCAATGCCGCGGGCCACCTGAGATGTAACATAAGGCTCGTGTGAGATGAGTCAGGCCAGCGTCGAATGAATCACCGGCGATCGCTGCATGATGCATGCGGTTTAGATTTGTGTCCTACTTGCTGTGATGTCATTCTCACGTGGGCAACGATGACCTCACAAGAGGCGACCGCAAAACCCAGGGCATGGTGGGAAACGCTTGGATGTTGCCTGATCACTTGATATTTAGTACTTGATGGTAGGTTAACAAACATATCTTAATAATAATATTAATAACGATAATAATAGTACATTTATAAAATCCTTTTTATGTCTTTCATTACAATATGTTTTAAATCATGGGCCGTAGAGCAGCGGCCATGTAACTGTGTTGTGGTGGTGCGTTCAGGGCCACGGAGCAGCCGTCGTGTATCTGTAACTGTGTTGTGGTGGTGCGTTCAGGGCCACGGAGCAGCCGTCGTGTATCTGTAACTGTGTTGTGGTGGTGCGTTCAGGGCCACGGAGCAGCCGTCATGTATCTGTAACTGTGTTGTGGTGGTGCGTTCAGGGCCCTCTGATGGTGACGGAGGCTCTGAAGTCATACTCCGCTGGTGGACCAAACGTTTGGTTTGTCTCCAACATTGATGGGACTCACATGGCCAAGACGCTCGCTCAGCTCAACGCCGAGACCACCCTCTTCATCATCGCCTCCAAGGTGACCACACACACACACACACACACACACACACACACTTCTCGTAAATCTATTAATATAGTTATTATAATGTAAACGTGTGTGTCTCCCAGACGTTCACCACTCAGGAGACCATCACCAACGCGGAGTCTGCCAGGGACTGGTTCCTCCAGACAGCTAATGATGTGAGTCCAGTTGTTCCCTGACAGCTGATCGGACGACATTGATCTGACTTGTTTTCAGATGAGCGGAGAGAAGGAAGGCCTGGGCACAACGCATCTATAATTTGATTCTGAAAAATATTGAAATATACTTAAAATGAGTGTTGTAAATATTAAGTATGCTGTCATCAGTACATATTGTCTTATCGTCCTCATGTTTCGTTTTGTGTTCTCCTCAGAAATCTGCTGTCGCCAAACATTTTGTGGCTCTGTCGACCAACGCAGTAAGTGTCCATTTAAGCTGTGTATACTCTGAATACTGTACTATAGGATATACCATTTAAACTGTGAATACTATACTATAGGATATACCATTTAAACTGTGAATACTATACTATAGGATATACCATTTAAACTGTGAATACTATACTATAGGATATACCATTTAAACTGTGAATACTATACTATAGGATATACCATTTAAACTGTGAATACTATACTATAGGATATACCATTTAAACTGTGAATACTATACTATAGGATATACCATTTAAACTGTGAATACTATACTATAGGATATACCATTTAAACTGTGAATACTATACTATAGGATATACCATTTAAACTGTGAATACTATACTATAGGATATACCATTTAAACTGTGAATACTATACTATAGGATATACCATTTAAACTGTAAATTCTATACTATAGGATATACCATTTAAACTGTAAATTCTATACTATAGGATATACCATTTAAACTGTAAATTCTATACTATAGGATATACCATTTAAACTGTGAATACTATACTATAGGATATACCATTTAAACTGTGAATACTATACTATAGGATATACCATTTAAACTGTGAATACTATACTATAGGATATACCATTTAAACTGTGAATACTATACTATAGGATATACCATTTAAACTGTGAATACTATACTATAGGATATACCATTTAAACTGTAAATTCTATACTATAGGATATACCATTTAAACTGTGAATACTATACTATAGGATATACCATTTAAACTGTGAATACTATACTATAGGATATACCATTTAGACTGCGTATAAACTATTTAAACGGTGTCATCACCCATGAATACAGCTGATTTTCAGTCTTTGATATTCACATCACTACAAACGCGATATGATATGTAAACGGGGTTTTAATGTGTTCATTTATTTAGTGTGTCTGTGGGCCGTTTTTCTTGTGGGTAACGTTTTCTCTCGTCTCTTCTTCAGGTCAAAGTGCAGGATTTCGGCATCGACACAGCCAACATGTTTGAGTTCTGGGATGTAAGTCCATCTGAGCTGTTTCTGATTGGCTGATGTGTGGTGATGTCACGGCCTCCATAAAGATCATCAGCATGTAAAAAGCATTACCTGATTGGTGATGATTAAACAACGGACAGAAACAGTGTTTTATTGTATTTGCTCAGTCACCAACCTGCCACTGAAATCTGAACAGAACCTGGACCAGGTCTCACCAGCCCCTCCTGCCTCCTTCACTTTCTATGCTTGTTGTTGTTGTTGTTGTTGTTGCTGCTACTGTGATGATTGGTGCAGTGACTGTGTGATGTCATCCTCAGTGGGTCGGAGGTCGTTACTCTCTGTGGTCAGCCATTGGTCTGTCCATCGCTCTGCACATAGGTACGTCAGCCAGCATCACTACTGACCTTTAACCTTTACTCAAACAAGGCTATTGATTAAAAGCCCCTCACAAGTTTAACATTCAAACACATTCATAATAATGGTCCAAACATGGCAGCGTAGACGGCATGAAATGTCTAAATAAAATAAAAATAACCTTTGACCTGTGTGTGTTTCAGGCTTTGAGAACTTTGAGCAGCTTCTTGCCGGAGCTCACTGGATGGTAGGATCCTCTTTGTTTCTATTAATACCTTTCATCAGCTGTTGCTTTGGCCTTTTCATTTATTTACACGTCTCTGTTGGGAATTTAACCTTTCAGTGTCTTTATTTGATAAAACGATTCACACACTGCTGTCTGTAGAAGCATTGGTTGAATGAATGATGTCACTAAAAACTCCTGAGAAAATGTGACGTGAATCCAGATTTTATTAATCGGTGAAAAGTTTTCTGAAAGCATCCCTCATATTCTCAGGACTCTACACAGACAAGGCAAGACTCCTGCAAAGTAAAACTCTGCATTCAAAACGGTGTTCTTCTAGAAATGGAGTAGTTGCGTCTCAATCCATCGGTCGCAGCCAAATAGAGCTGTCTCCGAAAATGAGAGGGTCTGGTCTACAGTTTGTTTGCATCACCAGCTGTCTCGTCATGTCCTGTCTTTGTGTCCCACTAACCAGACTGGTGTCTTCTCTGCAGGACAACCACTTCCGCAGCACCCCTCTGGATCAGAACGTCCCCGTCCTGCTGGCTGTCCTGGGCATCTGGTACATCAACTTCTTCCAGGCAGAGACTCACGCTATGCTGCCCTACGACCAGTACATGCACCGCTTCGCGGCATACTTCCAGCAGGTCGGTTGGGGGGGACAGAGACCATCTGTTCAGAGGGAGGAGGGAACCAACAGGAGTCTTTTATCCACAATAACATTTGACCACTTTCACTCTTTCAGACGTGAAGGTGCAGTGAAATATTAAATTCAACTCATCGTTAGGGACATTTAACAAGTGATGTGTCATTAATGAGCTGTATTGTCTCACTGGTGAAGAGACGGGGTCATCCGTTATGTGTAAGACAACCTGAGGCTGGACTTAAACATTGATGTACTAACTTTGTAAAATTGTTCAATATCAGCTACCATTTGTTTGATGAATGAGTCGGGACCGACTATCGCTAGTATTAACGTTTCTGGAAACATTCAAGTTATTTAATAAAGCTGCAAGGCGAGCATCAGAACACAAGCTGGTTGTGGATCAGCACGTCTGAGATGTGGATCATTCAGTTATTATCACCTGACGATAAACATCATTTGTGTGGTTGTCAGGGCGACATGGAGTCGAACGGGAAGTACATCACCAAAGATGGCATTCGCGTCAACTACCACACCGGACCAATCGTGTGGGGCGAGCCAGGGACCAACGGGCAGCACGCCTTCTACCAGCTCATCCACCAAGGTGAGACACACCAGTAGGACCACACCAGTAGTAGGACCCCACACCAGTAGTAGGACCCCACACCAGTAGTAGGACCCCACACCAGTAGTAGGACCCCACACCAGTAGTAGGACCAACCAGTTCAGGTCTCATATTTAGATCTACATCTTGATTCAAACGAACTCGCTGTTTCCTCACCAGGAACTCGTATGATTCCCGCTGACTTCCTCATTCCTGCTCAGTCCCAGAATCCAATCAGAGACAACCTCCACCACAAGGTAACGCCCACTCTGTGTCTCTGGTCTCTCGCTCGCCTTTCTCACGTTCATCACTTTATTGTCATTGGAAACATATGAAGCAAGTGTAACATAAAGCCAAAGATGTACATGCAATAGTTAAGGATGTATTAAAATATGTTGAAATGTGTGAACCGAGCTTGTAGTAAAGCCGTGAAAGCGTCCTGACCTTATGTTTGTCCTCCTGCTGTGTCTCCAGATCCTGGTGGCCAACTTCCTGGCTCAGACAGAAGCTCTGATGAAGGGAAAAACCTCAGAGGAGGCTCGTAAAGAGCTGGAGGCCGGAGGCTTGAAGGGAGACGCTCTGCAGAAGCTGCTGCCTCACAAAGTAACTCATCAACTATCAATCCACCAATCACACGTTTGATTAGATCTGTAGGAGATGATTACATATGAACACTTTCCTGAGGCATTGTGAAAACTGTGACAGAACCAAATTCCTTATGCAGGTTTAAACAGGTTTCACTGATCTGATTGGAAAAACACAGTTCGGAGCCTCAGCAGAACCTCCATGTTTGTTTTTGTCCTATTAGCGGTTTTGATTGACTCCGATTTCTGTTTCCATTCGAAGGTTTTCGAAGGAAATAAGCCGAGCAACTCCTTCGTTTTCAAGAAGCTGAGCCCGTTCATACTGGGCGCTCTGATCGGTGAGTACTGAGATCAGATACCAGCTGTCACCTGCAGGTTAAGATGAACCAGGTTTAAGACCATAGACTAAAAAAGGGTTTCTTTTCCACCATGTGTCAAATGTGAACCACTTGAATAATGTGTCATCTATTGAATGAAACCAGTTCACAGCAGCCATGAAAGGATCTGTCAGTCACATAAATTCACAGTTTTGAAAATATAAATACCTGTTAATTATACTAATTAATACTAATCATAAAGGTCAGATGGGTCATTTGATTTGATTTGATTTGATTTATTTGGAATACAGACATATCCAAAGGATAAAGCATGACAAATTGCAAACACTTGTTTCCATCATGGTCCCTGATGTTAAAAGACAAGACATATCCACATAAAACAAAACATAAAACAAAAAAACAAGGCATATAAATTAGACACTAAAAGGCTAAAAGAATAAAAGAGTCTTCCCTATCCCTACTCTCTGTATTAATGTGCACTATGCATGCAAAGACAAACATCACAGACAACAACTCACTAGGGATTTAAATGTACCATAAACTTTTTTTACCACACCACTATATTTAAACGTACACTTACCCATGTTTGTTTTGTAGATAGGCAGGTACAAATCTGTATTACTAGCTCTGGTGTGATAAGCATAGGCATCTCTACTCCTTATGAAGTGATTTTTAAGGTATGCTGGTGACTTGTTATTACAAACATTATGGACCATCCTGAGCTGGAGTTGAACTACCCTAGCCTCCAGGGGGAGCCAGCCCAGCTGTTGGTGTGAGACCCAGCACTACCCTGACTAACCTATTCTGGGAAACCTGTAGTTTGTCTTTTAGGGACTTAGTAAGACCACTATACCATGAGCCAAGGCCATAGTCGAAGCAGCATAAAACAAGTGAATTAGCCAGCAGCCTGAGGCTTGCTGTATCAAGGAATGGAGCTTTCCTAGCTAGGAATCTGGATCGGCCATTCACCTTGTTCATGACCTTTGAAGCCATGCTCCCTCCATCTAGGTTGTAGCTGGTTCATCAGGTTGTAGCTGCAGTTTTATTTCAGCTCAGATGTTCTTCGTTAATAAATGAAGTAGACTTCTTTATATATGGTCTCAAATTTCTGTTTGTTATGTTACAATGTTAATATCATTAGTATCAAAGATGAAACGGGAAACAGAACCTAAACAGACCGGTTTTATGTTGGCCTGCAGTTAATCTGGACTCAGCAGTTTCCCATCATTTAGGACCATTATTATTCCTATAGCTACAGCCAAAAAGCATATTGTAAAATAATTATTGGACTGAGTGACTTGATTTGATTAGAATCCAAAAACTATAATAAATCCTGTGACGTGTCTTTCTCCCAGCGATGTACGAACACAAGATCTTTGTGCAGGGCGTCATGTGGGACATCAACAGCTATGACCAGTGGGGGTGAGTGAATCCAGTCTGCCTGGACTAAATCACAGTAATAGTAATAATAATAACAGGAAGTTGATTTAATGATCTACATTAAACACTAAATGGCCTTTAACTGTTTCCCAGCGTTGAACTCGGGAAGCAGCTTGCGAAGAAGATCGAGCCGGAGCTGAAGGACGACTCCGAGGTCACCTCCCATGACTCGTCCACCAACGGCCTCATCAGCTTCCTGAAGAAGAACTTCGTCTGACTCCTCCTCCTCCTCCTCCTCCTCCTCCTCAGCTAGCTCCTCCCACCAACGTGTCCTGTCTGATTGGCTGAAATCCTGTGCACTTTATGTCCGTAGATGTGTTACAAAGGGAATTTATCAGAGAAATGTGCAGATATTACTGTAGGTGATGATACGCTGCGACATTTACACAGTCAGCACTCACTTTAAAAATAAAAGCCCTGTTTGTCACTGAATCTGGGTGTCTTATTGTGATACATTCTCCTATGACATAGTATGCCCAAAACAACCATGATATATTATGTCATGAAAAATTCTTTATTGTATGTCAGAGTATGTTGTTTAAAAAAAGTCAGTATACTTCAATGCAAGCAGTGGACAATAAAGATCTCAATCAATCAATCAATGGCATTATTTTGCCCAAAATGAAAAATCGTTCACCAGAGGGCTTTAAATCAGTGCCCGGTACGCCTTCCTCTGTCCCAGGACCTGGTCATCACATGAGTACAAAACCTTTTAACAGGGAAAAGAGGAACCTGAGAGACAATGAGGGGATCCTCTACCAGGATGGACAGAAGTACAATAGATGTCATGTGTACAGAATAAACAACAAAAATGACAACATAATCCACATGACAGAGATAAGACCTTAGAGCAGCAGTAACAGTAAATGCAGCAATAATAGTAGAAAATGATGACTACCAATGACTGCAGCAGTCGATTAAAAATAGAATAATGCTCAGTCAAAAGTCAATGTACAGTATGTTGAAACAATCATAACAAGTATGTATATAGTATTTTGTAACAATTCAAGTGTCAAAGAAAGTATGTCGAAAAAAACTCATGAATGAGTCAGCGAATAAAATAAAATGTGCCAATAAAATAGTCAATGAAAAGTCATTGTATAGTATGTCATATTAAAGTCATAGTATACAAGTCTAAAATGTCATTATATACGGACCCCATCACCTTACGTCCACTCCCAACAACTGGAAGACCGACGGGGCGGCACCCACGGCATTAGATGGTGCATGACGAGTCATATGTACCCCTTACACGTCTAGAGTCTGGCAGAGGAGGGGGAACATCACTCCCACCAGCGTCCATACCCATCTGTCAGAACATTTCAAGTTCCAAATCCTCCTAGACCATATAAAGCTCCCCAGTGCCTACAAGCTAGCCAAATCACACATGTATGCTAAAGATCCGTATAGCGCTGCCCTGCGAACGAGATACGGACAACCGCGCCAGCTGGTCCAGGGTGAGATCAATAGCATCCTGAACACCCCGCCAATCAAGATAGGTGACAATGCCGCCTTTCAAGAATTCACCTTGTCGGTCAGAGCTCTTGTTGGACTGTTAGAGACGGTAGAAGGCCAACATGGCAGTGAACTAAAGTGTGGATCCCATGCAGACAAGCTTTGGGGGAAACTGCCTCCCTCCTACCGGGACGGATTTGTGGAATACTGCTACAAGTATGGCATCCTGAAGGATGGAACCAGCTGGACATACACCATTCAGCATCTGTCCACATGGCTCGACACAAAGGCGAGGGCCAGGAGCATCACTCAGCAGTTGGCCTCTAATGTCCAGTGGGAGAGGAAGGAGCCCGTGGCTAAGGCGGTGAGACGCAGGGAAGGCCCGACTGCTCTGTATCTCACTGGAACGTCCCCACTGCCCAGAGTTCCTGCTGGTCCTCAGCCTAGGCCTACGGATCGTCCAGCCGAAGCAGGGAGGAATAAGAAGCCCCCGGCTAAAGACAGGAACCGATTCCCGCGGTTCATGCCCCGCGGTGATGAGGTTCACTCCGTCCCAGCTAAAAAAGTGGATTGCCGATAACAACAGATGTCATAAATTTGCTCGTCGCCATCCATCAGACGAATGCACCCTGAGAAACCCTGCAACCTGTGTAGCAAGCTCCATTTGACTATTCTGCATGATAGTAGTGGCGCGGATTCCATTGATCCAACCCCCGTCATGATGGTTCAATCTCCTCGGGATGAAGCCGTCTACCTAGACCTGCCTAACCGATCACCGAGGGTCCTGCTGAAAGTTCTAAAGGTCAAACTGCACGCCGGAAACTATAGCCTGGAGACGTTTGCCCTGCTCGACGATGCTTCCAGTCGGACAATCCTCTTACCCGCTGCTAGACAGCATCTTCACCTCCAGGGGGAGCCAGAGGTGCTTCACCTTCGGATGATTCGGCAGCGGATAGTCCCTGTGCATGGAATGAATATTCCCTTTTCCATATCCCCTGCTGAACGCCCAGGGATAAGATATTCCATTCACAATGCTTTCACTTCTTCCTGCCTTAGCTTGGCTGAACATTCGTGCCCGGTGGAGGCTCTTCAGAAGCAGTATCCTCACCTTAGAGAGTTGCCCCTTCAGCCCTTCTCTAAAGCAGCCCCCCTCATGCTCATCGGCTCAGATTTCCCAGAACTGATTGTTCCAACTGAGCCTGTCCGAATGGGTCCAAGGGGCGGACCTGTGGCAGTTCAGACGGCTTTAGGCTGGGCCGTGCAGCGACCGATTAACGCAACTTCAACCGATGAGCCCCTTCTATCCCTCCTCTTCACTGCCTCTATCCACCATCCTCTGCCATGCGCCAACGCCGAGCTGTTCAGGAACGTGGAACTGCTGTGGAAGCTGGAGGCCTATCCCCATCGCAGCATAAAGGACGTAACTCGCTCCAAGCACGACAAGTACGCCCTAGAGCTCTTGCAGACACAAACTGCCACTGTGTCCATCGATCATCGTATTCCACGCTATGCGACTCCCTTGCTATGTGCCCCAAATAGTCCTTTGCTCTCAGTCTCCAAGCAAGCCGTGATGCCCTTATTGCGAGGGACGGAGAGACGCCTAGCAAGGGACCCCGAATTGGCCAGGGTGCACCACAAGGAGATTCAGAAACTGCTGGAAGCTGGTTATGTGACCATGGTGGAGGACTCAGACAACAAGCCGCACCAGTCAGAGGCATGGTATCTACCATACCACGTCATTAAGCAGGCTAGTGGGAAGCATAGGCTAGTCTTCAATTGCTCGTTCATCTTCCGAGGACAAAGCCTGAACAATAACTTACTCCCTGGACCCACCTTGGGTCCATCTCTCCTGGGGGTTTTGCTCCGCTTCCGACAACATTCACTAGCCATCAGTGGTGATATCTGCGCCATATTCCATCAGGTTCCTGCCACAGGACCGGGCCCTCCTTCGATTCATTTGGCGGAACCTGGAGAAAGAGCGGGAACCCACCACCTACAAATGGCAAGTGCTTCCCTTCGGCGCCACCTGCAGTCCATGCTGCACCATTTATGCACTACGATGCCAGGCCAGGGACTATGAAGGCAGTGACCCGGAGGTGGTGGACTCCGTGGAGAACTCATTCTATGTGGATAACTGCCTCCAGGGCCTGCCGTCATACACCGCGGCCAAGAACATGCTGGAGAAGTTGCGCCTCCTGTTGGCTAAGGGTGGATTTGAGATCAGGCAGTGGGCAAGTAATGCCCGAGAGGTAATCCAGCACCTCCCTCCAGAAGCTTGTTCAACCAGCACGGAATTGTGGTTCTCTCAGATGGAGTTAGGCCCGCAGGAGCCAGCCTTGGGACTCTGTTGGGCTTGTATCCCGGACACCCTCGGGTACAGGCACAGGGCCAAACCCGCCATTGTCGTACCCACTTTAAGGATTGTATATTGGACCTTGGCCAGCCAATATGATCCATTGGGCTACATATTACCCTACACCACGAGGGCTAAGGTGATCGTCCAGGACCTATGGAGGACCAAGCAGGAGTGGGATGACCCCATTGGCCCCCCTGAGCTCATGGATCGATGGCTCCAGTGGGAGCAGGAATTGGCAGATCTACATCAGGTCCAGATGCCCCGGTGCTATGTGCCTGCATCAGCTGATTCCCTGACCACCAAATGGGATCTCCATGTCTACTGTGATGCATCGGTGAGAGTCTATGGGGCGGTAGCTTACCTCAGGGCACAGGCAGTAGATGGGAATATCCATCTTTCCTTCGTCTTGGCCAAATCCAGGGTAGCAACCAGGAAGCAGATCTCTATGCCCCGCCTCAAACTTTCTGCTGCCCTCCTTGGAGCTCAGCTCTCATCCACCCTGCAATCCGAACTCACCTTGCCCATCCGGAAGGTGGTATACTGGAGTGACTCAACCACTGTGCTTTCCTGGCTGAAATCGGAGTCATGCAGGTATAAGGTCTTCGTAGGAACACGTATCGCGGAGATACAAGACCTCACGGATGTGAACCACTGGAGATACGTGGATAGCCAGAGGAATCCAGCTGATGATGTCACCAGGGGGAAGACCCTGCAAGAACTCGCACAACCTCAGAGATGGAGTCAAGGGCCGCCGTTCTTGCTGACCCCTGAGGCTCAGTGGCCTGCCTTCCCCTCGTCAGCCATTCCTCTACCCCCGAGTGATATGGAGGAGATGAGAAAGTCTGTTGCCTGTTACCTGACTCAGGAAGCATCTGAATACACCCTCCAAGATGCTTCGCAGTACAGCAGATGGGAGGATCTGATCACGACGGCAGCCCAGATGATCTCGGACGGGGCGGCTATGGCGTCGTCTCATCGTCTCACAGTCGAAACACTGCTGGTCCAGAAGGCTCAGGCTGAGTTTCCCGGGTGAAATGGAGAGCCAAGCCAATTATCCCAAAGATGGCCGACCTCCCATCTGCTCGTCTCCGCCTGTTTAAGCCACCCTTCTGGTCCACGGGAATTGACTGCTTTGGGCCATTCCAGGTCAAATTGGGTCGCCGAGTGGAGAAACGATGGGGAATAATCTTCAAGTGCCTTACCACACGATGCCTCCACCTGGACATGCTGGAGAGGATGGATGCAGATGCTTTCCTCATGGCCCTCCGCCGCTTCGTATCCCGGAGAGGGAAGCCCTTTGAAATCTTGGCCGACAGAGGCACCAACTTCAGAGGGGGTGAGGCGATGCTCTGTAATGCCTTCTGGAAGATGGAACCCGCCTTGAGGCAACAGCTGGCAGAGCAGCAGATCACCTTCCACTTCAATCCTCCCCATGCCTCGCATTTTGGTGGTGTGTGGGAGAGGGAGATTAAATCCATCAAGGCGTCCCTCCGAGTGGTCTCGGGCAGTCAGTCCATTCCTGAGACCGTTGCTTATAGAGGTGGAGGGCATCTTAAATTCTAAACCTCTGGGGTACATATCTGCTGACCCTGCAGATCCTGACCCGATCACCCCGAACATGCTCCTGATGGGCCGACGTGACGCCTCACTCCCTCAGGCAATGTTCGCCTCCACCAGCTTTGTTAGCACCCGTAGGTGGCGCCACAGTCAACTTCTCGCCGACCATTTCTGGTCCAGATTCATCCGGGATTACCTACCCAGCTTACAGCCACGGGGGAAAAGGAGAAGGGAAACCGCCAACATGACTGTTGGACAGACCGTTCTAATCATTGACCCTCAATCCCCTCGTGCGCTCTGGCCGGCTGGACAAGTCACCAAAGTCATCTCTGGGGTGGATGGGAGAATCCGGACAGTCGAGGTGAGAGTGGGAGATAGGAGCTATATCCGGCCCGTGGCAAGGCTCATTCCCTTGCCAGAATTGAAGGAGGAGGATGAACCTCGTGGCTCTTCCTCAGGAGTGAAATTTGCCACAAATTCCGGGGCGGCTGTGCAAAATCCCCACTCGTTTACTGAATAACCTGCGTGTCATCACGCTGCTATGCCCAGCGCACGGAATACACAGCTGGTGACGATCAGCTGATTCTGGATGCCATATAAACTCACCTGTTGCCGTACGCCACTGTTTTGCCTCCAGATCGCTTGCCCGAGAATATCACACGTCTCCTCTTCTCCTGGCCGGCAAACGCTACCCATGTGCGTCCTTCGAACGCCACCATTTGCCTCCGGATTACTGGCCCGAGAAATACAACACATCTCCTATCTCCTGGCCAGCAAACGTAACCCGTGTGCGTCATCAAACCACACACACACACCCCTGTACTACCTGGACTCTGGAAAAAAGAGCAAAAAAAGGAAAAGAACTATCAATAAATGCCTGTATGTGGCTCAAAATGGAACCTCTGCCTTGTCCTCTGTCCAACTCCCAACCATCTGACCGTGGTTAGCCTGTCCAGACTTTCTCCACCTGACCCAACGCTGCACCTGTACGACTGTACGACTCTTTTTCATAAATGAATGTCCTCGTGGTTGAGATGTGCTGGATAACTCAGTGACAAGTATGTGTAGCTGAGAAACAGGTTTCTGAAAACACACCTACATACCTGTGTGCAGGTGGGTCAATGCAGTCAGGACGGATGAGACACAAATAAAGCAGGTGAGAGGACACACACACACACACACACACACACACCTGCAGTCAGACGATGGAGGACATCGCTTCCTGTTTCTGTGTGGTAGCTTCAGTCGTTTTCTTCGTCACGGTGCTGTGGAAGCTTAAAGAGGGCTGTGGTGCTGGGATCCGGCCTGGTACCCTCGGGGCCTTGGTCGGGGTCCTGGTTGGGTCCACTCTGTTCCTCATCGGTCCTCTGGCTGTCTGTGGGGTGGCCCTCCTCGGCGGCAGCCTGGTCCTGATCCGTGAGACTGGGAGGAGAGTGGAGCTGCTGCAGAGCAGAGCTGTGCTGATCACAGGTGAGACACAGCAACAGCAATTTGTCTCATATGACATGATTCTAATTATAGTGTAAGACTATACTAATTAGAATGACTCTAGATAAGGCTGCTAGTTTAATCTATAAACATAAATAATTTATGAACTTGTCAATTTTGCCCCAAACATCAATAAAGTTTTGTTTTAATTCATAGGAATACGTCAGTTTGATGGTTGAAGTTTTTATATTAGTTTAAAATTACATTTTTTGTTATTAAACTGAATCTGCAAAGTAAAGTTATTTAATCAATGTAGTGGATCAGAGTTATTAAGTACATACTACAAAGCAGTCCTTCAAGGTGAAATATCTCAATGACTATCAGCTGGATTGACTTCACTTCACTGGCCTGGACCACCTAAATTATTTACATTAACAAGAAGTTCGAGGGATAATGTTGATTAATTTATATTAATGATGAGGAAATAAAACATCACCCTTGATGATGCACAAAATTACTGACGTGGATCTCTTGGATGACCTGATGTTCATCATATATTATTATTGACTCATCACATACTATTAATTACATGCATGTATAAAAAGTGACAGCAACAGTAATATAAGGCCCCAACAGTGTCTGGTCTAAAGAGTCGGAGGACGGCGTCCTGGGGGATCTCAGCTGGATCAGGGCATCAGTAAAGAGTCAATGACATACGTATGTCATCCAGGAACTCCCTAAACACTATAAGTCGGGCACTGTCCTGGACCAGGAGGAACCCAGGACCCACTGCACCAGGAGGAACCCAGGACCCACTTCACCAGGGGGAACCAGGGCCCACTGCACCAGGAGGAACCCAGAGCCCACTGCACCAGGAGGAACCCAGGATCCACTGCATCAGGAGGAACCCAGAGCCCACTGCACCAGGAGGAACCCAGGACCCACGGTCAGAAACATGCACACCAGTAGCCTGCTGAAGGTCATTTTGTAGGGCTCTGGCAGTGCTCCTCCTGTTCCTCCTCCAATAAGGACCAGATAGTGGTCCTACTGCTGGGTTGATGCCCTTCTATGATCCTGTCCAGCTCTCCTTGTGTAATGGCTAGTCTCCTGGTATCTCACAGCAAACCTTCCTATGACCTCACATATGGAAGTGCCCTCCTGGAGGAGCTGGACAACCTGTAAACCCGATTGGATTGCAGGTTCCGCCTCATGCTACGAGTAGTGACAAGAAAACTAGCAGAACATAGAACTAGAGAAGATGCAGTCAGGAAGGAGGAGAGCAACTATCTGTGATCACCACATCAAAACCATTCTGTTTTTGGGGCTTGTCTTACTTTTCCTCTCTGTTGACACTTTCATTGGAATCAAAGCAGGTGAGACTGATTCACAACTTGTACTTCCTAAACGGACGGATTGTACTGTACTATTGTTACATAATTAAGAAAAAAGATTAAAAAGATGCCCAATATGACTGTTGATGTGATCCAAAAGGGTTGAAAAGGCATTTTTTTATTTTATCTTGACTTTGAAAACAATACAGTAAGGGAATAGAATACTATACATAATGCCTATAAACAATTCTTGGTTTAGTTTAAAGACGGTAACATTCGCTACAGAGGATTAATGAGAAACACATATCTTGTATCTTTCCTTTTGGAAGGTTGTGATTCGGGGTTTGGTCTGGCCCTGGCGACACGGCTCAGTGAGGCAGGTCTGAAGGTGTTTGCTGGTGTGCTGGATGTAAACGGAGCTGGAGCTCAGCAGCTGAGAGAACGAGGGTGTGAACACTTGCATGTTCTGCAGCTCGACGTCACCGACGGCGTCCAGATAGAGTCGGCTCACAGATACATCTGTACTCAGTTGGCTGATGCAGGTGAGATGACTGGACACACCTGATAAACAAATAAGTGATTTAACATGCTGAGAGTCCCAGAACTGAGCAAACAAATGCAATCAGTTTGTCCGTATTTGTTTGACCAGGACATTAACAACAAATTCTTGATCCATGTGTCCCGTGTCCCTGCAGGTCTGTGGGGTTTGGTGAATAACGCAGGGATCCTTCAGTGTCCTGCAGACGCAGAGCTCCAGCCAATCACAGCATATAGATGCTGCATGGAGGTGAACTTCCTGTCTGCTGTGAAGATGTGTCAGGTGTTCCTCCCTCTGCTGAGGCGGTCCAGAGGACGCATCGTCAACGTGTCCAGCATGGCAGGTACGTCTCTCTGAAGATTGCTGTCCACTTATAAAGCACCTGAAGGATGGAGCGAGGAATTATTAAAGGTATTAGGTGTGCCTTGATGTTGTATTAAGTGTATTAAATGTATTATGAAAGGTATTACACTATCAATTAGTGTAATGATGGTGTTTTATGTTAATACTGTATTGAAGGTGTCTTAATAGTTTAGCAATGGTGTTTCTATTGGGTATTAATATTGTATTAATGGTATATTAATAGTGTATTAAAAGTGTATTAATAGTGTAGGGATGGTGCTACTATGTGGTATTAATAGTGTATTAATGGTGTATGAATAGTGTATTAATAGTGTAGTGATGGTGCTACTTTGTGGTATTAATAATGTTGTGATAACGCTTCATATATGTGGTATTTCAAGTGTATTAATGGTGTATTAATAGTGTAGTGATGGTGCTATGAACAGTGTAGCAATGGTGTAGTTATAGTGCTATGTGGTACTAATAGTGTAGTGATTGTGCTATGTGGTACTAATAGTGTAGTGACGGCGTTTCTATGTGGTAATAACGATGCACTAATTGGTGTGTCCTACAGGTGAGGTGCCGATGCCCATGTTGGCAGCTTACGGAGCCTCAAAAGCAGCGCTGGGTAATTTCTCTTCAGTGATGAGGATGGAGTTATCCGAGTGGGGCGTCAGGGTGGCTTTAATTCAACCTACAGGCTTCAAAACAAGTAGGTCTGATGCATACATGTATCCCTTTGGAAGTAGCTATTCACATTTAAATGATGCATTATTACATTATAGTTATTTTGTCATCACAATCCATCCGTGTCTTCCTCTCAGATATCTTTGGGAATAGCTGCGACATCGCACGCTACAGAGACAAGATGCTTGCAGCCGTTTCCTCCGATGCCAGAGAGGATTATGGGGATGCATACATCTCGTCACTCCCCAGCAATCTATCCAAGATGACCCATCAGTGTGCAAAGGATCTGTCCCCAGTTTTGGACGACTTGTGTCATGCTCTGCTGTCAGTCCATCCCAAACATCGGTACACCCCCGGCCAGATGGGATGGTTGTTCCCATTTCTCTACCGCTGCTGTCCCACCGCCATCTTCGACGCCTTCATCAAGACCCTCACTAATCTTACCGACTGTAAACCAGCAGGGCTCAACAAGAAGTGAGTCTCATGGGGGGAACTTTTGTTTAAAAGCAAACAGAGAGAGAAACAGAAGACCCAAAACGTGAACTATTCCTTTCAAAGCTATTCGAAGAAATCAAGACATACACAACGCATGAACACACTGAGTTATGATGAATTTAATGCAACACAGACTGTAAAAACACTGGATGTTCATAACTCTCTAGTTGCATCTTTCTTTCTTTTCTTTTTAAAAACAGGATGTATAACATCCACTCAGCCTTAAAATAAAATACTGTACATTCTGTTCACTGACTCTCGTTTCTGCAAACGCGGATGTAAAAATAAAAAATAAAAAATAAAGTCCATGACGTGTTTGGTTCAGTCCTGAGGTTTTAGAAAGACTCTCTTTGTGTTGGTTTCTACGACGTTGTGGTTGACATCGTCCTCTTCCGTCGCGGCTCTCTCACGCTTCTTTGCAAACTTCTTCTGCATGCTTTGGACTAAACTCTCGTACCTGAAGACGAAGAAACAAAACATTTAAATCCTCCTGCACATGAAGCTCAGCCGCTCCCCTGGTGAAAAATAAATATACTATGTACTAGAGGTCGACCGATTCATCGGTTTGGCGGATTAATCGGCCCCGATAGGACGTTTTACAAACTATCGTAATTAACGGAAAATGGCCCCAATAGTGGCCGATGGCTGTTTTTTTTTTTCCCCCCCCCCGCAGCGCCGTGAACTGCTCCTTCCATGGCCTGCTGCTCTCTGTCTCTCTGATCACTGAGGGGCGGGGCTGCTCTGCACACACAGCGCGCATGGGGGAGGGAGGGAGGGGGGGGGAGAGAGAGAGACGGAGCGTGAGCAGCGCAGCGGCAGCAGAGAGAGGAGAAGGAGGTGGAGACGACGACACGCGTTACTGTAAGTGTATTTAAACCTTCACAAGTTGAAAGTGAACAGACATAACCTCCTTGGTGGAGGCAATAAGTACCAACTTGTTCAACAAGCATAAACGGGGGGGGGGGGGTGTCGCATGTCAACCCCCCCCCACCACACACCACACACACACACACGCACACACAGTGGGCCTGTCCCAATATGCCAACGTGTTCTCATTAACGGTTCGTATGATTGAACCGTTAATTTTTTCGTATTGAATCATACGAACGCCCAGTATACACGCGACTTTTGGGCTTGTTTTTCTGTAAAGTAGCAGAAAAACAAGCCCAAAGTCGCGGTTCAACCATTCGCTCCATTGGCAATCATTCGTATGATTATACTGGGCGTTCGTATGATTCAATACGAACAATTGTGCACAACTTTTCGTATGAAATCATAGACTGATGTTCAGTATATCCATTTAGGTGTTTATTACATTGAGACTGATGTTCAGTTATGCAGATTTATTTATTTCGGTATTTATTACTTTTATATCCAGTTAAAGATTTATATATTTATTTTGGTATTTATTACTTTGAGTTTGATGTTCACTTTGCGATTTTATACATTTGGATATTTATTAGCTGTTCAGTAAAGCAGTTGCTGCTAATAAAGTCAGAGATTGTGAATTTCCAACAGTGTTGAATTTTTTTGGGGGGGGGGGGGCTCGGTATCGGCCGATTAATCGGCTATCGGCTTTTTCCTGCTCCAAACTATCGTTATTATATCGGCCTTTAAAAATCCACTATCGGTCGACCTCTACTATGTACATTACATTTAAGTAAACATCTCATTATGTGTTAACTGTAGGTTTTAGTTGAATTTTAATAGTAGAAAAGTACAATTTAAAGTGTATTCATTGTACTTCTATGTGCTAAAATGTACATGGTCCTGTATGAACCAATATACACACTTGATTAATGAAATTAAAGTTTGCTTTGTTTGTGTTAGAATGTGTAGTAACATTACTTGTGTGTGTGTCTTAAACATGTTATCAGATAATAGTTAAAAGCATGTTAGTGTACTTTCAATTTCCAGATAGTGCATTTCTTTGTTATTACATATGCAATATACTACTGAAAGTGTATATTTGAACTACACTAAAGTGTTTTTATTTTTCACCTGGGTCAGCTTGTTAAAATAGTAACTAGTTGAAGATTTCAAACAGATTTGGCTACTTGGCATCGTGTGAAGTTGTTACCAGTTTGCCAATAAATAAACCACAGATACAGATTCATGACATTTGTGCAAGTTATGACTTCTGTGATCTTGAAATAAATCTCTCAGATTGAATGCCACAAATCCATAAAATCTTTGAGAAGAATAGCAACCAATCTGTGAAATCTTTGTACCTGAGAGCCATTTCTTCGTCTGTGATGTCTGTTTGCATCCGGCTGATCTCTTCTTCTTCTTGTTTTTCCACTTCCTCTTGCGGATTCATTAAAAGCATCAGTTTCTGTGACCAAAGCAAAAAATATGATATTATAATTTAACAGTCAGGGCATTATTTAAATGTGGTCCCGCTTGTATTTTAATCCAAGTACTTTCATCTGAATTGTTGTTTTATTTTGCAACTTATTTTTGGAAAAGTTTTATCTTTTTGTGGTCGCAGACAGAAGGAGGTGGGGAAACAACCCAATCTATCAAAGAGCGAGTTAAAACAATGGTGACTGAAAAAAATAAAAAGATAACAGACCTCGACTTCTGGATTAAAACCCTTGAACGAGACGCGACCATACTTCAGGTCTTCGAAGGGAACAAAACTCTTCTCCTCTATGATCAAGTTCCTGAGAGACGAAGAGACAACATGTTCACTATATGACACAATACAGATAAACTGCATTCACCAGGTAATACGATTATTAAATACCTAATAGTCTGGGATGTAAGGGTGAGATGGCCCTTTAAAACCACATTGCACTTTGTCTCAATTAAATTCCTTCACTGCTAAAGACACCAGTGAACCACTCTATATTGAAATTAGAATAGACTTTTTAACACGTTAAAATAATTGTACTATAGTACACTTTCTATAAATACAGAAATACAGTTTGAGTGAAAGTTAAGTGCAATTATTAAGTGTATTTATGTCAATGTCAATTTTTTCAATATATATATATTTTTAGTATATGCTCAATTTTCATTTTCAAAATGAATTAATTAATTGGAATAAGCCAGAAGTGTAATTGAACATACTATTACTATAACAAGAATACATGAATGGTATATTGCTTATACAGTTTATTAGCAAGACACTCAATACAATTGTAATATTGTTATAACACAAACAATACATTTCATGAACCAAGTATGCATATTAGCATATACACCTTAGTACATGAACTTAAGTGTACTCTGCACTTGCAGTTGTTTCATTTTAGCACATGAAAGTACACTAAATACACTTAGTACAAAAGAAGATGGTTCAAAATAGTAAACTTCAAGTTAACTTCTAATTCACACACTTGAAGTATACTGACAATTAGTGTGTCTGCAGTTACACTTGGGTGTACTAAAACTTCATATACTTTCGGAGTAGAGTTTGAGAATGTGAAGTACTGAGGCTGTTTGCATGTAAACGGTGACACATACTCTTTAGTTTTAAGCTCTGGCAGGTCCAGATACCAGTGTTCATCACTGATGATTCTCTTCTCCTCTTCCTCCAGCTGCAGCTTCGTCTCAGCATCCAGACCTCTCTGCATGAACTGAGCAGACACACAAGAGCCCACATCAAATACACAGTCTTTGGGGGTGTTTGGTGGGTGATAACGACATGGAAAGATACACCACTTTGTAATCTGGGCTACACAAGTTAGGTGGTAGACATAGTGCGAAACTAAATGCTAATCGTGCAGTGCAGTTATGGAAGTTTCCTTCGCATCCACAGAACCTCACTCAAATCTGTCATTATAATATCGTAGCATCCATACACCATTAGATCCAGCGTGGGTCAGGTTATTAGTTGTCTTTGCTAAAATTAAAAGCCATTTGGTAACTTACTTACACGCCGAATTAATAATTAATTCGAACTTTACACCAACACGTGTAGAGCCTTCTAAAAGGCAGGGGACCCATTGTCGTCTGATTACTGAATGTCATTTGGGGCGGCGTTCACGTCTGAGAGCTAAAGCTAGCTAACACACGACTCGTATCTTCTCCCGTTTGTTAACTTCACTTACCTTCATGCGCAAGAGGTTTTTGGAGAGTTTCACGTCGTTCGACATCGTTAAACTGTTTCAGAGAGAACAAACTAAACTACAAAAGACGGGAAGAGTGAAGCTAATCAACACGCGAGCGGCTTCTCAACACGCAGCTGCTGTTTTACTCAGACAGAAGCGGTAGAATGTCGAGCAGCTTTGACCAGCTAGCACTGAGCTAGCAGACCAACTACTACTTCTTCTTCTTCTTCTTCTGCTTCTTCTTCTTCTTCGTTGGTGTTTAATGGCAGTCGGCATCCTTAGTGTTGCATTTACCGCCATCTGCTGGAATTTACTTCTCCCGTTCTTCCTGTTCTACATCCTTTTAATTAATCCAGTTGATACTAGGTATCTCAAGATGATTCTCCTCCCTTCCCTCGATTTTCCACATTCTATGATACTGTTAAAATTAATTTCCCTCACTCCTACCTTCTACCCTGCAACCCTCTAGTCATCATCTCCCTCTCCCTTTCATATCCAGGACATGCTATCACCACATGTTCTACTGTCTCTCTCTCCCCACAGTTACACAGACCATTTGCATTCTTCCCTATTATATTAAGTGTGCTGTTCAGTTTACTATGTCCTATTCTTAATCTGCTCATTATTACCTGTTCTGTTCTATTATCTCCATAACATCCCATCTCTCCTACTTAATCTAGAGTCAAAGCTTAATCCTAGGAATTGCATGCTGTTTACTCTTTCTAAATTCCTTCCATATAAGTTTAACTTTTTATTTTCACTGATTTTCTTTTTTGAGAAGAACATTACTTTACTTTTTTCCACTGAAAATTAAAACCCCATTCAGCTCCCCATTTTTCCACTTGATCTATCCCTTCCTGTAATTTCTTGACCTATGTTGCCTCCCCTCTTCCATACTGCCCCATCATCTGCAAACAGAGATCTTCCCATTCCTGTTGGTATGTTGTTGAAAATATCATTTATCATTATTGTAAATAGTGTAGGACTGATAACACTCCCCTGCGGCGTACCATTCTCTACAATATAACTTTCTGAGATGTCTGACCCAATTTTAACCTGGATGACCCTTTCCCTTAGAGAATCCATGACCCAGTTAAATAACTTTCCCTCAATTCCCATGTGATGCATCTTAATCAGCAAACCTTCTCTCCACAACATGTCGTATGCTCAGATCTCGGTGCCCAGCCATGTCTCCTCAGCAACAGCTAGTGTATGTGTACGGGTGTGTGTATGTTTGTGTGTGTGGGTGTGTATGTCTGTGAGTATGACCATGTATGTGTGTGAGTGTGTATGTCTTTGTGTATCTCTGTGTGTATATTTGTGGGGGTGGGAGGTTTGGGTTTTCATGGTGTTTCCTTGTTCCTCATATTTCGTTTTGTTTTTCTTTTCTTTTCTGAGAGGCACTGTGTGCTACTTTAAGGTATGAAAAGTGCCATATAAATAAAGTTGATTGACTGATTGATTGAGGAGCCGCAGCCTGGTCCCTCAACTGCCACTCCATCGGTTGGAAAATCCACTGGCAAAAAAAAAAGGGTGGTGGCAGCAGCAAAGATTTGCACGGCATTTACCTGTTGCATGCTGATTGCTTTGATGTGTCACAAATGTTCAAATGTTTTTGTGTGTTTTTGATCTCCTCAAACTGAAACACTACATTAGCAGTGGTAGGATGGTTAAAATGTATAATGGTCTGTGACTGCCTCTGAGAATACTGATCATCGATCCCCTGCTGATTTTGCCTGGGTTCTTGAACCCAGTTACCGTGAGCTGCCACGTGGAGGCACAGCAGAAGTCTTGGTGATGTAGAGGCACTTCAATCAATAGGTAATGTCTTATCAAAGGTTACCTTCCACTTTTATTTTTGACCTGAAGTGCCTCTCATCACCCTGTGGCATATTGCACACCAACTCACAAAAATTTGTACCTAAAAGTCATCATCAATGTCCTCTCTGTGTTGAAGCCTTTTGCTCATCTTCAGCTTGGTCACCTGACTCGGAAATTGGAAATGTCCGTGCTTCCATCCAGTGTGATGGAAAAGGCTCTTTCCCAGGCCCTCCACACGTTGTCTCAGTCGCTCTTTGAGATTGTTGGCCAGATCTTCGATTCGTTGCGTCGCTGTTTCATTCGACAAAATTATGTCACAGAGCTTTGGTTTTTGCTCCGGGCATGTTGGCTTTCAAAATGCAGACAACAGCTTTACCAGATTTGGCCAGATTTGTGAAAACTGACTGCTGTGCAGTGTAGCCTCTCTTAAGTTGTTCAAGCTCCTCGCCAGTGAATTTGTAGTACCCAGCTGAAAAAAAGTGTGCTAAGTGAACTAAAATGTAGCATACTTTTGTGTACTTAAAGCCACACTATTCATGAACACACTTCAAGTGTGTTCATGAATAGTTAACTTGAAGCATGCTATTTTGGAACAACTAATTTTGTACTAAATATATTTTAATTGTAATTAAATTGTAGAAAAGCTCAACTTGAAGTGTATTTAGTGTACTTTTATGTGCTAAAGTGGAACAACTTAAAGTATATTTTGTATACTTTAAGCATATGGCTTTATATGTACTAATATATGCTTAATTAGTAAAATTAAAGTGTACTTTGTTTGTATTATAAGTACATTAAAATGATTTATTAGTGTCTTAAAAATATATAAGCTTTATACATTTAATATATTCTTACTGTGCTAATAATGCTTAATTATACTTTTGGCTTATTCCAATTACTAAAAAAGCATACTTTGCAGTTAATAGTCAATATACTTTATCATTATTTTGCTGTATTACTTTCTACCTTTCACATTTTGCAAATGTATTAACAGTATACTTAAGGCTGAAAGACTTGTGGGACTATACTTCCAGGTGAAAAAATAAACTTTAATGTATTTGTAACATATCCTAAGAAGAATAATACATTGTATGAACATTTACATTATAGCTTTTAAACATTTTCAAATATTGGTACTTTAGTACACCTTGTACAAATAGGTCCATTTCAGGCAGTAGACCTAAACTTTACTTTACAGAACACTGAAAGATAGTGAACAATGAAAAACAACATTCCTTAATATTGCACGCCTCACCCCTCCCACCATACAGACACATACACCACACATTATGTTCCTTTTTTTTGGCTGAACTGCTCATTGTTACACTTTCGTCTGATGGCCGCACGCACATCAGAGACACTTGCCTGTGGAAACTCCAGAAGAACAGCGTCTGTTGATCGAATAGACAAGAGATAATGTAAGTCACACAGCATATTCATAGTATTTTGAACAGTACATCACAGGAGTATTCCAGAAACAAACTCGAAGCCTAATCCTGAATTTATTGAGTTAACTTACTGAGTTAACTTATTCTTTGAAGTGAAACTCTGATTATAGGTTATAAAAACAGTCTCAGTGATTGCTCCTCACTCTGGTTTTATTCATATTCTGCATATGAAACAAGGTAAACGTTTATTCAGTGGATATTTCAGCTTGTAGCAGCTTTTACCACCAACAGATACCTACTGATTAACACAAATCCTGTCTCCTAACATCCTGTTAAGTAAATGAACATGGGGAAGAAGGCAGAGGTGGTGGTCACCTCCACCTCCACCACGTCTGACAGAGGCAGAGGAGCTGGTCCTGAGTCAGGTCGCTGGGTGACCAGAGGCTGAGGGAGTCACTCACCCCCGGGACCCAAGAGGCAGACACAAACTTTTATCTACAGATAGTACTAGACGTTATTTAATATTATCCTAAATGCAGCAGCAAATTAGAAACATGTACTTGAAATTGGGTTGTTGGAGGCAATGCAGGCTGATGGTTAGTAGACTTTTGAAGCTATCTGTGGGAAATAAAGAAAGCCAAATGAAATATGAATGATTCCTCTTTTTCTGACTACTGGAAGGTGATTGATTAACCTTCAAAGTGATATAAATGAAGAGGTCCAGATCTGAGAGCACATCAGCGGTGACGTGTAGCCTGGTATTAGATGTGCAGCCGGACTGAGAACATTGTTCAGATAAAATCAGGGAATGAGAGCTCATGTAAACTAATCTAAATAATCCTCCTGTTGTAAAACTATGTGAATGATTTCTGCTTCAACATGATGCTGTTGAGAAGGAAAGGACAGGCCCTGTCAGACAGCTCCATCAGACTCAGGGTTTCTTCAAGTAAACCTGCCAGCGAGCAGGTTATGTTCCCAGAGTCAGTTACCATGGTGACTGACACAGAGTTTAAGATACCTCTCATTCAGGAAAACGAAAACCCAGAGTTTCCCTCATCTCAGGGTTCACTTATGTTTTACATAACCTGCTTTAATACCCCTCTGGAAACTGTGAGAAATGTTATCAGTACGGTATACCCATACTGCTACCAGTAAATAGTCCAACATGTATTTAGTAAAATTTGGTGGTCAGTTTCCGTGTGATCTAACTGCTATAGAAATCACAGAAGCTTTTTAATAGACTACATGTAACTCAAAACAATTACATACCTGTAATAGCCTGCACTTTGGCGACATCAAGCTGTGTTTTTGGAGCCCCCCCCCCTCCCAGACTTTCCTGTTAGGGTGGACTGTGCAAGGCCCTCCTTGGTGAATACCAGGACAGCCAGCTCCTGGGCAAAAATGGTCATGCGAGATCTATTCAGCAGCAGGAAGGCCCTCTTTGAAACTGTCATTGTGCTGCCTGCCAAGGGGTGCTACATGGGAGAGAAAGAGGATAAATTGGACAGATTATTTCTCCCTACTTATGAGTAATGAACAGACATTATCTAAACATTACAAAATGTTAATTCAAACTTTATTTGGAAACACTGCTAGTATAAATAGACCACTAGGGTGTGCTATGACCAGTGGTGTTGGAAGTCCCCACTGACAGCAAGATCATTCATATGACTGATTTGTGAAACTTGTATAACCTATTAAATCACAGCACTTTATTGCTGACCCAATTACCAACAAGATGATGCTGCCAAAGACAAAAGGTACATAGTGCAAATATAGAATTCGTTATGAATGAACTGTCAAGTAATGAATACATACATTCATCCCTCAATTATAACATACCATTTCAATTTCACTGTCCACAGAAGATGATGATGCTGCAGATGAAGGGGTCCCCCTAAACGAGGACATCAATGCCCGGACACACTCCACACACTCCCTCATTAATTTAATCATTTCTGGAAGGTCTAGATGAATGGAATAATAAGCGGGAAAACAATTGGTTTGTTAGTTGGACAATACATTATGTGGAAACACCCTGAATCATTGTTTAATAAACATACTGTGTCAACCCCAATCTGAATACCCACCGTGAAGGGATGACATGATTTCATTAATTCCAGGTGCCATGCCATGACCAGTATTATCATCCGTCAGCTTCTTCAAGAGAGAATGAGAGATCAGAATCACATTTCACTTCATTAAGGTACAATAGACATTTATAGAACCTGATGTGAGGAATTGTGGGAGGAAATAGCGGCAGATATAATGTTGTGTTCATTTTGTATGTTAGAGATTGTGATTATTTTATGCTTGTCTTTCTGGATCCAAATAAACACAGCAGACAAACACTACAGTTTGTCCAGCTGTCATGCTGACTGACCTGTGAATGACAATGACAGCTGTGATCCAATCATGTGCACACTTTGTAGGTCAATTAAGATTTATGATTGTAATTATAATAAATGCTGTTCCAAAGGCACTATATAAATAAAGCTTTTTATTATTATCAGCCCTTATTTAATATTAGTGACAATATTTTTAGACACACACAAGTGTGCATGCACATGGTTTTGACTTCATTTCTCAAAGAAAATACAGTATGTTTAAAGGACACTCTTCTAATCCACACTATTGTGTGGGACAAGACATTAATGAAAGGTGTTTGAAAATTATTATATTGTTGAATAAATAAAAGTAAATGAAATACATTATGCTTAGTTGGCATGCACATGACAGCCAATAATGAGTTTATATGTGAAAATAAGATATCTAAGTTTTCCATGCATTTGGGTGTAAGATCTCTGACCTTTGCTTGACCTATTTATTCAATATAATATAATTTTCCATAATAATATAATATTCAATATAAATGTACTTGCCATTCTCTGGGCTGAGGAGAAACCCAACTCTTCATCTGAGGCATGGTCTTGAAACTTTAAAAAGTGAAAAGAGAAAATAGCTGTGAAAAGTAATACAACAGAGAGAGATATTTTTTGTCTGAGAGTACACAACAGCTGGGAAAGAAGTATGATTTACAATGTTGTGCCGTTTTGGACTTCCTATGTATGTGGCATCATCAGAGCTTGGACTGGATGCCAGGGGTAAAAGAACAGGTCTTGCTTCCTTGTTATTCTTTGCTCGCTTTCCCTGAAGAAAAACGTTTAAATGGTAAAAGTAGGAAAATTATTAGTTATATCCTGAAATTTGAGTTGTACTAGAAACTACAATATTTAATCAGAAGAAAAATATATAACACAGCAGTTGATGTTGGCATTAACTAAAATTGTAGTCAAGTTTTTAAAAACTAAAATGGACAAACTACCTTAATAATTAACCCAAAGAAACATGCAAAATACGTGATTCACAGGACTAAAAGATTCTGTCCAATATTCCTCAAATCAAGACCTTTTAGTGAAGTGTCTGAGGGACACCACAGTTTTTGCTGTTGTGAACTTTGTAGCCCCCTGCTCAAGAAAGAATTATGCCTTACCCCATGAACACGTTGTGGAGATTCATTCTCAGAACTGTAGAGGTGATCTTGTGTGTCCAGGGCCCTCTTCTGAGACAGGGAAGTCTTCAGGTTTTGTAACACCTGGTCCCTGGCTGCCTCTTTAATCCTGGTTTGCTTTGCCTGTGAAAAACATGTTTGACGTAAAAATGTTGGCATCCTACAGAAAGCTTTGTGTAATTAAGTTTATATTTTATATTTCTTCTTGTTTAAAGTTCCCTTAATTATCTCACCACCCCTCAGATATAGCATGTTTGGTGTCTGTGTACATAAAAATGCATGTAGTAGTTGAATCTATCTGTAAACCTACCTCTGGCAGCTACAACAACAAAATACTGCTATATAAGATTAGCCTATCTAATGTTGTCATATATAACAATAAATCAGAGGGAGCAAATCAGTACATTTACTTTAATAGTTTAGCTACATTCTACTGTACTGTAATTATGCACTTTAACTTGAGTGGTATTTTTCATGCATGATTTGTAATGGAGAATTTTAGCTTTTTTCTTTCTTTCTTTACTTAGGTAAATGATTTGAATTTTGTCAAGACCTCTACCAGAAAGCACCTGGATGTGTAGCTAGCCAACGTATTGGAGACAGCATGTCAGCTAGTGCAGCATTAAGGAATGTTGCGTGCACTCACCTGTACGGCCGTTTTAGGCTTCACTACATCAGTCTCACACATTTTCTTTTTCATGCGCGCACCCCTGCTTTCCTCCTCGGCCCAGATATCCTTACCGAGAAGGAACAAATTCTTCTTCGTCACAAGTTCTTTGTAGGAATCTGATATAACGAGAAGAGTACACAAATAAGTTTAGCCTAGACATTTTTCCTAACAACGACCAAATTAAACAGTTAGCTGCTAGCTAGCTGATTTGCCTATTACCCATTACCGTATTCTCCATACTTGCCTCCAAATAACAGCACCTTAGCAGGCACCGTCCTGTTTGGTTCTTTTCTCGTGGGCCACTTTATTTCAATCCAGTTCGCGTCGTCATCGAGGTCCGGCTGGGATGCCACTTGGGAGAACTGGTCGCTACCAAGAATGTATGGAGCTAGAACAGTCTCATAATTCATAAATGCACACAGAAATTCATAAATGCACAAAAAAGATTTACAAATGTATTTGGGGATTTGTATATACATGTGACTCAAAACACAAATACATTTTCAATGCACACACAAATATGTTTCATTTCATATGTAAGTAAAAAATATTCACATATAAAAAACAAGATTCATAAACATATTTCCAATGCACACACAAATCTAAAAAAAAATCACAAATACATGAATGTTAAAGTATTTGCAATCTTCATCAAATACGCATTTGGGGCTTGTTACATTCATATATGAACTGTTGGACCTGTATTTACAAAGTGCTTTTAATTTGTAAACCTCCCTGCATTTGTGTGTGAAACTTTTGAGACTCCCCTGACGTGACTCTGATCCACAAATGCGTTTTTTCTAAGAGGAGGTTGTCTGTAGCCAATCAGATGTGTGTCTTCCCCAAAAGTCTAAAACACAACTCCGCCCGCACCGGTTCATCTTCCCCAGAATGAGGGAATAAATTACTTCCATAAAATGCTTCTTTATAAAAGAAAAATAGATATTTATATAACTGTACACCTAATCTATACAGCATAAAGACAGGGAGCACAGGAAGAAGAGAAATTATCTCCAGAAAAAAGGTTGATTCTGGCTCTAGCACCCATATCCCTCCAACGCAACGCAGTCACGTGATTGGCTGTAAAGGAGGGAGACATCTGATTGGCTACAGACAACCTCCTCTTAGAAAAAACGCATTTGTGGATCAGAGTCACGTCAGGGGAGTCTCAAAAGTTTCACACACAAATGCAGGGAGGTTTACAAATTAAAAGCACTTTGTAAATACAGGTCCAACAGTTCATATATGAATGTAACAAGCCCCAAATGCGTATTTGATGAAGATTGCAAATACTTTAACATTCATGTATTTGTGATTTTTTTTAGATTTGTGTGTGCATTGGAAATATGTTTATGAATCTTGTTTTTTATATGTGAATATTTTTTACTTACATATGAAATAAAACATATTTGTGTGTGCATTGAAAATGTATTTGTGTTTTGAGTCACATGTATATACAAATCCCCAAATACATTTGTAAATCTTTTTTGTGCATTTATGAATTTCTGTGTGCATTTATGAATTATGAGACTGTTCTAGCTCCATAAGAATGAACGACGTACTTTCCACTTTAAGTCTTTTATCAAATAAGTAGTAGACGGCGAATTTGAACATTGTATCCTCCTAACCTGCACCTGCTTTCACGCGACTGACCTGCTCGCTCAAATGCAACGGTCCATGTCGGATGAGAACGTCCGCAGCTCTGATTGGCTGAAAGTAAAACGAAACTGATGCACTTGATTGGTCAGATTCAACAGACGTTTTTTTGTGCACCTGTACTTTTGAAGTGTGCATTTAATGTTTTATTTAATGTAATTTTGTGTGTAAGATGTATTGTATCATATTTCTTTGCCAAACTGATTAAACATTACAGAACAGCTGAAATAATTGCTATCTGTGTACTTAACACACAGCACAAAATGTCATAAATGGGTTTAAGTGCATTTTCATAGTAATACTATTGAACACTTTCTGAAATAATGTCCTAAAGTACTAGCATGAATAACTTCACTTCATAAATCATACTCAAATGTAACTTAAAATACACTCAAACTTAGTATTACAGTGTTGATATTAAAATGTGTACTTTTAAAATACGCTTTTCAGTGTATGTTACAATGACAATTTTGAGCATACTTTTAAAAATATATAAAAAATATGTGTAAAAACAAATTTCAAATAAGTACACCTTAGAAAGTACACATAACTTTCACTTAAAAGTATATTTTAGTATAATATATTTCTATAAAGTGTAATATAGTATAATTATTTTAAAGTGTGTTAAAAGTGTTAGCGTGAAAGTGTGATGCTAGTATACTTTTTCAACATACTATCGGAAATGTGAATATACTTGAAATACAATAAAGTACTTTTTTTCTCTCGCTTGGGTAGGTTTTATGATTGGTATCATAATGGCATTTTATGTTGAAGTCCTTGAGCATGGCATTAACCTGCTTGCAGATCAGGCAAATGACTATATCCGACCCATGAGCAACCGCGGTAAAGTGAGCCGCTGTTTGCGAGATAGTGGTAAAGTGAGCCGCTGTTTGATTTTCGTTGGGCGCGCGCTACAGTAAATACGGTAGGCACGGTTCTCGAGCAAAGTGAAGGTCCTGAAAGATACATAAAGCCTATGTGCTTTTACTGGAGAAATGTGGAGGAAAATCACTTACAAGATGAATCAACTTTTTAGTTATATTTCACTGCCGTAAAGGGGAGAAAAATCACCTTTCATCGACATTTTCCTGTAGAAATGTGGAGAAAAAATAATTTAAAACGACCCCTATAATAAAAGCCATTCACAGTATGCTAACCTTTGACCTTACCTCACACCAATTCCTTCATAGGTGTGTTCCTCATTTCTTTTGAATATTGTTCCTGACATCTCACTCTACTTCTGATATCATTTTGGTGGCATTCTACTGTAGAAATTTGGAGAAAAATAACCTTAAAGTCACCCCTATAATAAAACCCAGTTACAGTATGCTGACCTTTGACCTTACGTCACATCAATTCATTCATAGGTGTGTTCAATTCATTCATAGGTGTGTTCCTCATTTCTTTTGCATACTGTTCCTGGGGTCTTATTCTACTTCTGATATCATTTTGGTGGCATTCTACTGTAGAAATGTGGAGAAAAATAACCTTAAAGTCACCCCTATAATAAAACCCATTTACAGTATGCTGACCTTTGACCTTATGTCAGATCAATTCCTTCATAGGTGTGTTCCTCATTTCTTTTGAATATTGTTCCTGACATCTCACTCTACTTCTGGTATAATTTTGGTGGCATTTTACTGTAGAAATTTGGAGAAAAATCATTTAAAAAATCCCACCCATAATGACTTAACCCCATTTACTGTATGCTGACCTTTGACCTTACGTCACATCAATTCCTTCATAGGTGTGTTCCTCATTTCTTTTGCATGCTGTTCCTGGGGTCTTATTCTACTTCTGGTATCATTTTGGTGGCATTCTACTGTAGAAATTTGGAGAAAAATAACCTTAAAGTCACCCCTATAATAAAACCCAGTTACAGTATGCTGACCTTTGACCTTACCTCACATCAATTCCTTCATAGGTGTGTTCCTCATTTCTTTTGAATATTGTTCCTGACATCTCACTCTACTTCTGGTATCATTTTGGTGGCATTTTACTGTAGAAATTTGGAGAAAAATCATTTTAAAAATCCCACCCATAATGACTTAACCCCATTTACTGTATGCTGACCTTTGACCTTACGTCACATCAATTTCTTCATAGGTGTGTTCCTCATTTCTTTTGCATACTGTTCCTGGGGTCTTATTCTACTTCTGGTATCATTTTGGTGGCATTCTACTGTAGAAATGTGGAGAAAAATAACCTTAAAGTCACCCCTATAATAAAACCCATTTACAGTATGCTGACCTTTGACCTTACCTCACACCAATTCCTTCATAGGTGTCTTCCTCATTTCTTTTGCATACTGTTCCTGGGGTCTTATTCTACTTCTGGTATCATTTTGGTGGCATTCTACTGTAGAAATGTGGAGAAAAATAACCTTAAAGTCACCCCTATAATAAAACCCATATACAGTATGCTGACCTTTGACGTTACCTCACACCAATTCCTTCATAGGTGTGTTCCTCATTTCTTTTGCATACTGTTCCTGACATCTCACTCTACTTCTGATATCATTTTGGTGGCATTCTACTGTAGAAATGTGGAGAAAAATAACCTTAAAGTCACCCCTTTAATAAAACCCATTTACAGTATGCTGACCTTTGACCTTACGTCATAATAAGACCCCAGGAACAGTATGCAAAAGAAATGAGGAACACACCTATGAAGGAATTGATGTGACGTAAGGTCAAAGGTCAGCATACAGTAAATGGGGTTAAGTCATTATGGGTGGGATTTTTTAAATGATTTTTCTCCAAATTTCTACAGTAAAATGCCACCAAAATGATACCAGAAGTAGAGTGAGATGTCAGGAACAATATTCAAAAGAAATGAGGAACACACCTATGAAGGAATTGATCTGACGTAAGGTCAAAGGTCAGCATACTGTAACTGGGTTTTATTATAGGGGTGACTTTAAGGTTATTTTTCTCCACATTTCTACAGTAGAATGCCACCAAAATGATATCAGAAGTAGAATAAGACCCCAGGAACAGTATGCAAAAGAAATGAGGAACACACCTATGAATGAATTGATGTGACGTAAGGTCAAAGGTCAGCATACTGTAACTGGGTTTTATTATAGGGGTGACTTTAAGGTTATTTTTCTCCAAATTTTTACAGTAGAATGCCACCAAAATGATATCAGAAGTAGAGTGAGATGTCAGGAACAATATTCAAAAGAAATGAGGAACACACCTATGAAGGAATTGGTGTGAGGTAAGGTCAAAGGTCAGCATACTGTGAATGGCTTTTATTATAGGGGTCGTTTTAAATTAATTTTTCTCCACATTTCTACAGTAAAATGTCGATGAAAGGTGATTTTTCTCCCCTTTACGGCAGTGAAATATAACTAAAAAGTTGATTCATCTTGTAAGTGATTTTCCTCCACATTTCTCCAGTAAAAGCACATAAGCTTTATGTATCTTTCAGGACCTTCACTTTGCTCGAGAACCGTGCCTACCGTATTTACTGTAGCGCGCGCCCAACGAAAATCAAACAGCGGCTCACTTTACCACTATCTCGCAAACAGCGGCTCACTTTACCGCGGTCATGAACCGCGGAGTAACGCGTTACAAAAGTAATGCATTACTGTAATGCATTACGTTTTGCTGTCACGCGGTAATGTAATGCATTACTGTAATGCATTACGTTTTGCTGTCACGCGGTAATGTAAGGCATTACAAAAAAAAATTTGGTAATATTTTACTCGGTACAAATCTCAGTACCGAGTGCGTTACAATGCATTTTAAACCTGAAATCAATCGGTGTGTTGTTTTTATACAAATTTGCCATCACCTCGCGATCCACAGAGGAGAAAAAATCTGCGCAAATTTTTACTTCCTCTTACTGCTAGCGATTGAGGAAAAGATGACGGCGGCAGCAGCAGAGTCGGACTCTACATTCGCGATCGCGAGATGGGCATGGCGTTATATTCGTGCCACATTTATGAAGGAGCAATGTGAGATTTTGAGCTCAGAAAAATATATTTTGCGAGCACAGAAATTATATTTTGAAGAGAAATGATACGCGAGCAAAACATAATGTCATTTGAGCAGGCAAAAATATATTACTCTCACTCAGTTTTACTCATGCCCTCTCTCAAACTCTTGCTCGCTGCGCTGCAGACCGCTGCATGCGCGCTCTCAATCTGTCCCTTCTGTGCGCGCTCAACTTTGTCTGTACGCTCGCTCAACTTTGCACAGCGTTACAAAGGTGACACAATAGCAACCAATCAGAGACTTGGAGAAGCTCAATTCTGATTGGCTGTTTCGTCTCCAATCACAACGCTTCCATAACACGCCGAACGAGTGGGATTTTAGATTTCCAGCCGGCAGAATGGCAGAATCAAATGGTGAAAACAATAATACGCCACAACGTCAGGTGAGTTATGAATTGAGTTGAGTAAAACTGAGTGACAGTAATATATTTTTGCTTGCTCAAATGACATGATATTTTGCTCGCGTATCATTTCTCTTCAAAATATAATTTCTGTGCTCGCAAAATATATTTTTATATATTTTTATAAGCAAAATCTCACATTGCTCCTTCATAAATGTGGCACAAATATAACGCCATACATGTAATGAGCTGCATTGAACACAAGAAGATCTATTGAGAACACAGAATCCATATTTCCTTTTATTTTGGCGAAAAGTAATGCAAAAGTAATGTAAAATTAGTTAACTAATTACTTTGAAATGACAGTAACAAGTAATAAATAATGCATTACGCTTTTGAAGTAACTTGCCCAACCCTACCCGTGAAATACGACAAAGTAAGCCTATGTCAACTTATCTTGAAACCAGCTTTTCTCCTCGCCAACACAAAAAAAATTTCTTGAGGGGCTCCGGCTCCTGCTTTGACTCCATCTTCACAGCTGCGTTCACTGTCTCTTCCCTGAGGCAGAGTGACTGAGGCGCGAGACACCATCAGTATCCCAGTGGTGAAAAAAAACATTGCACCGTGGACCTCTGGGAGTGAGGTCAAGTGAGATCTAAACCACACCTGATATTACCGCTTATCCCTATAAATGCTGCTAAAGACCACGAAACGGAGCTTAATGCTTTCAAAGCAATGTACAGTTGGATTAAAACTAACAACTGTAATTCACTGTGGGTCGCCAGAAATGTTTTTGCGGGTCACCATTGGCCCGCGAGCCGCACTTTGACAACCTATGTTTTAGTCTATAGAAATTGACTAACAATCAATTGTTGTCTTATCTTGTTGTTTTTTTTGTTAATTCAGATATTATTAATTGAATTTAACATGTGGGAGAAACCGAAGCACTCGGGGAAAACCCACTAAGACGGTGGTCAGACACACGCTCAGACATTCGCAGCACGGAGTTGTGATGCTGCACCACGGTGCTGTGGTGTTTGCGGCACTGAGACATGTGATGCTGCACCACGGTGCTGTGATGTTTGTGGCACTGAGACATGTTTAGCTGCACCACAGAGCCCTGATGTTTGCGGCACTGAGACATGTTTAGCTGCACCACGGTGCTGTGATGTTTGTGGTACTGAGACATGTTTAGCTGCACCACGGTGTTGTGATGTTTGTGGCACTGAGACATGTTTAGCTGCACCACGGTGCTGTGATGTTTGTGGCACTGAGACATGTTTAGCTGCACCACAGAGCCCTGATGTTTGTGGTACTGAGACATGTTTAGCTTCACCATGGTGCTCTGAGGTTTGTGGTACTGAGACATGTTTAGCTTCACCATGGTGCTCTGAGGTTTGCGGTACTGCGACACCCTGTTTCTGGCTCGAGATGCTCAAACGTTTCAAAAGTTGAGACACTGCACTGAGGAATGGTGGTGCGTCAGGTGAAATGACAGTAACAAGTAATAAATAATGCATTACGCTTTTGAAGTAACTTGCCCAACCCTACCCGTGAAATACGACAAAGTAAGCCTATGTCAACTTATCTTGAAACCAGCTTTTCTCCTCGCCAACACAAAAAAAATTTCTTGAGGGGCTCCGGCTCCTGCTTTGACTCCATCTTCACAGCTGCGTTCACTGTCTCTTCCCTGAGGCAGAGTGACTGAGGCGCGAGACACCATCAGTATCCCAGTGGTGAAAAAAAACATTGCACCGTGGACCTCTGGGAGTGAGGTCAAGTGAGATCTAAACCACACCTGATATTACCGCTTATCCCTATAAATGCTGCTAAAGACCACGAAACGGAGCTTAATGCTTTCAAAGCAATGTACAGTTGGATTAAAACTAACAACTGTAATTCACTGTGGGTCGCCAGAAATGTTTTTGCGGGTCACCATTGGCCCGCGAGCCGCACTTTGACAACCTATGTTTTAGTCTATAGAAATTGACTAACAATCAATTGTTGTCTTGTCTTGTTTTTTTTTTTGTTAATTCAGATATTATTAATTGAATTTAACATGTGGGAGAAACCGAAGCACTCGGGGAAAACCCACTAAGACGGTGGTCAGACACACGCTCAGACATTCGCAGCACGGAGTTGTGATGCTGCACCACGGTGCTGTGGTGTTTGCGGCACTGAGACATGTGATGCTGCACCACGGCGCCCTGGTGTTTGCGGCACTGAGACATGTGATGCTGCACCACGGCGCTGTGATGTTTGTGGCACTGAGACATGTTTAGCTGCACCACAGAGCCCTGATGTTTGTGGCACTGAGACATGTTTAGCTGCACCACGGTGCTGTGATGTTTGTGGCACTGAGACATGTTTAGCTGCACCACGGTGCTGTGATGTTTGTGGCACTGAGACATGTTTAGCTGCACCACAGAGCCCTGATGTTTGTGGCACTGAGACATGTTTAGCTGCACCACGGTGCTGTGATGTTTGTGGCACTGAGACATGTTTAGCTGCACCACGGTGCTGTGATGTTTGTGGCACTGAGACATGTTTAGCTGCACCACGGTGCTGTGATGTTTGTGGCACTGAGACATGTTTAGCTGCACCACGGTGCTGTGATGTTTGTGGCACTGAGACATGTTTAGCTGCACCACGGTGCTGTGATGTTTGTGGCACTGAGACATGTTTAGCTGCACCACAGAGCCCTGATGTTTGTGGTACTGAGACATGTTTAGCTGCACCACAGAGCCCTGATGTTTGTGGTACTGAGACATGTTTAGCTTCACCATGGTGCTCTGAGGTTTGTGGTACTGAGACATGTTTAGCTTCACCATGGTGCTCTGAGGTTTGCGGTACTGCGACACCCTGTTTCTGGCTCGAGATGCTCAAACGTTTCAAAAGTTGAGACACTGCACTGAGGAATGGTGGTGCGTCAGGTGTTCCTAGTACTAAGGTACGGGTTGGGATGGTTGGCATCGCGGCGCTCTGATGACGAGAGGATGACGTGGCGACTTCTGTTTGGGGACGCTTCAATATCGATCTGATTACCTTCTTGGGTACTGTTGTGTCTGTTTGTGTTTCCTGTGTTCTTGTCTCCTTTTCCCCTGCACAAAAGTACTGTGTTTCCTCTACACCCTCCGGGAAAACTTTGGGATTTCGCCTGACTTTTTGTTTTACCCAGTCCTTTACCTTCTTCATAGGCCCCTCTTTTTTGTTTTTTAGTTCTTCTTGGAGCTTCTTGTTATCTTGCATCAGCATGTCAATCACCTCACCTTGCTCCTTGTTTACACTCTCCTGATACTCACTTGTGATTTGGTATTTTCTTAATTTATGCTCTGTGTTCCGCAACTCAGCTATCTTCTTACTCTGGTTTCTGATCAAGTCATCCTTTTGTTGGATTGTCTCCATGAATTTAGCCACCTCTGCATTGTGAAGGTTCACGTTTTCCTGGCTCTTCTCTTTTTTGGTTACTCCCAGTTGGATGGCTCTGTCTTTTTTTCCAAGCTCTTTTCGTCCCTTCCTGTCAAGGTGCAGCATATCTTTATGGTATGCTAGTGCTTCTTTGTGCTCCTGAAGTAGCTTCCGCATCCTCATGTCAGAACGTGCTTGCGTCTCTTCCATCTCTGACTTGTGTTTTTCCTCAATGTAAAGTATGTACTGGGCGTAATCTGCTTGCTTCTCTTCTGCTTCTGTCACCAAGTGCCTGTTTTCTTCCAACAGACAAGACTTGTCCTTTGCATGCTTTTCACACTCATCTTGACTGATCTTGAGTTTGGTTTCCACCTCCTCCATACTCCTCTGGAGAGCCTTGATTTTGTCATCTTGAGATTTGTTTTGGTTGCAGAGAAACAAGATCCCCTCATCCCGGCCATCAAAGGAATCCTTTAATCGTTCAGTGACAATTCCCACTTCAGTCTCGAGGGATTTAATTTCCTGACTTGCTGCTAATAATTCTGCCATTGTTTGTCGTCTCTGTCTGTCAAATGTGACTCCTATGAAACAACCTGTTGTGATGTCTGGACTTGTGGTCATATGGAACAATTTAACAGACCTGTTGTGATGTCTGGACTTTTATAAACAATTTAACAGACCTGTTGTGACATCACGTGATATCAAAGACATTAAAGCAGTGTTCCATGATGCTTTTAGGCTCCGCCCACAAGCTGACAGCAAATGTAAACTTTCAAAAACAAACGATTCCGTGTGTTTGATTAACCCCACTCATTACACAATGGGTTTATTCTAACATTCCATCCTAGAACTCCATATGGAACCATATGGCGGACGTCTTAGCTGGTGTAGTTTAAACCTTACTGTAATTGGAACCTGTGTTGAAAGAGGCTCATGTTGTCTTTTATAATCCTTGTTTTTCTACCAACACACCAATACTGCTTTATATTCAGGCTTATGAGCGTAAGACAGCTGTGCCTGTCCATGTGGAACCATAGTGGATCGTGGATCATTTGTTTATTTAGTTTCAAAACACAATCAGAAAACCAACCACCTTTAGTTATTATTATTTAACTGAACAGAAAACCCAAACTGAAAGACTTGTGAAATCCAGTGAATGCCAGCGTGCAGTCACTTAACACGTGGCCATTCAGTGCACTTTAGCCACAATTTCAGTCTTTTCTGACCACAGGCGACTCTTGGAGGGACTTCGTCTGAACTCAGGAGGAAAATTATTAATATCTAAGCTATTTTAGATCCTACATCACCATCTGTTCCCTCTGCGAAGAACAAGAGGAAACAAAAAAATAATACTGTGCAGCAGAAACTTGAAGGCGAACCACCCCAAATCCTGCCCAAGGGGAGGTCTGATCATGGGAGACATCAGAAGTTGAGGCACCAAGAGGAATTAGTTATTATTGAATTAATTTGATTTAGAAAGTAATTTATTGTCACCACATCATGTAGGTGGACACCTGCAAAAAGCAAAACATTAGTGAGGCTGAATTAAAAGAAAACCCCCCACAAAGCATGACTCATGTCTTACCAGAAGGCCCCTCGGTTGCAGCGTTAGCTGGCACACTTTTCATAGACATGGTGCTGACGCGTACTGGTATGCGTTGGGGAGCATGCTCTCCAGGGTCGTACCGGGTATGAGTTAATACAGTTCTTCCACGCTGGTAGCTTGAACGAGAGGTTTTCAGCACCAACATCATAACCATTACCAGATCCAGAGCTCCAGCTGTCCCCTACATAAGCACCAGCCGAGCTCGGCAACCATCCACCTGGAACACTGCCGTCATAGCCATAACCCGCCCCATACGGCCTAAGGCCCGTTGTCACGTTCAGTCCCAAAAGTAACGTAGCCACATGTGTTACCCACAGCCATGTTGGTGCGCTGTAACCACCAGGTCCAATACTGATAAAGACCTCCTCAGCAGCAGGTCAGTAGCTTTGTTAGAGCTTAGTTTGGGTTGATTTGGTAGGAGAGAAAAACCAGCATTCATTTCAGGCCTTGCAGTGGTTTAAAGAAGGTGTTATTTTAGTTAGACCAAGGATACGTCTTTCTATTTTTCACAGAGTCACAGGTGACACTGCCAATCAGCAGACATGAAATCCACAGCACCCTGTAAAATTGACAGCTCTAAAAACCTACAATCGTATGGAAAAAGTTCTGAGGCTGCATAAAAATGTACTCTGTCATCACAGAAAATGATCACAGTGGTATGCCATTCATTTTCTAATAAACGCTGAGTACTGTTTTCCAGACAAAGATTTTTAGTGTAGCAATATTAAGTTATGAAAAAAAAATAAAGTCTTAAGTTAAGACATTAAATGGGCACCCATGTCATTTTGTTGATTTGAATACCTGCAACTACTAAGCACTGATTCATTGGAACACACAATTGGTTTGGTGATCTCATTAAGCCTTGAACTTCACAGACAGGTGCATCCAAACATGAGAAAAGGTATTTAAGGTGGCCAATTGCAAGTTGTTCTTCTCTTTGACTCTCCTCTGAAGAGTGGCAACTTGACTGCTAGAAGTTCCTTCAGTAAATTTCTTTATTTAGATTTATCACCTATATGATAAGACACCATTGGATGAAAAAAATTGGGAAACAGAATTTAGAAAAATGAAAATGGAAAACACAGAATTTAGAAAAATTAAAACGGAAAATACAGAATTTAGAAAAATTCAAATGGAAAACAGAATTTAGAAAAATTAAAACAGAAAACACAGAATTAAGTGTTACAGCCTCTCTTCTCTGCCAGTCTTTTTCTCTACTGCTTTACTGGCAGGTATGGAGAGCCTTGATTACTTAACCACACCTTCTTTAGGCGCGGCCTCAAGAAGGCATAGGAGGCCTGCCAGCTGGGAGCTCACTCTCTGACTCAGGCCTGCTGCAGCACGACTACCAGCTACTCTGTTTGGTTTGATGCACCTTTCAACATGCCTACACCATATTTCCATTCATCCACACACTGCTAACACAACTGATATCATACACCTACATACTCTACACCTATTAATAGTTAGTTTTGGTACATTTTGGTTTAATACACTATTTTTTAAACATTGATGTCTGTGTGGCCTCCCTTTTTGTTGCTATCTTTGAGCCAGATGGTAACAAATGGGGGCTTGCCCATTCAGGATCTGGTTCTGGAAGCTGGTAAGAAAAAAACACAGATTTTGGTTTCTGTTCCAGTATGTGGGTTATGTTGCATGTGCTGGCTTTGGTATTGTCACTATTGTTTTCTGACATGATGGTATTTGACTGCAAACATTTGGAACTCTCATCCCTGTTAGGCACAAGCAATGTGTGGCACTAGTTGCCTCCATTGACCCCTTTTTTGTTTTAGTTTGTTATTTTTGTGCTGTCAGTGGGTAGAGCAGTTGTCTCTGGTGCACTTCAGGGCTGTCCAGGTGATTTACGACATCGCTGGATTTCAACCGAGTCGCTGGGTTCAGTGAAGACTAGGGTCAAGTGAGTGAGCTAGTATTGGTTAGCAGTTAGTCAGAGGGATTGGGTTTCACATTTAAAGTTGCCATCTGACAAATCAGAAACTGGTGACAAAATCTAGTGATTTAAATGTGCAGGTTAAAGTCCCAGTCGGCAAGTCTGGCGGATCGAGGGCACTCTGTCAGATTTTGAATGTTTACAACTCTCACGCTCCTCCCCCATGGCCACCGAGCTCCTTCCCCTCGACTTCGTGCCCTTTGAAATCCCTTAGATCACGCCACCTTTGAAACGCGGGTCCGATGTTGACCCTGATTTTATCACGGGCACCGTCGCAATCGTTCTTTTTTTTTTTTCCTTCTTTTCCACCGGTGTTTTCTTTTCCTTGGTTGTTTTGGACCTCCTCGTTTCAGTTTTTAACCGAGGAATTGGAAGCTTGTTGCTACTTCCCTCCACCTCCCCCCTGTGATAGTGGAACGACCTGAGGGGGGAGGGGCTCTGTGTGTGCACCAACAGAGCCCTGCGTGCTGATTGGACAGGATGACCCGGGCTCTGTCATTTTTTTTTTTTGCAAAACAAACAGGCTCTACATGCACGTAGAGGTGCGCTTTTTTTCTCAAACCGGATGATTTATGTTGTTCTATCGGAGCATAGTGTTGGCTTCGGTCAATATGATTAAAAAAATGTTGCAGACTGGGACTTTAAGATACCCGTTTATATATTCAAAATGTCTTCTATTGAAGGTTTTGTTGAGTGTCCAAATGAAGAATTGCTAAATTCATACAAAAAAGACCAGCTCGTGAAATTGGCTGACTATTATAATCTGGAATTAACTAAAAAGTTGAATAAAGATGAATTGTTGGTCACATTAAAGACCCACTTGGTAAAAATGGAAATCATGTCTGAATTTGCAGGGAGTGAAAGCACACCTTCAGAGTTGGGTAGTTCTTCTCAGGGACGGGCCGTGGCAAATGGTAAAAAAAAAAAAAAAAAAAGTTGGTACAAGAAATAATCCCACGTTAATTAAAACTCAAAGCAAAGCCTATTTAATAGAAATAATATTTGTAACAACATTAGAACATTAGAATTATATCATTTCATTTTATTCCTGGAATCATATGTTTTTATTATTAGACTGTAATACTCAATGGTGTCACATACTCCTCTCTTCAGATGCACTGTTGAAGTTTCTAAATCCCACCCCTGGGCCATCTACCACATCTACCACTGCTGCCTCCACCTCAGCAGCACAACCCAGCCATGATGCAGCAGCATCAAGCGGTCTTCCTGTTGCCCCCACCTTTAATATCTTGTTTTGTGCAGTGCCTTATTTATATTGTTTTTATTTATTTTATGCAGCTTGTTGACACATTTTATTTTGTGTTTAGTTAGATCTTATACTTAAGCCTATTTATGAATGTATGTAAAAATGATTGTATTTCATATATTCATTTTATTTTTTGTATTCATTTATTTATTCATAATTTTTTTATCTTGTTAACTATTCTGATTGTGAATTTGCTTTTTTTTAAGTAAAAAAAAGGTCAAAGACAAAGCTCTTCGGTTTCTTGTGAGTATATTCACTACACTGCCGATGCAAAGGGGACGCCACCTAAAATCTTGCCTAGGGCTCCAGATTGGTTAGGGCCGGGCCTGGTTCTTCTGATTTACCTTCCCCACCAGTTGTTGGGCTAAGTAAAGAGTCCATTGTTGCTTCGCTTCTGTCTGGTCTTGGGGCTAGGTTAACATTTGATCAACAAAAGCAACTGCTCCTTTTACAACTACAAAGGGATCAGGAGACTAATCTAGAGTTAGAAAGGTTAAGACAGAAGGCCCACCTGGAAATTGCTTTTGCTGAGTCAAAACAAAAGATGGATTTGGAACGCTATAAATTGGATCTTATGAGTGAGGGTACATTTTTGCCTGGGTCACAAAAGGCTGAAGAGCCAGTAGTCTCTATTCCTCCTACTCCATCGTTTAACATTGCTGATAGTTTGAGGCTAGTGCCAAAATTTAACGAAAAAGATCCATACATTTTATTTCTGTTGTTTGAACATTTAGCAGAGGCAAGACAATGGACTGATGCTGATCGTACCCTCCTGCTTCAGTGTGTATATACTGGGAAAACCCAGGAGGCGTTTGTGCGTGATTTCGCCACCTATTTTAACCGCTGGTGCACTGCTTCTCAGGTAGAAACGTTGGAGGATCTGCAAGATCTTATCTTACTTGAGCAATTTAAAAATACTATGCCTGATCGTGTTGAACAAAAAGTAAGCAAGCTTTCAGAGGCTGCTAAATTAGCGGAGGAGTTTGTACTGACCCATAAAGGTTTTTTGTTGACAACCGCAGTTGTGGAGATTCTGCTTTCAGAGAGAGTAATGTGGGGGCTCATCACAGTAAACATTTGACAGGTGGGACAGATAAGTTTTCAGGAAAGGCAGACCGTGGGTTACAGGGAAAGTTTAACCCTAACAACATCTGTAATTTTTGTTTTGGTAAGGGACACTGGTGAAATGAGTGTCCAGTGTTGAGGAAAAAATCACGGTCTGGATATGTGCCAGCAAAACCATCTGGGGCTGTGGCATCTCGGCGTGCAGGAGAAAGGGCCAAAGTCATTGCTGCCGTGAGGACACACACAAACTTCTTCGGAGTCTCATAGCTCCTGTTGTTGCCCGAGAGCAGATAAATTGTTCAGATGATGAGATAGACCCAGGTTACAAAGCATTTGTGTCAGATGGTTATGTTTCACTGGTTGGGAGTGGAAGTAAAGTACCTGTAAAGATATTAAGAGATTCAGAGGCTCTGGAGTCTTTATCACTTTATTGTACAGTCTGTGTTGCCTTTCTCTCCTGAGACGGCCACTGGTTCCAGTGTTGAGGTCTGAGGGATGGGTTTGACAGTTTTCTCTGCTCCACAACATAAATTGACACTATTTTCAGATCTGCTGGAAGGCAAGGTGGTCATGGGTGTGCGTCCTTCTTTGCCTATGGGGGGAGTACAGGTCATCTTAGGAAATTACTGAATTTGGCCAAAAGTGATGCAAGAGAGTTTTCCAATCCAAGTAGATGGTGCTGAGTTCTCCAACACTTCTAATATGGTGGTTAGCACCTGCGCTGTAACGTGTGCTTTAAGCCGTGCCAGTGGTGATACCTCTCTGGAGGATACATTTTAAAAATGTGACTCTCGTGATCTTGTAGACCTTAAACTCCTTCAGAGCCTCAGGTGAACTCTTGGACCACTAACTCCTTCAGAGAGCAGGAGGACACCTTGCCCCTCTCGGCGTCCCTCAGGACAGCTAACTCCTCCTGTAACTGAGCCACAGGACGTCTGAGCTGATAACCTAAATCCACCAGCAGCTCTAACAGCGAGGCTCTGTAGCGCTTTAGTCCGTAGCGTCTCACCAGAGGCAGAGCTTTCTGAGCTGCAGCAAATGCCTGATCTGGTTCCTCGAGGTCCCGGTAACAGACTGCGAGAGCTGAAAGGGTGGGTACGGTCAGGCCTGGTTTCTGCCACGGCGACAGCTTCTCCTGAACCTCTAAAACAGTCTGCAACTGCTCCACGGCAAGCTGAAACTGTCCCGCTCGCAGCAAACTGTACGCTTGTTTCTGCTCCTGCTCGGTGAAGAATTTGGCGAAGTGAGGTGAGTGTCGGACGCAACGTGTGGCGTAGAGTTTAGCGAGGTAATCCTGAAGGGCGAGGCGGCGCTCTGAGATGAATGCAGGACAGAAATTGGAGCTCAGGTGTTTTCGAGGCAAAACCACCTCCTCCAGCTCCTCGTCGAACTCCTCCAGCAGTTTTTGATGGAAGTGGGAAAAGTCGCTGTAACGGCGCTCCACGGACACACGGTGGGAGTCGAAGCTGCCGGACCGCATCACCACGATTTCATACACCTGGAGATAGAGGAAACACAAATCAGAGCAATCATTCAGTGAATATAACCACAACTTCTACACTTGAGTTTTTGTACAGATGAAACAAACCATATGTAACACATTGGCTTTAGAGTACTTGGTAGGTGGATGCTCCTCTTTACACGGAGCCATGCCAGTTGTTTCCCCTGTTGCCAAGCCATATGTGATGCGAAGCTAACTGTTAACTTCTGTTTCCAGTCTTTATGTTATGCTAAGTTGACTGTTACTCCACGTTCCCAGTCTTTATACTAAGCTAAGCTATCTTAAAGCCTGGAAAATGCTAAAATAAGCCAACTCAATTAGCTCTTCCCAGTCTTTATGCATAGCTATGCTAGCTGTTTCCCTCTGTTTCAAGTCTATATGCTAGGCTAAACTAGCTTTGCCCTCTTGTTTCCAGTCTTATGCTAAGTCAAGCTAGCAGTTTCCTCTGTTTCCAGTCTATATGTTGAGGTAAATTAGCAGGTTCCATCTGTTTCCATTCTTAATGCTAAGCTAAGTTAGCTGTTTCTAGACTCCATGCTAATCTAACCTAACCAGCTGCTGACTGCAGCTTCATACTTGTAATTGTACTCTTTGGTGTATTTATTCCTCTAATCATAGCTATATGATTGTAGGTTAAATATAGCAGCTGCTGTTGTTGTAATGATCCACTGGATGGATGTTATTGTTCTATTTATCACGTTGTGACATTCATTTAAAAGATGTGTCTGTAACAATGAATAAATACAGATTACAGATGAACACCTGTACTAAATGTGTGTCTCACCACATATTTGGACAGAACATGTTGAATAATACGAGTCGATGGGATTTCAAACAGCAGCCTGATGGGTCGCTCTCTCTTCTTCACTTCCCTCCAGTTCTGCTGCAGCTCCTTAGTGGTCAGACTGGAACAACTGGGAGGTTCATCTATACACACACACACACACACACACACACACACACACACACACACACACACACACACACACACACACACACACACACACACACACACACACACACACACACACACACTATTTAGACTCTAGATTATGAATGTTTATAGTTTTCTTTTAGAAATAATAATCTTTCATAATAGCTGGTGATGTCACCTCCAGATATTTAAAGCAAAGACGATTACGTCTAAGAGCAGAAAAGCTTTCAGTGAAACAGTAAAAGTGTTGCAGGAGTAGTTCCTAGCTAAAAGTACCCATTATGCAGAGATACTGCCCTATACTAGTATAGGATTTGGGTCAGTGTTGAAATCTGCGGAAGATGAAAAAGAAGAAGAAGAAGTAGAAGAAGAAGAAGAAGTAGAAGAAGAAGGGACACAGAGTTCATCATGTACAGTTCAAAATTACACAACAGAATGAGACATGAAAGACTGAGTGAGAACCTGGAGACATCGGGTCCGTCTCCGTCTGGTCTTCAGTGTACCTCTCTGGTTCTGACATCACAGACTGATCCACAACAACGAAGACATCAACACACAGTCATGATCAATACATACTCATATCATATTGTACCAGAAGTACTCAGAGCCTTTACTGCATTAAAAGTACTAATACCACACTGAGAAAATACTCCATGACAAGTAAATGTATAATACAACACTGAGAAAATACTCTACTACAAGTAAAAGTACTAATACCACACTGAGAAAATACAAGTAAAAGTACTTAAAATAAAAGATTGTTGGTGCAGTAAAATGTTTCACTATTATATCTGATGTTTCTGGATTCATATTACTGATGCATTAATTTCTGTCCTTTGAGAACCACGTCTCTCTAAGAAGTGAAACAGCTCTGTTTACAGTTTTGTGGTGATGCATTTTGATATGAGTGTATTAACCTCAAGTAGGATATATTTTTTTAATATTCTAAATAAAATATTAATCTTTCAGTTCATCACAAATATTCAACAACACACCAGGACAGGAGCTAAAGTTTTCAGACAGATGAAGTGGAAGTAAGAAGCACAAAATGTACCTCTGATGGAGAAGTAGAACGTACTCAAGCACTCAAGTGCAAGTACATCTCATATGTATAGTATACAAATACTAAACTGTAATATAACTCTAAGCTTGACTTCACAGACAGAACAATAAAATATCTCACCTTCAGTCCTGCAGTTCAGCTGTTGAAAAGCTCCAGAGAAAAATGAAAAGTCAGTTTATCCTTTGTGCTAACAGGAGGAAGTAAATTCACACCAGCATGAGAGACAAACAAAAAGGGAGAAACGGAAGTGAAACTAAAGAAAAGTGTGTGTGGTAGACATTCACTGTTTAAAGCTGCAGTGAAAACTGATAATCCAGATAATCTGCTCCGTATGAAAGATTATCAACACAACAAATATGTAAAATACTCATGTGGCTGACAGAACCTGAAGTTCCCACTTTTGTGGTTTAGACCCATCCTTCTTCTGTCCTCGGCCTGTTTCATTTCTTCACCTGCAGGTCCTCTCTGCTCCTCTGGGGAGAGACGTGTCATATTCAATCAGACTAAAACAGTGTGCAAAGTAACTAAATGTGGACATATAACAGTAATAGTACTACTACTACTACTCAGGTGGCTGGTTCTGAAAAGTGAAGCCAACACTCTAGTGCCTTAAACTTGCAGTCTCTCTGCTGGCCATCAGGAGGCGACTACTCTAGTTGCAAAAAATAAGTCTGATTGAATGGAAATCAAAGAGAAAACAATGGTCCATTTAGAGTCAAACTGTCAGGATCTGGACTGTATTGTCTGTAGGCCACCAGATGGCGACTCTTTGGACTTTTCTGTGTAGTGATTTAGTTACATTTACATTTCGGGCATTTAGCAGACGCTTTTGTCCAGAGCGAATTACATTAAGTACATTTGTCAAAAGAAAGAAAGAAACCACAACATATCATTGCCGATAAAGTAAGAGCTAAAAAATAGAAAAAAGTGTTAGGCCCTCGTCTGAGTAAAGTAGTAGCTGTTAGCAAACATACCTTAAGAACAACAGTGCTATGATCAAATAGGTAAGAACATGGAATATTTAATTTGGTGTGTCTCACCTGTGTTTGTTTGTTCTGTGTATTTAAGTTGCTTTTGGGTCAGTCTCTCTTCAGTCTTCACCATTGAACAGTACATAAATCCTGTTATTGTTCAAATGGAATTAATTCACCTCTTAAAATGCTTGTTGGTCCTTTGGGATTTAGCTTTTATATCTTTTTGGGACTTATGCCTTTTTCAGTTTTATTAACTTTTGAAAGATTTTTGTTTGTGCGGTTTGGATTAAGCCCTGTTCCCGTTCAGGGAGAAGTCTCATTTGGGATATCATAACCTGTGAACTCTGTCAGAGTCTGCTATTGAATAATTTGACTGCCTACTTAGCTCAGTCAGTAGAGTTTTGACTTGGGATATGGGAGACAATGGTTCGCATCCTGCTTGCCTGAACTGAACCATCAGCATGAGCTTACTTGCGGTGTCCCCCAAGGATCTGTCCTCGGACCCCTTCTCTTTATCTTGTACATGCTGCCACTGGGTTGTGTCATCAGCCGGTACGGCATTTCTTTTTATTGTTATGCCGATGACACTCAGTTGTACCTCCGAACTGACCCCAACCTACGTTCAACCCGGTCCGCTCATCATCACCTACTCTAGCCCTCTCCAATTGCCTGGAGGAGATTAGGGCGTGGATGAGTCACAACTTCCTCCAGCTGAACAGTTCCAAAACTGAAGCCATACAAATTGGCACCCCTCATCAGGTTCAGTCATCACCCATAACCACCATCTCCTTCTCTGGTCAAGGCATCCCCCTCTCTACCTCCGTTACCAACCTCGGTGTTAAGCTGGACTCACAACTTACCTTTGTAAACCACATCAAACATCTGTACAAAACCTGCTTTTTCCATATCAAGAACATTTCTAAACTCCGCCAATTCCTCACTTTCTCTGATGCAGAAAAACTCGTCCACGCCCTAATCTCCTCCAGGCTTGATTACTGTTAACAGCCTGCTCATCCGTATTCCCAACAAACACCTTCACAAACTTCAATTCATTCAGAACTGTGCTGCCCGAACTCTGATGAAAACCCGCAAATACGACCACATCAGAATCCAATACAAAATCGCCCTCATCACCCACCTTTGCAACTACAGCAACGCCCCGCAATACCTCAAAGACCTCCTTACCCCTCACTCATCGACCCGTAACCTCCGGTCCCAAAGTACCAACCTCCTCCACCAGCCCCGCACGATGGGAGGCCGAGCCTTCTGCCCCGCTGCCCCCCACATCTGGAACTCCCTCCCTGAACACCTACGACAACCCCAGTCTGTGGTCACCTTTAAAAAAGGTTTTTGTTTAGACAGGCTTTCCTAGGTTGACCCTAGATGTTTTTATTCTCTATCTGCATTTTATTCTCCTCCTTAAGCTGTTTTATCTACTACTGATTTTAACGTGTCTGATTTTTCTCTTAGTCTTAGTCGTTTATTTTGTTTCTGGTTTCTGTAGCACTTTGAGATTACTTTATGAAAAGTGCTTTACAAATAAAATGTATTGTTATTATTATTATTATTATTATTATTATTATTATTATTATTATTATTATTATTATTATTATTATATAAGCACAGGCAAATAATACATTTGAGAGACCTGCAAGAAGTGATGCTTTAACCAGTCATCTGTGCAACACCATTACTGCATTACAGAACAGAACACATAAAACACGACACTCCTCAAGTCGGTTTTCACTCCACACAAATGAAGTGTGAAACAAACCCAACAGAAATCTAATGAGACTGAATTGAAATTCAACGTTGCTCTTAACGACTCCGGAAGCAGAAAAATGATTTGCTTTGTAAAAGCAGACATGTTAAGTTAATCAGAAACAAACAACATGTTAAGAGTTCCTGACACAAAAAAAACACTTCATTGTTGAATCAAGATAAATGATTGAATCAAAAATCAGGGTTGAGCTTGTTTGAATTATTCTAGAAATAAATCTTTTTTAAAAAATGTTTTTGACTTTAAATTCAATTTTAACACAAGTTATACATTTCTCTCTCACTTTTCACTGTTTAATTTAAACTGTATTCAGATGGGAAATATCCAGAATGTCATGATAAAAACACAAAGATTACAGGTCAGATAATAATGAATACAATTCAACAGATAGCACAGATAGATAGATAGATAGATAGATAGATAGATAGATAGATAGATAGATAGATAGATAGATAGATAGATAGATAGATAGATAGATAGATAGATAGATAGATAGATAGATAGATAGATAGATAGATAGATAGATAGCTCCAGAACTTTTATTTTGAAGCCAGTTTGTTTAGATCAGTAATTTATTAAAGGGCTATGTCTGGAGAAATAGTGTGCTTGGTCACACACACATATAAACACATGTACAACTAATAATCCATTGGGTGTGATGCATCATGGTAGTCACTTGGAAAAGAACATGAAGGTCACATCAAATGTCAGAAGCATTGTGGCATTGATTGATAACCAGATGAAGCTTCACTAATGGAAACTGCAGCCAGTCCACTGATCAATAATCAATCAGCTGACAGTTTAGATGGACAGGTGATCTTTAACAGCAACTTTCATCAAGTTAAAGGTCACCTGACCCTGACGTCCTCATCAATACATCCACCTGCTGCTGTTCTTCTTCTGGTGATTTTATTTGGGTATATTAAGTTCAGACTCAGATGGTTTTACTCTAGTTCTCACATTTCTGTCTGAAGTTTGAAGGTTTTTAAGGAAACATTTTCTTAGCTTAGCCCACTCCCTGGATGTCTTTAATTTACGTTTATCCACATTACATTAAGACGTGGTGATGAATATGAAAATATATATTTAAAAATGATTACCAGGGTTTAGTTCTTGTCTTGGGAATATGTTTAATATGAATCTGATGTATTAAACCTAATTCTATTTCAGTCGAGGCCAGTCGAGGTAACTACCTTGACTGACTTCGACAGGCCTCGGCCTCGATTGGCCTAGACGGGCCTCGAATGGCCTCGACGGGCCTTGACAGGCCTCGACGGGCCTCGAATGGCCTCGACAGGCCTCAAGGGCCTAAATGGGCCTTGACGGGCCTTGACAGGCTTGATGGGGCTCAATGGACTTGATGGGACTTGAAGGAGCTCAAAGGGCTTGACAGGGCTTGATGGGGCTCAATGGGTTGTTGGGCCTGAACTGGGTTCAACAGGCTTGATGAGGCTCCACGGAGCTCCACAAGGCTTCATGGGGCGCCATAGGAATGGGGGCCATCACAAATTTGGCAGGTCTTCTTGTTATTGAATATTTCCATTGTCAGAACAACAAAGGAGCTGTGATCACAGCTGAAATGCTCACAAAGGAAATGCCTTCTTGCAAACAGCATGCTGAGTCGGGCAGTTTGATGTGAAATATGCAATCATTAGAAAAGCACCTTTGTGTGTTTAAGTGTGCTGCTGGGAGCTTTGTGCTGCTGTCATGTAGCAGAGAAACACTACACATGTGAACACAACCAGGAGAGGGATGACTCACCGTGGACATCCAGGCCTTTCTGTTATAGTGGTGATATCATCATGACAAAAGTGATCCAGTTTACTGAGGCCATAATAGATAAGGTTTACCGGTTAACCTAACCGGGTCCTGAAGGGACAGACTGCTGTTATAATCAATGTTTTTCTTTTTGTCAAAGAGGTTTCTCTCTGCTGTCCTTTGGTTCCTACTGAAGATGTGAATATTTAAAATTCAAGTAGATCATAATAATAATAAAACTAATAATACAATAATCATTAAAAGCAGAGTCACTTTGATCTCTGATCGATTTGCTCTGAAATTGCATTTTATTCTGCCTTTTTCCCCATCTTTATTATTATTATTATTATTATTAGTGTGTTTACTTGATACTTTTGCATTATGTGTTTTTTTTCTTCACATTGTGTGTGTGTGTGTGTGTGTGTGTGTGTGTGTGTGTGTGTGTGTGTGTGTGTGTGTGTGTGTGCAGCAGTGATTCATGTCCGTCTGCTGCAGATATCCATCTTTAGGAGGCTTTGTGCAGGTTTTGTTTCAGGCTTTAGTTCTCAGTGTGAAGCTGAACTCATCAGTCTGAGGCAGCAGCTATGAACACACCACTCAGCTGACATCACTGATGTGCATGTGTTACAGTGAAGGTAGCATATTAATATAGAGAGCTGACATCACTTTCTGTCAAATCTCTGTTCCACCAGCATCTTAACAGAAGTTTACTTTCCATGTTGAATATAAATCAGCTGACTGCAGCAGCCAGTGAGTTGAAAGAACGATTCAATCACAAACACACTGCATTTAGCATCAAGCTCTTACAGATTTTTAATAAGGTAATAATAAATATATAGTTCAGTAGAGTATTTTCAAGTCTGTGCAAGAGGATTGTTACCAAACCTAAATGAATGAAAAACAAATGTTGCCTCTAGCTGTAAAAAATCCATAACAATTTCATATTTTTTCACACAAGCAGGGCATATGGAGTAGTCAGGGTTATATAGAGAGACTGGGCCCTTCCAGTGGGACCTTATTTCAGCTCAAATATGTAAATGTGTACATTTTCCCGTTTGAATTGTACCATGAACTACACATAGGCCTATATGATTTTTTCAATTGATAAGAACATTTTTCAGGTCAAGAAAATCTCATTTTGACTATAAGATTGTGAAAATATGACATTAGAAAGATGACACACCTGTTGGATAAAACACATCAGGTAAGATAACGTTACATTTGAGATAGAAGGTAGCTACGTTAGCTAGCTAGACAAGCTAACAGCTGTGTTGGTGACGTACATTGTGTGCGACCAGAGATAAATAATACTGGGACAAACCTACGACACACACGGATCATTTATACACAATGAAATTAAGTTGTAACCCATTTGCTTCAGAAGAAAAATATGACAAACAAAACAAACACAATAGTGCATTCCTATAGTGCATTTTTGAATTGCATCAGAAAGAAGTGTAATTCATGGTACAATTCAAATGGGATGAAAAAGTCTGTTGACTACCGGACATGTTTGATCTGAAATACGTAGCCTCTCTATAGACCGGCTAAGTCGATTCCAGTGTTCCCCATGAGACCTCATTTGAGAAAAATATGTACTATAACACAACTCAAAAGATAATTTACAGTCTCAGTTTGGGACAGGTTTGTTGTAGTATCATTTAGTTTAGTGTGAAACTACATCTGTGTGTGAATAATGAAAGTGAAATACATCTCCCATCAGCAGACAAAAGAAAGAAGGAGCGAGTATTGTTAGAGTGAGAAACGTTACATCCTGGTACCCAACACACAGAGAGACCTGTTGTTAGTGTGAGTAACCATACATCCTGGTACCCAACACACAGAGAGACCTGTTGTTATAGTAACGTTACATCCTGGTACCGAACACACAGAGAGACCTGTTGTTATAGTAACGTTACATTCTGGTACCCAACACACAGAGAGACCTGTTGTTATAGTAACGTTACATTCTGGTACCCAACACACAGAGAGACCTGTTGTTATAGTAACGTTACATCCTGGTACCCAACGCACAGAGAGACCTGTTGTTATAGTAACGTTACATCCTGGTACCCAACGCACAGAGAGACCTGTTGTTATAGTAACGTTACATCCTGGTACCCAACGCACAGAGAGACCTGTTGTTATAGTAACGTCGTTACATCCTGGTACCCAACACACAGAGAGACCTGTTGTTATAGTAACGTTACAACCCTGGTACTCAACACACAGAGAGACCTGTTGTTATAGTAACGTTACATCCTGGTACCCAACACACAGAGAGACCTGTTGTTATAGTAACGTTACATCCCGGTACCCAACACACAGAGAGACCTGTTGTTATAGTAACGTTACATCCTGGTACCCAACGCACAGAGAGACCTGTTGTTATAGTAATGTTACATCCTGGTACCCAACACACAGAGAGACCTGTTATAGTAACGTTACATCCTGGTACCCAACACACAGAGAGAGACCTGTTGTTATAGTAAAGTTACATCCTGGTACCCAACACACAGAGAGACCTGTTGTTACAGTAACGTTACATCCTGGTACCCAACACACAGAGAGACCTGTTGTTATAGTAACGTGACATCCTGGTACTAAACACACAGAGAGACCTGTTGTTATAGTAACGTTACATCCTGGTACCTAACACACAGAGAGACCTGTTGTTATAGTAATGTTACATCCTGGTACCCAACACACAGAGAGACCTGTTGTTACAGTAACGTTACATCCTGGTACCCAACACACAGAGAGACCTGCTGTTATAGTAACGTTACATCCTGGTACCCAACACACAGAGAGACCTGTTGTTATAGTAACGTTACATCCTGGTACCCAACACACAGAGAGACCTGTTGTTATAGTAACGTTACATTCTGGTACTAAACACACAGAGAAAATGTCACTTATGCAACTTTTGGGTGTGCCCTCTTTCTAATTATGTATTAAACAGTCTTAAACTTCAACAGAACTATACGACATAAAAGAGTACAAGGTTTTTATGAAGCATCTAAAACAAAGATGACTTATAGACTGATAACCACACTGTTCAGCATGTTTATACATCTATGATGACTTTATACTATAATATATTAACCTTTAACATAAATCTTTAGAAGCCGAGCAACACAGCATAGACATGTGCACAGCACATTTTTTAACAGCTGGTCTCTGCATGCTGAAGTTCATTTAGACAGGTGTTTTGAACAGGTGCCGTGTCCTTCAGTCTGAAATGTCACGATGGGAAGGACGCCTGAAACAAACAAACATCCGTCATCTTTAAACCTGCAGGGAACAGATCTGGACTTTGGTTCCAGTGGTCCACCATCGCTGGATTCTTCTGTGACGGCTCAGGAAGTTTAACGGGACGAGTCCTGAGTCCCACTGATGATCTGTCCACACACAGTCTGTGTCCTCTCCTGCTGGGGGCACTGGTCCACATATGAGTTCCCATATGAACCTGCAAGCAGGCAGGCAGTGGTTAACATTTTGGATCAGCTGAGTCAGTTTATATAAGTGTTGCTGTTGGAATGGAGGTAAAGTTAAACATGTGTTCCTGTAGTCCTAGCCAGTTAGTTTAATGTGATGTAGCATGAAACTACAAGAGTAAGCTGATTGTAATGCTCAATAAAACCAGAGTTGACCAATTCAACAAAGCTCTAGATGAACAGCTCTGTATTTAGGAGAACTACTGTATATGCAAATTGCATCTCTTTATTCATGCATGACACATTAATTCCCTTCCCAAGAGTTGAACCCAGGCTGCCTGGGGAAAAACCAGGAATCCTGACTGCTAGACCATACGAGACTCGGTCCTTCTCTCATTGAAAATCAGTTCAGATTTTAAACCAGGCAAACCAGCCCTGTGTACTTATTTCCCAGCTACCATGAACGTAGTTTGCTGTACACAGATTCTAGGTTGTATCTTGAGTTCCCACTGTGTTTTGTAAAGCATTGTTTTTACCCGCTGAGCAGTGCTGAAATTTAGATTCAGACACTCACACCAGAGCAGAGGGAAAACAAACAAAATCTCTGTTGTGGAAAAGGCCTAAAGATATCTCGGTGAAACCAACCTTTAGATTTCCTTTGGTAGTAAAAGCTCGTCCACAGACAGCACAGGTGAATGGTCTTTCCCCGGTGTGAGTCCTCTCGTGGATCTGCAAAGCACTGGAAGAAGAGAAGCTCTTCCCACAAGTCTTGCAGTGGTGCTGTTTGGGCGTCCGGCGAGGTGGAGCTGCAACACATACAGGAGACTGAGAATTGTAAGGATCAGAAAGACCCTTGACATTCATAGAAGATGAGTTCAGGAAAGCAGCCATCCCTGTCTTTACAGTTGGTGAGCCAATGGACAACATGGAGCCATGATGGTTGGGTGCCTGGTCAGGATTAGAGGGTTCAAACAGGTGCAAGGGGAAGTCTCTCATTTGATGTGTGAGCATGTGCTGCTTGAGATTCCCCTTTGTCGAAAAGCCCCTGTTGCATGTTGTGCAGAGGAACGGTCTCTCCTTGGTATGGCTTCGGTAATGGATGTCCAAGGCACTTTGGCAGGCAAAACGTTTACCACATACATCACAGTAAGTGTTTTTCAGGACCCCCCTTTCTCTCAGATTGGGGATGAAGCTCTGAGAATCCTCGCCGTTCATAAATAAGTTTAGGTCATTGGGCGCTGTAGCAGATGCATGGAGTGCTGAAGAGGTTGAGTCAAGCCACATCTGGAATGGTTCCTCAAGCTTTGCAGTTTTATAATACATTGACGCTTGGTCATTGGGGGACAGAGGCTGCTTGGAAGCTGAACTGTCAGCAGCCTGGTGGTTATTTGGTTGACTACATTCCTCATTTGGCCTCTCCGTTTTGATCCATTTCAGCTCCCCATATGGCCTATGGTAGCTTGTCTTCTCGTTAGCATCAATTAAATTTGATTTGGACATACGGGTGGATAAGGATTTGAATTGGTTGTCACGAAAGCTCTCATCATTGTCATCTGAAGGGTTCTTTCTGTTATTCATGATAGTTTTGTCCCTGAATCCTTCATTACAATCCACTGAGTATTTCTGATGTGTAAGGTCCTGATTGGGTAAGTGACCTTCCATGTGCATGTGCACATGTTGCTGCAGGACTACAGCGTTTGTGAACTTCCTGTGGCACATTGGGCATGAGTGCTGAACCCTCAATGTGAGTGTGGCACGGTGAACAGCCTGGTGAGTCTTGAGGTTTCCTTTGGTTGTGAAGGCTCGGTCACAGAGTTCACACTGGTAGGGACGCTCTCCGGTATGCGTCCGATGGTGCATCCTCAGAGCACTCTGACAACTTAGTATGCGGTGGCAGATGACACACTCGTTTGGGTCTGATACTCTTTTGTCAGCAGTGTCTGATGGCAGCTGGAGTTTGGGGTCATCAAAATGTTTTAATGAAAGGAATCCTGAAAACGAGGTAGATTTGGGTGCAACAGCGACTGATTTCTCTGACTTCATCATTTTAGTGACAAAGTTATAAGATGGTTTTACATCTTCACTTTTAAGACTTATTGATCTTTGTTGCCTGGTTTCTACTGAGTCAGAGGTCTTTGTAGGGTTTTCCTTTGACCTGAAGTATATGCTTGCTGCTGAATCAAAGTAAAGATCTTGAGTAACGGAAAAGGGTACTGAGATAAGTTTGTCCTCTTTCTTGATGAGAGTGAACAGACTGGTTGAGTCTGACTCTTCCAGAGAGGTCATTGTAGTTGGGGATGGTGGCCTATCAAGCCATCCTTTCTCTGGTGACAAGGTTGTACCAAAAGGAGTCCCAGCACTGGATTGGATTTTGCCTTCTGGAACAGGATACGGGTTGATTTGGATGTGTGGGAACCTCTCGTTGTGCCTCTGGAAATTAACCTTTAAGTTCCCTCGAGTGGAGAACCTGTGCCCACATTTGTACCGCCGTTCTCCAGTGTGTGATTGCAGATGAATTTGTAAGGCACTGTTGCTCCCCAAAACTTTGGTGCAAAATTTGCATTTGTAGAGAGAATCGTTTGGAGACAGAAAGGGTGCATTTCCTTTCCTCTCTTGGGCCAAAGCTGCCAGGGCATCGATATCCTCCACAGTGATGTTTGGTTTAGAATCTGGAACGGCTTGCTCACTGCAAGATGATGGTTGTGGTAAGTTCCCAGAAGTCCTACCAATGAAGGAAGTATTGCTTAACACCAGCGAGGACATCTTGGTTAGGGACAACAAACTAAGTTGGGGGTCAGAAGAATCACAGTCCATGTGTCGCATGAGTTCCCTAAAAGTCTGTGAGGACGTTGAACTTGGTAGCACATCTTCGTTGTCTTGTTGATTTAGCTGTTGCGTGACTGTAAACTGCTTGAAGTCATGTATGGTAGCAGACTGAGTTGATATGCTCTTGGCTAACCGAGTGGCTGCAGCTAGCTGCTGAGACAGATAAGTAGCGAGAGCTTTGAGCTGCTTGATGGATTTTGCAGATGATAGGTCTTTGGAGCAGATCAGGGTCTCTGGTATCTGGGCTTGGTGAGAAGCAAACACCTGAACGTGCTGTCGGATTTGATCGACAAGCTCAAGCTGGTGGATCTGATGTATCTGCAGGGCAAGGAGCTGCTGCAACAGAGACCAGATGTCAGTCCTGCTGTCTGAGGGTGCCAGCTGTGAAAACAGAGCAACTTTTAGGTTCTCAGTAAGGATGTTGCTCTTCGTGCATAAGGATTCTGGGAAACCCCACGTACAATGTACAGCATCAGCACCACTGATGCTTTGGTTGCTGCTGGAGCTCCCTGGACTTTCCACACTTCTTCTTCTGCTGCTGAAACAACCCATGAGCTCTGCACTTTTGCTGGATCTGTCCAGTGATTGGGTGTTATGAACTGTTCCACCCGCCCCTCTGGCTTCACTCGCTGGTAATGAGGCTGCAGGGAAAGCTTTGCTGCAGGACAGCAGATCCTCGTTCACAATCAGAACTGGAGGATCTGGAGAGCATTCTGTTTGATGTTGTTCCAGGTCTGATGGCGCACTGAACTCAGCACAACATCGGCTGCAGACATGAACACAGAGATCCACTGCAGGAGGAGATATGGCATCTGAAAGACATTAAAATGAATATTGCAAAATCTCTAATATACATACAAGAATTTCAATTTAAATATGTTGAAGGTTTAATTTAAGCTTTGATTCCTCTTCATGAAATTAGTTATAATAATCTTAAAAATAAGTCAAGAACGTAACAGCAATACTACAGAAATGCTCTACAACATTAGATTATAGTACTACTGTACTACTAAACTATGCAAATAATTCTACCACAGATTATTATTATAATCAAAGTATAATGTTTATATGATAAAGATAAAACAATATTCAACTTTTTAATGTTACATCCACAATAGTTAATTTTCTACTTCTGTTAAGAGAATCACAGGAATATAAACCACACAGATGGTTTCTTCCAACGTTAAAATGTCAAAGTTAATAAAAGTGGTACGCCTACCTGTATTTGTGTTCAAAGATAAATGATCAGTCTGGACGTGATGCGGTTTGAGTTGCTTCCTCCGTGACATGTTTCCAACTGTGACACGACTGGATAAAAAGAGACAAACCACACCTCCGACACACGCACACACACACCCCCGACACTCACACAAACACGCACACACATGCACACACCCACACACGCACCCCCCCCCCCCCCCCCCCCCCCGACACACACACACACACACACACACACCCCCGACACTCACACAAACACGCACACACATGCACACACCCACACACGCACCCCCCCCCCCCCCCGACACACACACACACACACACACACCCGACACACACACAAACATGCACACACACGACTCCCGACACACACACACGCAAACACATACGCACACACACGCACACACACACACACACACACACACACACACACACACACACACACGCACAAACAAAACTAAAATATACCCCTTAAATCCAACTCTATTTACATTCGGTAATAAGTGAACCAACATCTTGAGACATATCAATACAAATATTAATAAAACATACCTCATTAATTACTCATCAACAGTAACTTCTGTCAAACGTTTGTGTATTTCAGCATGGCAATACTCATAATACTAATAAAATGAATCACAACAACAACAACAACAATAATAAGATAATAAGAGCTCTCTTTGGCCCATTAAAGATTTGGTTGTTTAAAACTATGACAGATCATAGATCAGAGTGCTGATGCTGCAGAAACGAGTCCTAAAACCTAGTTGAGTACGTTGACACACACATATACATTTATACATACATATATACATACACATGGACATATATACGTGGACATATATACAAACGCTTATACTACATACACAGACTTCTGCCATTCCTCTAGCTCCCCCACAACGAGATTGCTTCCCAGTTTTACAATCCAGTGAGAACTTGATGTGGTTTCTACGTCTAAACAGGATAACCAATGGTTGCTGAGAGAGAGAGAGAGAGAGAGAGAGAGAGAGAGAGAGAGAGAGAGAGAGAGAGAGAGAGAGAGAGAGAGCGAGAGCGAGAGAGAGAAAATGTTAGCTAGCCAAGTTGATGAAAATGGTTATGAAAAGTGCATGATTTCTGGCTGCAGTAGGCCTACCTTAAATAAATCACTGCACAGCCTAAAAGTATTGGATTGTATCTGTAGTAGCCAGGTGTTGATGTGTATTAGACTTAAAGCAAACTGACAGCACACATGAAATCAGCAGGAAAAACCAGGTGAAGTAGTTCATTAAGGTTCTGTGAAGCAGTCCCTTATTTTAGACGATGAGTTCCACCTCGCTGTGTCTGCTGGTCGGCAGAGCATGGAGGTGTTGATAGAGCTGCAGGTGGACGTCAGCTGGAGGATGTCAGCCAATAGCCATGCAATAGTTTATCTGAAGATCCAGAGGTCTGGACTATAAACCAGTTCAACAGAATATCTTCTGGTTATCTGTCTCAACTAACAACTGTGATCCTGAAAAGTACTGTCAGCAGTGATGTATTTTATAAACGATAATATCAGACAAATATGAAAAAATTTACAGATAATCAGACTAAAAGCAACAGAGTTTAAACTGACCAAACCTTAAGCTACCTCGCCAGCCTCTCACTGCTTCCTGTACAGACCTCAGGTGTAATTAAGCAGAAGGTATTATAACAAGACATGACTGCACACAGGAGACTCTGAAGGAGCAATCCGTCTTTTGCCACTGCGTCGATGAATGTCACATTTTGGTTTGTGGTTAATAGGTTACACGACAGAGAAAGTGGCTTAACTCTGTTTGATTAGAAATTCCACAAACTGTGAATAGTAAATCTTTTGCGTATAGAAAAGCACTTTGGCATCACAAACCAGTGATTTCAGACAATTTATCCTTGAATTGATAATCTATACAAGCAGGTGATAATAAAAGGACAATGATTGTTTATTCAGATTTCTCCAGTCTTTTCATACATTATAAAACGCACAATATTATTTTACACAATAAACCAACAGCACCATCTAGTGGCGACACACAGCATCAACCAGGTCACTTCAAAACCTTTTATTTCTTCAGAGAGAAACAAACAAACAAACAGATTCAGGAGTAAAAAATAAAGGCACTTAACTTACATCACCTCCATAATATAGCTTCTTTTTTCTTTCTCTCTTTTTACTTTTTACAAATATTTACAGACTTGTCATCATGATAACAGGAGTTACATGGAGACAAACATACAAATAGGTTCGATAAAAAGCACATTATTGAATTATTATTAATGTTGAATGACAGATGTTACACTGATGGTAATGAAACTAGAAGTTAATATGTTGAAAAACACAAAGAATAAAGACAAAATTAATCCTCATAACCTCATCACACCTTCAGTAACGCTCAAACCAACATCCTGGTATCGGAGACAAAACGGATGGAATGAAGAACAGGAACAGGATTGATTGATCACCAACTTCTAATTGATTATTAGTCAGAGTTTGTTCACAAAAATGCATGTGGAGATGCACATTAAAGAAATGCATTTATTTATCAGGAAAATCGAATTATTATTGAAAATTTGAAGAAGAAACAAATGCTAAATTTAGCATGAAAAACATCTTCTAGCTGTCTCACAAATTCAAAATGTTTAAAATCCAAACTTTTTCTAAAAATAAAAATACAATTAAAACACAATGTTTTAAACACATTAAAACAAACAAAAATCCAAAATACAACTCTTTGCCTCCGCATTTTACAATTTTTTGTCTATAATTTCCCGACCTTTTTAAGGCATTTTTGACCTTGCTAATAACAAAGTTACATGTAACTGTTTAGCCAATCACAACTGAGAGCTGGTGATGTCATCTGGCAGCAGGAAGTGACCAGTCCTGTACTAGGAAGCAGGATTAGAGGTTATCGAGGTAACCTCAGGTTTAACTCTGTCCTATGACGATGGTGCATTTACCGCGTAGATCACCATGGCAACTGATGCTGCACACCTACTCTGGAGCAGGTGATGTACAAGAAGAGGCCAACTTGTATAAAAGCGCCAACTACTGACTAATCAGAGCTCGATGTGAGAATTGTTACACAATATTAGCCAAATAAGAAGAAGTTAAAGTCATAATGCTGAGTTTAAACTGACAAATGGAGAAAAGGACAGCAAATAATGATGATGATGTTTTGCTAGACTTCCTTCCTGCATCTGGTAGCAGCAGCTTATGCATTTAACATCTTCCTATTTGAGTTACTATTCTATTAAATTATAGTTTGCTCTTCATTTTATAAAATACGCCACTCTGCTGAGAGTAGACTTGTCCATGTTTATGATTGGTCAGATGCTGTAAACTCCACCCATCCGCCAGATTGAGAAACCCTGGGTTGATTTACGGTTGATTTATTGCCGATAACCAGACGTAGGACCGCTTCATGGGGTCACAGTCGTTCGGGTAAGTTAAGACAGACACCCAGAAGATAACCTGGGTCTGTTGAACTTGCCTCGCAGTACAGGCCTCTGATCTCTTACTAATGCGCCAGGACAGTGAAGGCGTAGCATGATGGTGTGTGTGTGTGTGTGTGTGTGTGTGTGTGTGTGTGTGTGTGTGTGTCTCCTTCCTTTTGGGGACAAAATGGGGACAATTGCACATCCCCATAATGTAACTCCTGTGTGTTGGGTGGTTTAAGGTCAGGATTGGGATCAGACAGAAATGAACGTAAGTCATGTAATGTCCCCACAAGTCATGAAGTGCGTGTGCGTCTCAGTGGGAGGAGCTGCGGTCGTTGGCGACATCCTGCAGGCGGCGGAGCAGGGCGGAGTGGTTGTCGGGACACACCCTCTTGGGGGACGTCTCCTCCTCCAGCGGCATGCTGCGCTTCCTGGTCGGGGTCTCTCCGGTCCGGATCATGCTGTTGATCTCCTGCAGACGCTGAGGGGTCAGAGGTCAAAGAGCGGAGATATGAGTCATGTATTGGTCCTGGAGGATTAACTGTCACATTTAGCATGTTAGAGTGAGACTGTTGTGCGTTGTCTTGTCATGTCATGTGCTGTGTGTTGTCCGTTGTCTCTCACGTTGGGGGGGCTGCTGCAGATGTAGTAGTAGATCTTGTCTCGGGGGCTGGTTCCCGCGGGGACTGAGCCCTTCTTATGAGGTGAGATGTAGATGGAGTGTTTGCTGGACAGGAGCATCCGACGGGGGGAGCCTGTCCTCAGGGTGGGGTAGGGACACAGAGGGGGGGTCTCCACCTGCACTCACACACAAACACAAAGCATTTCATTTTCATTTCAGTTGATGGTATTTTCTTCCCGTTGGTGGAAACTAATTAGGTACATTTTGTTTGAGGTACTGTACTTGAGTTTTTCCATTTTCTACTTTTCCTCCACTACATCAATATATCATTATTTATGTGATAGGCTTATTTACTTTACAGATTCAGATGATGAAGTAAATATAATCATCTATTTTTTTTCATCATTGTTATTATTATGTGAGTGATCAATGACTGAATCAGATGAACTCATTGTCATACATGCAAATCAAAGTACTAAGCTGGCCCACACATGTGAGGTGGACGTACCGCTGCAGACGGGGAGCTGGCTGAGTATCTCAGAGCAAAGTGTCTCATCTGTTTGATGTAAACGTTGTTGTAGAAGTGGATCAAGTCTCCTCGCTCCTCCTGGCCGTCGCCCACACGGCAGCAGGAGGACGAGGAGGAAAGAGAGGAAGAGGAGGTCTTGTTGGAGGTGTTAGTCGGGGTGGAGGGAGCACTGCCGGGCTGGGGGGTCGGCAACGTGCTGCTGGAGCGAATAGGAACTGGACTGATGTCTCCAGCTGCTGGGAGGACATCAGTGGAAACGTCCGTCAACAACAAACAGTCAAACGTTGTCCACATAAACGCATGATGAACAAACAATAAAGCTGCATTTATTCATGTTTTGGCTCATTTGTGGGTAACAATGTGTGCTCGTGCTCGTCTTTCTTTGAGCTCAGTGTTTGCTCGCTACCGACTGCACTGGACGCTGGCTTTTTGCAGCTTTTATTCTGAAAGACTGAACTAGACAGGAAATGTGCTGCACAACCACAACTAGCAGCTCAGACAGGCTGAGAAGAGACAGAGACGATGCTCTGTGTGTTAACGGATCGACAGACAGTGAAGAGTGTTTCCTCACTGAACCAGGTGTGTTTCCTACCTGCATCCTGGTTGCTGTCAGCAGCCGAGCTGTGTTTGTTGCTGTCGTTGCTGCCTGAGTGACGTCTCCTCCTCCCAGAGATCAGCACACTCCTGTACACCTGAGACACAATTACAACTACGGTTTAAGGTACTAGTACTTTAATTGAGTATTTCCAAACTCTGCTAATATTATTATTATTATTATTATTATTGCTACAGCACTTTTACTTTTGGTACTGTGAGTATATTTTGATGCTAATACATATGTGCTTTTAATTGAGTAGACATTGTGAGAGCAATACTTATCAGACCCGAGTGAGGGAATCTTACGTTGCTGGTGGCCTGGGGCTGTGTGCGGTAACACTTCATGATATTTTGGAAGGATTTGTCTTCTTTGGTCACCTGGCAGAAACAAAGTAAACATGTAGATTAACTTCAGGAGTAGAGAAACACACACAGTACACATGTGAAAACATGCAAACCTTCGCCATGACGTAAACGGCACACATGAGCAGCTGGTCCAGGTGGCGGTCCATCATCAGCTCGCTGCAGTGAACCAGGGAGAATTCAAAACATGTCCAGATCTTCCTCCTCAGATCTGATGAGATGTCCAGTTTGGCACAAAGATCTCGGAGACGCACACTGGCCAGGTGGTACACCTGAAGGTAAGGTACCCGGTGAAACATCACAACAGACACTTTGTTAATATATAACACACTGAGAGAAGCTTAAAAATGAACCCCTTTATTAATCTTCATTGTGTAAACTCTGGTAAACATGACACTGCCCTCTAGTGGACACAACACTATATATGCATAAAGTATTATAAAAATATTTAAAGCTGCTGGTTAAAAATAATGACCATGTAATATTTAATGCTAATCACTGTTGACACCCATTGACCGTATACAAAACGTGAACATGGTCATCGTGTCGACACTCATTGGTTTGTGGACTAGTTGGCTCAGGTGGAAGAGCTTCCCTCTTACATGTCACAATATCACAATCACAATAACTAATAAGCTGTGAACGTCGTACCTTCCTGAAGAACAGCGAGAGCGAGCCTTTCCTCAGCGGACTGCTGGCTACTTTTGCAGCTGGTTTGGTGACAGATGATTGGACGGTGAGGGTGCCGGTTAGAGTCTGCGCAGACAGCGGCTGCAGCGTGGCCCCACCCTGTCCAGTCATGCTCACCTGGACAGGTATGAAGGTGATGCCTCCACTCTCGTTGGCTATACCTGCAGGGGTCAGAGGTCAGCGTTTCTAATTCGTCATCATTGTGTTTCGCACTCTGCGTAACATCCTCAGCGACTCACCCTGCACAGGTATGGTGACCGTCTGCCCGTTGTTGGCGGTGACGGTGGCGGTTGCCATGGTGACCACCGTCTGCCCGGCTGGGATGGCTGTGACTAGGCCAGTCTTGGTCACAGTGGGCAGCGCTGTGCTGGCTGTGGTGGTGAGTCGAGGCTCGCCATCCACCGGGTCGATGAAGAGACGGCGGCGAGCCGAGCCGGTGGGAGGAGAGCTGTAGCGGTCCAGAAGGGTGGTGGGGGAGGGGGACACACCTGCAGAAAGATACACAAAGACTGAGTACTCACGCAATTTTCACTTAATGTTTTATTTAATTTTATATTTAATTTCCTTTCAGAATTCTCCAATATTACCAGCATCAATTAAATACGTTCAATGAAAAAACATTTAGTGTGAATGATCTTCTCAAAGTTTTCACCAAAACATTGTGTCAATATTTCAACTTTTGTTAAATTTCTGTGAGGCAGCTTGTATATTAGACAAATGAAACCACCAAACTATGTGTCTGACAAATAGATGAATTAGCATCATGAATAAACAGCTGCACACACCTTTGACCATGCTGCTGGTGTTGAGTTCAGGGCCGTGGTTGATGGGAGTGACGGGAGCGCTGCCGGTGCTGCTCTCATCGTGTTGTTCCAGATACTGAGGAGGCATCACCTGAAAGTCATCCACAGACAGGAAGGAGTGAAGCTCCATAAACACCATGCACAGTAAACATCGCACACGTTGTGTTTTATGGACCTGCTTGCAGGCGGGGACGTGGTCTTTGACCCCGCGGAGGCTCTCCCACAGCGGGGAGTCGCTGGTCCAGGCCAGACTCTCCAGAACCTGCTCCTCCACCTGATTCAGGTGCTTCACCACCTCCCGAAACAGGCCCTGCTCCGACCGCACCAACACCTCGATCACCTGCACAGTTCAGACTGATTCAGCTCTACATATACATAAATAACTTTCACATCACTCAAGGTATCACTTAGGTATTAGGTTTGTTTGTGATATAAATGCCGTTTTTAAAGGTTTAATTCGATTTATTCAGCTGAACCAAAATCATCTTATGGTAACACAAACACACTGACACACAGTCCAATTGGGGTGACTGGTTGTATAGAGAGGCTAAAGAGGGAATTCACCTTATGTTACTCACGCAGGTTTGTACCATGATCATTTGATCATGGTACAATTCAAACGGAGTCAAAAAATGATTTGTCCTTTGCCGTTGAGGAATGCACATATTTTATCCGAAATAAGGTCCCATGGGAGACACAGGAAGGGGCGGGACTAAGCCTCTCTATTGATACCTTGTAGAAGTGATAAGCGGGGAGCTGGAAGATGCCGATCAGGTTGGGGAAATCTCCTGGAGGTCTGTAGGAGAAGACGACGATCTCCAGACAGCAGGCCAGCAGGGAGCGATGGAAGATGTCCTGCTCCAGAATACACTGAGACACACCAATGTAACCACAGTCAACTGACACATGCAGACAATATGCTCCTTTCCTGGTGCATACTTGTAATAATAACAACATATTCAAGGTCAACTTTCACATTTTATTTTGATCCAGTTTGTATTGTCTATGTACATGTACTATGGACTTTTTAATTGTATTTGACCCCCCCCCCCCCCCCCCCCATTAATTTTAAAACGTATTTCCTATTAATTAATTGTATTAATTTATTTCATCATGATATTTTATGTTATCATGAATGTTATGCCTTGTCTGTACGTGTGTATGTGTGTAGGGGTTTGTGTATATTGTACGATATGACTAAAAGATAATAAATGCAGTTAAAAAAAGAAGATGTTGAACCATCCAGGCTTTTGCAGACGTTTATTAAGCTTTCACTTTCCAACCCTGAATAACCCGAATTTAACCTAGACATCTACAGACAATAAACCCCTTATATACATCTATTAAAGACATTTTAGATGTTAGATTTGGTAAGTGGGGAGTAGAGAACAAGCTTTAACTGACAGGTGTCCATTTATAAAATGTCTGTTTCTTACTAGAGGAAAAACTAGACTAAAATAACAAAGATCCTCATGAAACCACAGTACTAAAGAAAACACTCACCGACAGGTCAGCGTCTCCCAGGATCATCTTCTCTCTCTCAATGATGGACTCCAGGATCCTGTAGTAGAGCGCCTCCGCCAGGTGGAAAAACTTCACTGCCATGTCTACAAGGGCGGCATGTATTAATGGAGGCAGAGAGGAATTCATCTATCAATATATCGATCATCAATCATCTTTGTGTGCATGTACCTCTCCCCATCCCGCTGCTCTCTGCCCCGCTGCCCTCGTAATGTTGACAGAGGAGCTCAAACATGTCCTTCAGGCGCTTGCTGATGACATCACTGGGGTCTCTGGCACAGGTCCTGCAGGGACACACTTTCTGTCATCAGATTGCAGAAGATCATTTAAACGTGTCACCAGTAAAACAGCCGGCTGTGACTTATGTATTATTATACAAAAAGGTATAAAAGTCTTGATTCTCAAATCTGCTTTCAGGGTTTTGGACTCTTTGCTGAAATGTTTTGATCATTTCAACAGTAGGTAGTCGTAATAACTGCATTCAGATTAAAGTATGCTTGAACCTGAGGGTTTCTGTCAGCCTATCGCTCGGCCCCTGTTTGGTTCCTGACAGCAGTGTGTGGAGTCGCCCAACGCTCTTCATGGCGGACGACACTGGAGACGCCAAGCTGTTCTCCTGAACGTACTTCCTCCCAGTCAGAGGAGTGGAGACCTTCAGAGCCGAGGCCTGCCGACAGGAGAGACAACAGCTATAGAAACAATAAAAACCCAGACTAGAGGCTGCCTAGTCCTGCTTTAAACACAAAAACATGCTGTCTCACGGTGAGGTTGGTGTGAAGCCTGTAGGTGGCGCTGTCTTGGTTCTCCAGACCCTCACACAGGCAGGGCCCCGGAGTCCCGATGTCCTCGCTCGCCCCCTCGCCGGTGAAGATCCTCTCGTCCAGACTGCCGGTGGCCAGAATGTGTTCCTCATAGACCCGAGTCAGAGATAGACTGTGGGGAGACGGGTCATGGTCTTGGGTTTTTGTTTTGTTAATTTCCTGTTAGCTTGACTTTTTCTGTGTATCAACTGTGTTGTTTCAGTCTTGCTTTGCAACTACAGTTCCCATGATCTTTGGGGGGAAGTAAACATGAAGTCCAATGAGTGGAGATAGTTGTTGTTAGCCTGCATTAGTTCACACATCGTCAGAGTGACTGATCAGGGGTCCGTTTCACAAAGCAGGCTTAGTGAAAACCTTGAGTTAGTTAACCCTGAGATGAGGGAAACTCCGGTTTTTCGGTTTCACAAAGCCAGTTTAGCAAAACTCTGAGTCAGTTACCCGGGTAACATACTCCATGAACCTAACCTGCTCGCTGGCAGGTTTGCTTCAACAAACCCTGAGTTTCTCCAACATGTCTCATGAATCTAAACCAACTATAAAATAAAAGTGATTCTAGCAGCTTCACGTCAGGAGAGGATTTTGATTACTTAAAAGGAAATTACAGTTTTTCCTACCGATCACATATCTAAACAATATTCTCCGACATTTTCAATATTTCATATCGGGGATATAATCCAGATTCTTTGCAGAGCTCTTTAGATTTTTTGCAAACGGGAGTTTTCTGAAAAAGGACATTGTCTTTGTTGAAATAGCCGCTCATATTTACTGTTTAATATGTGAAATATGATTAAAATCATACGCCTTAGTCAACGTATTTGTGCAATATTCTTATGATTAATTTTCAGCTGAAGCCCGTTTCTTTTTGTGGCTGTGGGATTACAACATGATTATTTGTTCATTGCGCTACTTTGTGAACTACAGGTGTCGAACCCCTGTCGCCTGCACCGTTGGCAGCGTTGCTAACGTTACACCACAGAGTCACTCAATGCAGCTGAACATAAAGCGTTATTGAGCTTGTTTTCTACATAAACACTCAGTAATATCTAATATCTCTCCCGGTTGCCATGGTGAATCGTAGTATCGGAGCTCCATTGATGATGGCTTTATAGAGTCGGCAGGCACGCGCGTAACTCAGAGTTTACATACTCAGAGTTTACATACTCAGAGTTGATTGAACTAATTCAAAACCGCTGTTCTGAAACCGAAAACTCAGAGTTGCCCATCTCAGAGTTGGTCAACTCAGAGATCAGGGTTTGGTTCAGAGATCAGGGTTAGGTTCAGAGTTCAGAGTTGGTTGAGCCTGCTTTCTGAAACGGGCCCCAGCTCATGACTGCAGGGTCTCCATGGACAGACAGACAACTATCACTGGACAGAAAACGTCTTCTTTATGGACGTTTAGTGTGGATGGAATCAGAGATGATGACATCCACACACTGAATGATGATCACAGATTTAGTGAAATGATGAACCGTTGGCTTCAAACAACTTAAATCTTAAATTTATATAGTTTTGATTGCTTGAACTATTTTGTTTTGTATTACTCACATGTTCAAAATAAAAAATCTTCATTCATTCATTCAGATCTTTTTGTTCGTGACTACAGTCCAATGCAGGTTCAACTTGTTTTTTAACATGCAGTTAAAATCTACCATTTTTTTCTGGTAGAAAACATGTTGAAATTAATTCTAGACTCTATTTCTATTTCTTTCTTCATACTAAGCTAATACTATACTAATATTAGTTACATATGGCCACGTGTGATTTTAAAACTTAAAACAGGCGCACTCACAAACTGTCTCCAAAGTTCATGGGATCCAGAAAGCCGGTCAGACTGTCCTCCTTTCCTTTGACAATCTGTGGGACAGACAGGAAGTGAGTTTGTCACAGACACCATCTGAACAGTGTGGATGTCTGTGAGGCTACATCATGAAGAGAAAGTATAATTAGAAAAGACATCTAGCACTGCAATCAAGCCTGCAGGGTTAAATAAGACAAATATTATATGAGATTTATTATCAGTTGATTAAACTGTTGAATAATGAAAAATAATGTAACCAAAACATAACATGGTGGATTGTTGATTGAATTATTAAAAACAAATCAAACTCTGTGAAATTTAAACCCACCAGCATCTAAAAACACAATATCCTGACTGTATACTGGTTTAGACTAATATCTAAGGAGCAGAAATAGTGGAAGGTATAAATATAATTTGCATTGATAAATATCAGTTAAAACTCTCAAGGTCTGATTCATAAATAGTCATGTAATTCATACACATTAAAGTCCAAGGTTTTTGTTACAAACTTTATAATAATAAATATATATTTAGAAATTAGAAAAGGAAAAAAAAAAAAAAAAAAAAAAAAACATTATATTATATTATATTTATAATTGAAAAAAAAAAAATGTTTGCAATTCATATTTTGTTATTTGTATTTCCACATTTTAAAACTTATTTTATGTATTCTTTTAAGTATCGGTCTTTATTTTCTTTTCTTATTCTTTTCCAGATTAATTCATTTTGATGGCACTCCTATTTCACATAGTACAGAAATTAATGATAGTCTAGTCTTTTGCACAAAAGTCCTGATGATCTGAAATGCACCCCAACCCTTGAAATCTAAACTGATTTACTGATTAATTTAGCAGCTAAATGAATGAAGGAATAAAAGACGGTGTTGTCTGATATCTGCCCTGTGTAATCATTTTTAATGGAGTCTCACCCTCTTGTGGAAGAGTTTCTTGATGAAGGGTTTCCAGAAGTGCTCCTTGACTCCTTTGGCCTCCAGCACCAGACCATCATGCAGCTCACACAGCTGCTCTATGAAGCAGTACGGCCCAGAGGACGGCCTGTAGTCCTTACTGCTGAAGTCCTCGGGTAGACCTGGAGGACAGACACACAGACATTAAGTTAAAATAACGGTAAATGTTGATCTCTCACAAGGCCTGCTTACATACAGCGAGAAATAAGTTGTCCATCTGCCAAGCCACGTCAGTTGAGCAGCCAGCTAAACTGAAAAACTTTACCAGAGATCTGATGTCCTTAAAACACTGTAGCTAATTGTATTGCATGATAGTGCAATACAATTTTAATATTTCACATATTTGCATCCGTTCGTGTCTTTGCAGTGACTTTGTATCCATCTGTGCCGAGCGAACACAGCATGACAGTTTTTCCACCGTGCTCTTTGTTTTGTCTTTGAGGTTGATCTACTTCAGAAGTTTGTAAACTATCACACAACCACAACTTTAAAACATCACACTGTCCCTTTAAGTCATTTACAATTTTAAAAACCAACATATAGACAAGAAAAAAAGTTTCTTTCCTGGGTGGATACAGCTTGGTTGGTTGTCAGAGCAGTTTCCTCCCAGCGAGTTCCCGGGACAATAAAAGTCATGTTATGAAAGGGAGGCGGAGGAAACACCAGGTGTCAACAGGAAGAGAGGTCAGCGCTGATATACACGACTGCAGCCTCTCTTTGGAATTTGTTCAACAGAAATGTGATTTATTTTACATGTTTGATTTAGTGCAGTAGAGGCCTGATAAGCAGGCTTCCTATACCCTCGAGCTGGTGTCATTTTATCACTCTTCGATGCTTTACAACTCTCAACCCTCAGACTTGCTTTGAGCCATATGTTGGTGGGCAACATGTAGCGTTTCTATGTAACCAGGCTGACGATCCAGATCAGAGCAGACTGGGTCACCTCTGAAGTTCGGGTTGAGCAGGTCCTTCCTGGCGTTGCACAGCAGAGCGTTTGTGAAGACGAGGTCGAGGGCGCACAGCAACAGATGATACGAGTTCACCAGGTCGTCGCTGATCATGGGGAAGTTCCCTGAACGAGACAGAAACAACATCATATCAGCTTCACACATGTGGTTTTAAACTCTTCTCCTCAGCTAAAAGACTGTGGTTCAAGTATCAAAAGTACTGAAGACGTTACATGGAACATTGATTAGTTAGCTAGCTAGCTATCAAGCCAAGCAAATATGCAAATTCAGTGTATTCTATGCTATAGTGCCCCGTGAAAAATTCACTTTGCGTTTGGTGTGAACACAGCATAAGTGCTGCATTAGCACCATCAGCTGGACTGCCTCCTGCCTTGCTTCATTGTTTGACTGGTGGAAATCAGTCGATCCAGTAATTTACAGGTTACTTTGTGTGCAAGAGGCTACAGACTGCAGGACAGGGACATCCTTACCTTTAGCATGGACAAACAGAACCCAGCAGAAGTTGAAGACCTCGGTCACAGTGCAGGGATGACGTCTGGAGAGAGAAGCCGTGAAGGGAATTAAGTCACAGATCCTGAAATACATCAACCTTAGAACATGGAGGTCAAAGGTCATGCTGTCCCACCTCTGTTTGCGGCTGCGGTGAACTCGGGGCGGCTCTTCCGACGGCGCCTTGAAGATGGCTTTGAAGATGGGAACGTACTTCTTAAAGATGACGGCGGACACGGTGAAGTTCCTTTCCAGCTTGTTGGTGCTCTGACGGAAATCCTGCGGCAGGTTGGCCATGTCCTGCCATTTCTTCATCTTACTGAAAAACTCTATCAGGCTGGCAAGAAACAGAGACAGAGACTGAGCTTGTATATCTGACTTATGGTCCTCGGTGTGTTTACTTCTCTTTCCCACATTAACATTCAAACTGAAACACCTGCACACACTAACTTTATTAATTATAGCTTTTACCAGCAGAGCGCACGTCTGTCAGAACTAATGTGTAAGAAAGAAAACTTCTTTTAACAGTTTGTGTCCCTGTACTTGCCATCAGCTATTCTGTAATCACCTTTTCACACAATAAAAAAAAATTCAATAATATTTATAGAAAGGAACAAAACATTTTTACTACTACTGGTTTCAGTTTTTTTATATTTACTTATATCGGGATGTTTGGTGCCATTTTAAGAGTTTGCATATTTTGATGATTTTCTGGTTAATATTATTATCGCTTCATGAAATATTCGTATCATCCAATGCCTAGACTAGACTCTAGGCATTGGAATATATGTCTATATATCTATGAATATAGTAGGGCTGCAACTAACAATCTAACAGCTGTTATTTTCTAATGTAATCAAATTGGATCATGATGATTTGGTGGCGACTGTCTCAGTAGGTTTTATACTTTACTTTCCCTACCTCTTTCTACTTCTACTCATCATCTAAGAGGTTTGTATTGGATACATGTTTTTTATTTTAGCTTTAAAACTGGTCAGTTAAATCAAAGTATGAGTCTTTCCTGGAATTTGGACGTTTTGTCTGAGTACAATCCGACTGAAATAGTGCATCATGTGGCCTTTTAATGTAAGTTTTATTTTTTGAAGAGACCTTTTTTATGTATTACTATTATGGATGCGCTGATCTGATTTGTCATTGGAATTGGTCTGATACTGGCCAAAATTACTGTATCCTATCTGACCTTTTAACCTAATTATGTAAAAATGTGTGTGATGCCGAAAGAGATGTCAGGTGAGCAGCATATGTGATGTTACCATTTGTTAAAACGTGAATCAAAAATGCTACTAAAAGTTCAATTCTATGCCTGAAAACGTTTAAATAAAAAGAAGAAGCAGTATTGCATGACTGAGTTGTGGGCTTTGTATTTCTTCCGTTAGGGGAGTAGATTATTTGTTTCACAATTTGAGCATGATGTTTTGCAGGTGGGTAGGTTAAGCAGAGTGCATCCAGATAAAATGTATTATTAACAGCTTAGTTGTTTTCAGAAAAAGACGATATCATACTACGACAGATACTCAAGGTCAAGGTATCAGACATGAAAAAGTGGTATTGTGCCTGCCTACTTATTATAGATTAAACTACCAGCAGTGTATATACTGTAGTTACGTCATTAAAATGAGCTCCACATTACATTAAAGTGATAATAAATGCATCTTCGAAGTACAAGTGTATTTTACTGATAGAACTTGGAACGGAGTATTTTTACACTGTGGTATTAATACTTGTACTGAAGCAAGTATCTGACTACTTCTTATAAAACAGAGAAAAAAAGCAGAAAAAAAACAACAAAAAAAGACAAAGATGCAGATGAGTGCACAGGTGCTTGATGGTCCCACCTCATCTCTGAGCAGCGCAGGATTCTGGTCAGGGAGACGTAGTTCCCCTCGGCGGTGCCTTTCCCCACCGTCGGCACCGAGGACCTGCAGGCCACGTACAGAGCACAGGCCAGCCAGTGCAGCTCGCTGCCCTGCACATGACGACGGGGCACAAGAGGGTGAACCAGCGATGAAAGAGGGGAGGGAGGAACAGAGATGAAAGGCGTCATTGTGTGAGGAGATAGAAATGAGGAGGGAGGAAGACGAGGAGTGTGTCAGTGTGACAGAGACAAACAGTAGGCTACACCTGTTAATTCAGAAAAACTGTTCTGTTGAATATATGAGGGTTGAAATGGACGTTTCATTTTCGATGAATGATGATTGTATGTGCATCTTGAATTTGTGCATCCTTGTGTCATTTTGGCCATCACAGGCGTTTCTTACAGCGTATGTTTAGTAGTACAACCTATATATGTGCACATGAATGTTGAAGTTCATGTGTCAGTATATGATTATGCATGTACATGTTATTTTCTGTGCTTTGTCTCAGAAAGTAACACAAATACAGTATGATTTTATATCATTTAAGCGTTATTTTATCCTCTCTTTTACTTTTTGCGTGTCACTGTATATTATGTTTTTTAATATAGAGGAATAGAAAAAGAAAACAAAAAATATACATGTAATGTAATGTTTGACTCTGAAATGTAGTGGAGCACGAGTAAAATAGAAACAAAAGCAACCGTCACCTACTTAAGTAGTTACAGCAGTGTGCAGCGATGTTTCCGGTGGAAGTTACGCTATAAATAAACGTATTAAATAAGCAGGTAGCGTCATTCATCAACAGACAGTCTGGTGTATTCAGTTACACCGAGCCATGTTGGAAATCCTCCCCTCTAGTGGCTTCCTTCTGGTCAAACACTAGCTTATTGTTATTATTAGTATTACTAATAGCAAGTTATGTCATCACATGTAGTTTTTCATCCCAACGTCTTAATGTTGACGTTCTGTTGGTTTAGCAGCGCAGTGACGTGTTTGTAGAAGGGTAACCATCACATTTACAGTAGTTTAGAAACTGTTTGCGGTGTTTTCCTGGTTTTAACGATTCCCTCAAACCTAATTCTATTATATTAAATGAATATTTGTATAATGTTATCAGGGTAAAACGACAGAAGAGAGCTAAGAGAACCGTTAGCATTGTTAGTACATGAACCTAGCTAGCAGTGACGTTACGGTAAATACAGGCAGCGGGAAGCAGCGGCAGAAACGACGACACAACGTTGAATAAACAGAACAGACAAGTCGTAGTTTTTACCTCTAATGTGAAGTTTCTGCTGATGTTTTCGTAGGTTTTCCACGCCTCGCCGCTTGCCTCTTCGTCCATATTCAAGGCTCGACAGAGATCTTCAAACCCGGTTCGGGCTTTCTGCAAAAACTCGTCCTCTTCGCTCATTTTCGCCTCTTGAGCAAATGTATCGGTTGAAATGTGGGTTTAGATTAGAGGCAGCTGAACCAACGATAAACACGGACGTTCTTCACGCAGCTGTTAGCCAGAATACGACCGTAACAGCGTTATTACACTGCTGTATCGCAGACGGTTCCGTACAGTGTGGCCATTTAAATGTCCTTTGACTGACAGGTACTACGGCGCGTAGCCGCTATGGGCGTACAGACCGTCACGAGCCACAGCGTCAAACGTCATTTCTGTGCGTATCTCCACGTAGAGAATAGCAGCTCTGACCCCAGCCCACTAAACGTGCGTAGCTCGGCATGAATGGGTGGGTCGGCTCTGTCAATCAAAATACTACTACTTCCGGTTGATGTTGTTTTCAGTTGTTTCCTCACCGTCCTCACGGCAGTTTATCAGGACGTCTTTCTGGAAAAGACCTAAAACGTCTTCGAATGGTGTTTTTTTTTTTTTTTTAAACCTATGATCACTAAAATCTCCGTAATACAGTATTATAAACACTTTGTTTTTAATGCAGTCTCTTTAAATAATACAGATTCCGTCGAAAAATCAGCTTCACAGACACAAAACTATTTGAATAGAACACAGTGGGTGAAGAAGCATTGAGATATTGTACTTAACTGTATGTAACTCTTAAGCTCAGCACTGCACTGGTACACTTGACCTCTGTATACACACATATACATTAATAAATACTGTAAATATCTTTAGATATACATCTATATCTATATATTACTACCCGTTTATACCATAAATGAAGACCATTTACCATATGTTTATACCTCCACACATCAGTTTAAATACTGTATGTATTTATCCTGTCAGTACTTTTGTTTTTTTATACAGCAGGATTACATTTTATTCCTAAAGTCATATATTTGATGTCTGAGTACTTATTTTTACACACTTTTGCAGTAGCAGTTTCCCACTAATGTCTGATGTATGTATGTGTAATATACACACACACACACACACACACACACACACACACACACACACACACACACACACACACACACACACACACACACACACACACACACACACACACACACACACACACACACACACACACACACACACACACACACACACACACACACACACACACACAAAAGTTTATAAACTAAACTCCAAATATTCTATATAATTAAGGTACAATATGTATTGTGCCTTCTTTAATAACAGACTGCTGATGCTAAAAAAAAACCCTGAAAACTTTTGGCAGTTCTGTCAATATTTTTCATATTGTGTGCCGATGCTTTTATGTAAACAGTTTAAGGTCTGATGTTACAGAACAACACTAGATATGATAATACTGCAATCACAGAGAAAACTCAGCAGGGTTGTACTGTACTGCGCAGATTCTCCCTGGGTTTAACCCAGGTTCATCACCACTGGGGTTCAACTGGCATCATATTAAGATGTATCTGTGCCTCTCTCAGTTAAATGAAGCACAAGAAACATTATGACCCAAAGTGAAACTAAGCTGAACCTGGTCCATGCACAGACCCAGTGTTGAGTGATGGTGCCACAGCATAGCGGGGTGTTAAGGTTCAGTACTGCAGTATATTCAGCAGGTTATAAGTGAGCGTGTCTCTGATGACCTCAGCAGTGCAGTATGTGTCTCCTTCGTACGCTTCTGTTTCCGGCTGGCTCAGATCGTATGCTGAAGGAGCCATCCTAATGTTCCACTCAGGAAGGAAAGTGTCTCTGCGGTTCTCACAGATGTTGTGCAGAACGCAGCACGCGGCAACGACCCTGGGCATCATGGAGACGTCGATGTCGCTCTTCTTCAGCAGGCACCTCCAGCGTCCTTTCAGGCGTGTGAATGCAGTGTCGACCACTGACCAGGCCGAGTTGAGGGTGTAGGTGAAGCGGCGCTGCTCGGGTGACAGCTGGTGCTCCTGGGTGTATCCTTTCATCAGCCACGGCTTCAGAGGGAACGACGCGTCGCCAATCAGGTGGATGGGAATTTCCACGTCATCAGACACCACCGACTTCTGAAAGACAGACTTCCGATTTAAAGGGATACTTCACCCATTTGCATTAAGCTTTGTATTGTTAGAACCCCGTTAGTGTTTTTGAATGGGCGTGCATCATTCCCTCATTTTCCCCAGAGATGGGAGAGCTCTGTATTTCTATTCTGAAAAAGAGCCTCCAATGACGCAAATATCAACGGAGGCTGCTTTGGTTAGAGGGGGTGAGACTTCAACACTAGTTCCTCATGTTTTCAACCTGCCTATAGGGAAGGTTGGAGGCGGAACTTTATTTTATAATAAAAATGCCACTGGCCACTGGCGCTCACTCACTGCTCACATGCGCCGATCCAGAGGCCGAGTGTTTACTAGAAATATGTCTAGTGTTTACTAGATTCATGTCACGTCTGCTTCATTGCTTAGAAACAGTTCTCCATCAAATAGCCAGCCTATGTTAGAGTGAACTGAGCGCTCACCTGTCGGGGGAACAGGTAACCATCTGGGCGGTCCTCTGCCTTCAGGTACAGGTCTGAACTGGACAGCACTGTTGCGCTGCTTGTACTGCCAGGCCAGCCAGCGTAGACATCAGTGAAACTGTAAGGGACCAAATGTAAAAAATAAATAAAAAATACATGTTCACAAGTGAAGTAAATCTACCACAACCATGATGTTAAAATACTCATTACAACTAAAATACATTTGGTCAAATCCTACGTTAGTAAAAAGTATATAGATATAGGAAGTCATATTCAAATATTTTATTTAGTCCAGCGGTTCCCAAGATAAATGTTAGGCAAAAAGAAAAATTTACTTCTGATGCACACATTTGTTTTCTGATTTGACCCCCCATATCACTACACTGGCTGGCTGTATAATTTAGTCCTTCTAATTATCTACAAAGCCTACCCATAATTTAGCACCATCATATATTAGTGACTGCCTTTTATTCTTTTTCGTTTAAAATTCCCTCCTGTGTCCTGCAATACTTTGTGAAGATGCTTTCTGTTTTTATGGCCCTAGACTGTGGAAAGATCACCTGTTGGATACTAGAACAGCAAATAAAAACAAGTTATATTTATGTACACACACACACACACACACACACACACACACACACACACACACACACACACACACACACACACACACACACCAAACTAATCACTCAACATGTCAGATAAATGCAGTGCAGTAAAAATTTCAATATTTACCTCTGAAATGTTTCGGAGTAACGTATTAGTCGAAAGTAGCAAGTAAAGTAGAGTACCTCAGACCTGTACTTTAACTTGAGTACGTATACCAGGTAAACGGTATTTACCAGACGTTGTGGTCCACCACAGCCTGCAGGACTACGGAGTGCCAGCCCCTCCTGTTCAGGTAGTGGTCGGGGTTTTCCCTCGGCGGAGCGATGGGGATGTGAGTCCGGCCGATGGCCCCGGCACACTGCGGGTAGCAGCGGTCCTTAAACGCCGTAATGGTTTCCTCCAGTCTCTGTCCGGTCGGCAGCGACACGACACGCCGGTACAGCCGGTCCATTATGGCCGAGGTCACCTGACGAACGATCACACACACAGTCGCTATCCCCACCCCGAACATGCTGGCAATGGAGCGGTACTCCCCAGACCGGGCGAACCACCACAGGGCGATGGCCAGTCTGCGGCGCGGCTCGATCGGGACCCGGTAGTTCGTCCTGCGGCGTTTAATGGCCGGCCCTATCCGGTCCACCAGGTAGTCGAACGTCTCCCGGGACACGCGGAACTGCGCCTTCCACTCCTCATCGTCGAACAATTGGGCCGAGGTCCAGAAGGTGTGCCCGGGGCTCCGGTTCCGGACCCAGATGTGCCTGCTGGTTGACGTGACGAGACTCAAGATCGCTGCGATGGAGGACATCAGGAACGCCCTCCTCCTCCGTAGGTACTGCCGCCGCCGCCGGTCCCGCTCCATCATCTCCCGCGCCCTCCTCCGCCTCAGCAGCGCTGTCTGGAGCAGGTACAGCTCGGATATCTGGGTACCGTTAACTGGAGGCACATTCAGGCTCAACACGGAGCAAAGTAAAGTGGCCTTTAGCGAAGAGCCGTCCTCCGTGCCCGGCTCCATTTTGAACTGGCGGTAAACGTCTTCTTCCTCGCTTGGTTTAATGGCGGGTTGCAACCGTTAGTGATAAGGTGCATATCGCCACCTATTGACAGGATAGTTCGGAATTTTAGCCAGGCATTAAAAACAGTCTTGCCCACTCCACAGTGCACCCGAGGCAAATCAATTAAAACACTAGACTGTCGATGTACATATCTGTGTTGATAGAATAATATTTGAAACAAAACTAACCTCGCATCGCATGAATCATCCATTTTTTGAGGGACTAGTTTCTCAGCAGCAGCGGAATTTTACTTTGCTCTGGTTAGTTGTGAAGTAACCATAACACTGCAACAGAGAAGCGCGTGTGACAGCAGCCCGAAGTTAGTTGGCCCTTATACCCCCAAGGCTGTCTGAAAAGCCCTTGGAGCTCACTCAAACACGGGGCAGCCCACGGCCCCGCGAACCCACAATTACGCACCGCGAACCCGAACCTCTGCTCCGTCCGGAGAACCATAAACCCTCGGACGCGTTGCGGGGGATCCCCTCCTGGCACCACCAGTCTCTGTTTGTTCGGTCCCGGTTCTCAGCTCCAGCTATCTCGGTCTCCACAGACGCTTGTTCAGGTTCTGCCCTTTGAGCATCCCTCTCGCACAATTCTTCCTCTGTATATTCAGGCTCGTACCGGTACGGTTGGGTTTGGGTGGAAAAAAACTCCTCATCAGAGTCTTCAAAAGTTTCAGTATATTCTCCAAAAGTGGCCATTTCTGTGAGATTGAAGAAACTAGCACTGCAGGCTACTCTGCTGTAGCAATGACAGCAGGTAAACTATTATAGAACCGGTAACTTATAAGTGCTAGGTGATATCAGTCCGCCGCTGCCATAGCCTACTAAAGTATGACACGCTGCTGCTGCTGCTGAGGCATAAATCCTTAAAAATGCAAGGTTGGTTTTATTTCAAACATTGTATCAACACAGATATGTACATCGATAGTCTGCCGTTACAATTGATTGGGAGTCGGTATGAGTGTTTTTAATGCCATGCTAACTAGAACCATTGACTTGCGCTAGCCATAGCACAGCAAACTCGGCAATTAGAAGAACTGAATGAAATGTCTTGAAAACGTCTCCAGACGTCTCCAACACACCGGTTGAGTTGGAAAATAGGTCTTATGTCCAAAATTCCGAACTATCCCTTTAAATTATAGTATTAATGTTTGTCGAAATACAAATCAATCAATGCAGAGTTACATCAATTGCAAATAAGACCATTATTATATTTGTTTTGCTGACTGTGTCTTGATGACGACGAGGTGAACGGGCATTTTTGGAGGGCGGCACGTTTTAAAGTTTGACTGATACTAAGTTAATTGGCTACTTACCTGCAAAAAAAAAAAAAAAAACCTGGACAAGAACGCTGGAGCGGCTGTTCTTTGGAAAAACATAACGGACTCACTGAAGTTGTTCAAAAGTCGACATGCTAGCAAATAGCCGGTGGAGGATGATGCTAACATCGATAGCGAAGAGGAGGACAGAATCCCTAACCCCACGAGACCAGCATCCACGAGGACCCGAGAACCAGCATGGGAGGCAGGAGCCATCGGCACTTGAGCCAGGCACACCGTAGCGGACTGCAGACCCGGCGGTGGGTAAGGTAAGGGTAGCAGCTTGCGCCACAATTAATCTATCAGGCCATCTTTGTGTATCATCCACACCGTTAGCTTTTAGCTATCTTTACGGTACGTTTATCTAACATTTCAATTGTTTATTCATACGTTACGTTTATAAGTTAAATCCATAGAGCAGAATAATACTGGTTGTACTTTTTCGTTAGATAGAGGTTCATCAAAAATATAATGGCAAATCTATGAGTTATCAGGCTACAGTATGAGATATCCGTGTATGTAATTAAATTACAGTTACCAATCAAACAATGGGGATCACAAAGGGGTTTACATCCGGGTATATTCTTTGAGGTACATAATGATGAATGATGTTTAGATAGATTTAACTTCATAACATCCTGTCGCTCTGTTCCAATCTGATTAACTCTTAATAAATGTCCGACACTAACTATATCTAATAATATAATTAAATTAGTAGTTTTAACTACATTTTGCTGTGGTTTTAACTAAATTCCAAGCATGTCTTAAGGACTTACAGAATGGATGACCTATAATTTCCTAATGTTAAATGATGACAAAACTGAAGTTATTGTACTTGGACCCAAACATCTGAGAAACAGATGATCTAATGATGGAGTTATTCTAGATGGCATTGCCCTGGCCTCCAGCACAACCATAAATTATCTCCTGAGTTATCTTTGATCAGGATATGTCCTCTAACTCCTGTCTCAAAACAAGCATTGGTCCATCAGATTAAGACTAGATTATTGCAATTCTTTGCATTATTGTTTTAGCTTCTCTGCCCTGGCTGCCTGTAAAATCCAGAATATAGGTTTAAATCCTCCTCCTCACCCACACAAAGCCCTTTGTCAGGCACCATCATATCTTAAAGGGCATGTGTGTTTTTCTTGTGTGTGTGTTTGTTAAATTGTAGTACATTTTGTGGATCACATTCAGAAGCCTCTCTGTTCTTCTATACTTCAGTCATGAAAAAATAAATAAATAAATAAAAAATGATATCCACCCACAGGTATCTGTGGTCAGCACGTGTTGCATCTTCTCGTGATTAGAGTCCTTCAACCAATGATGTTTTAGAAAATAACAATTATTTAAATATTTATATGAACCTTTAGGTAATATTTGATTAGAATGCTTACGATTTATTTTAACTGACCCGCCCCTAATCCACCAAATATCATTACAAATATTTAAGCTTGACTCACAACCGCTTATTTGTGATCAGCACACACATTGCTGTTGTACGTGTGCAAAATTATATTTTTGTTTTAGAATTGTCTCTTTGTCATTTAAAAAAACATTTCTATGGGTCCCCCAGAGACCTAAGGAACTGCTTGAATCACTTAATGCATAGGGCCGGCTCTGCTTGGAGTCTCAGCTGGGTCCAGGTTTTAAGGATCCAGCTCCTGGTCAACAAGCGGAGGTGATGGCGGTGCTGATCCGGTCTACGGGCCGACCCGCGGGCTCGCAGGTGTCGTGGCTCCCAGCAGAGACGACAGGTGAAGCTTCAGAGGAATGCTGCAGTCTGAACCGGCTCCCAATCCACTGATGTCTGCAGTCTGAGCCACCGCTGTTCCCAGCATGCATCTGACTGACTCAGGTGGAGCGTGAGGCTGGACCGTCTGCTGTGGGGAGGCTCTGCCTGCGGGGGGCCCTCTTCCTCCGGGCCACTGCAGCTCAGACCCCTGAGACTCCAAACTGAAAATCAATCCAGCTAACATTGTTTAGTTCGTTTTTGTAATGAATTTCATAATTTTAAAGTTTTATTCTTGGTAGTACATAGTGATCTCTTATTCTGTTAACCTGATGTTTATATAATTTTTTATTGTGTGACAATATGATTACAGAACGGATGAAGACAAGTACAGGGATGTAAAACCACTGAAAGAGATTATACAACGTAAGAAAGAAAATGACAATCAAACAAAACAAAAATACTAAAAAGAAGAGACAATCAAAGGGACAAGAACAAACTATATATAGATCTATATATACATATAAAGATCTATATATATACAGATCTATTTATACACACACACACACACACACACACACACACACACACATATAGATCTATAGATATAGATATATCGATATAGATCTATATCGATAGACAGACGGATAGATTCAAATAATAACAACAGTAATAATGATTTTAAAAAATGGTTAACTTGTGATGTTTATCATGGACCATTAACAGTTAGTCCTTAATTCTACCTGTATTTTTAAACTCTGCTCTCACATGCAGCACTATGGACTATGAGAGGGGTTTTCACTCAAACTGTGTAACCCCTGCCCTTCTGCAGGAAGGTCAGCTGAAACATGGGACACTGAGAACAATAACATTCCTGTGTGGTCGGCCTGATATTTATCGATGGTTCACAGCGATCTGAATGTAATAGTGTCAGCCTTCTTATTTGAACGCTGTTGTTACCTAGTAAAACACATGTCGCAGCCTCCTGCTGGGTGATATTCACCAGTAAGGGTCACTGGAGGAATGACTGCAAGCAAATGGCACCATCTGTCACACAGCTTCAGCCAAGTCTCCAGCGGCCTGCAGGAGGTGGCGCAGCACCTCCTTTATTCACACCTTCAGCCTCACGATGGCTTGCACTTCATTGCAGCTCTTTGATTTGACCTTCACTTTAGTGCAGTACACTCCCGATTCTCAGAGCTGCGCCCATCAGTCCCTTCATCAACATTTCAACAACAATTCCAAACAGCTGATGGACCCAGCTTCTCAAATGAGAGGATGATTGGCATGTCGCATGATCCTTTATTAGTCCCGTGTTGGAGAACTTTACAGTATTATAGTTGCAATGAGGGTAGTGCCACAACAAGAGGCACACAAGTATAATGAGTAGGGGTGTGAATCTTTGGCTTCATTTCGATTCGATTAATGATACAGTTGGCGATTCGATTCAAGGACAATTTTTTCTTTCTGGAACGATTCGATTCTGTAAACCACGATTCGATTCATTAACTTGTAACCAAAATTCTATATCTATGAAATAAACATGCAATAATGTGAGTGAGACTATCTGTATTCTTCTGAAAGGTGAAAAAATAAACAGACCACAGAATTACTTATTTAACATATTTATTCTATAAAAAAGTAGTCCTGCATAATATTTTATACTGAATACAAAAATGTAATGCTCAGTTATTTTTTAACATTATTCAATACATGCTGGCGGGGGAGAGAGTGTCTTAAACGTATTAAAACAATCATAATTAGGAATCACGATTCATAAGATTTAACACATTTATATAGATTATTGGTGAAGCCAAAACGATTCATTCTATTTATTTAATTTAGCAGATGGTTTTAGTTGAATCGATAGGATTGACAATCGATTCATCGCATGAATCGTTACCCTACTAATGATAGGTAACCACACATCGTATAATTGCACATGTGATATAAGATATAAGAAATGTTGGGATGATATGAAAAACCTTTCAGCGTTATCCTGCCAAAATAATTGTGTTTGATGATATTATCCAGATAATCATCAAAATATGCTGAAAACTAAAACAAACTCAATTTACAAGAAGAAACATTTGTTAAGAATAAAATATTTTTATTGTGCCACACTATCAGATAATCTTGATTAGGATTATCAAAATAAAGGATACTGTGATAGACTGGCGTCCTGTCCAGGGTGAACCCTGCCTTCGCCCAATGACAGCTGGGATTGGCTCCAGCCCCCCCGTGACCCTAAAAAATACAGGATAAGCGGTAGAAAATGGATGGATGGATGGAAAATAAAGGATAAGTACATTTAAAAATATAAATATATCAGGTCCTATTTTTTCACTTCTTGAACTAAACAGCTCTTTCACTGTCACTTGTGATGATATTCAATATCCTGATAAGGGAAATTCACCACAATCAACATATTGTGAATTGTTTTTATCAAGATCTGCGATATAATGTTTGATATTTATAAAATATATATAACAGTTTAATTCATGATGACTTCTCATTTATGACATATTACAAATAGATGACGATAAAGGAGCTGTATAAACTGTATAGGTGGAGACCTTATTTAAGATTATTTGATTGTGTTTCAGTAAAAAGGATGTTTTTTATTTATTTATTATTAAACCTTTATTTTTCCAGATAAAACATTAAGAACAATTTCTTATTTACAATACTGATGTTCACTTAAAATATGTGTCTTATCTGTGATGCAATGAAAATATATAATTTTTTTACAAAATGTTAAGTGATTCCAGTATGTTACAGTGTCATTTTAAGAGTTTAAGCATATTTTGATGATAATCGGGATAATATTGTGAAGCACATGTATTTTGTTCAGGATAATCAGACACAGAACTTTCATATTGTCCCATGCCTTCTTTAATAACGTACATGCTTTAAATTGTTCTTGTATATTGTTTTTATATTATTTTGTCTTATATTGTTGTGCTGTGTTTATAGTTTTGCACCAATCACCATGTCAAGTTCCTTAAATGATTGGCAGCAGACCTTTTCTGACTTGAACACATTAATAAACGAGGGACAGCAGGGGGCGCTCCATGCAAAGCAAACCCAGCTGAAGCTGCTTAGAGTGCTGTGAATAAAACACGAGAACCGTGTTTTCATGACCTCATTGTGAAGTTTCACATCACAACAAATGTTAAATTTAAACTTGTAGTCCCGATTAAGTCAGTTCTCTTTAACAGTCCACGTTTCTATTTTTCTTTATATGTTAATTCGCATTTGATTTAAGACCTAGTTCTTTCATTATTGCTCATCTTGCTTCAGACACATTCTTCTCACTACGACCTGGTCTATATTATTTTCTAATTCTACACATTTACAGCATCACTTACAGCTCACGTGCGTCTGTGAACAGGTTTTTACCAACATAATATAAAAAAGACAAACCCTTGTGTTTAAACATCGTTAAAAACAAATGATCAGTCATCGGTGCCTCTGAGATCATGTCGCTGCTCTTGAAAACATTGTTAACTTGATCTGTATTTAACTCTTCTGCATTAAGAGAGCTGATGAACCTGATTAAAGATCCCCGAACGCACCGCAGTCACGACCCCGAGAAACGTGTTCACACTCTTTTCTGTCGTTCATCATTGTTTGCGCTGGCAGCTGGAAATGACACCTCGATATATTAACGTGTTGTTTTGGAGAAAGAAGCATTCTGCTTTTACATTTAGAGCAGAGACTTTTCATTTTCCAGCTCGATGTTGTTCCTGCTGCTGCAGACGGACCGGTGTGACTGATGTTAAACACCTTCATGAGAGGACGCTTTATACTGCAGGTCAAACAGCAGACTGGTTGAGTCACTGGGGACACTGGTGTATTTTGAGGGACAGCACATGACTGGGAGCTGTCTGCTGGTCTGCCTGTGAGCCCAGCTGTTGTGGCTGGTGGTGGTGGGGTGAAGCAGCGCGACATCTGCCAGTCCTGGGGGTTAGAAGGCCCGAGGCTTGGCTCCTCGCTGCTCGCCGCCGCGCCCGCTGCTGTCTGACAGCGTTTAGCTCGGTGTCAACACACAGCTGGAAGCAGGGAGCAGACTGGAGAGGAGATGGGGGAGGAGGCGTGACATGTTGTGTTTGTGAGAATCCAAACGGGTAAGTTCAGTTATTTTCTACAGCTCACTCAGAAACACTGTATGTTAACACCAGTAAAACCACGTCTCATTATTTCTTCATCCTCCTCATCTTTAACTTCATTTTTTATTTTTTATGTGAAACAATTCATGTCACGTGTCATTGTTTGAATATTTTGGTTTTGAGATGGAAGAAATCCTTCAAGTAATCCTCCCTTCCTTCAGCAGTAGCTGTGAAAAAATCCAAAATAATCCATTTTATTTTCAAGTAATGTGATTTCTGCTGTCTGTTGATATAACATGTCGAAGTCTTGTGATTGTGTTAAAGCTCCTGACATCTTGGTTCATATCTGTTTCTCTAAAACATTAAATATCCCTGACTAATTTGAAGTCTGACATCTTAGTTATTATTAATAAAGAGTCTGATAAAATCTGTCAAAAAGAGCAAAACATCAAATGTTGCTGAATTCTGTTTGGTGCATGGAAATACATCAAAAACAACATCAGCTCTTGCTTCAAACCAGGAGGAAGAACTCAGAGAACATAAGATATACTGTATATAAAAACACCAAAAACATAAAATACTGACAAAAATATAAAATTAACCATAAAATAAAAACATACACAAATATAAATTATACCATAAAAACATTAAATCCATACAAAATATCTAAAATATCCCAAATGAAATATATACAATAAAAAAACAAAAACAAAACTGAGATCTCAAGTCATCATACGATTCAAACCTTTACCTTTTTATGTATTGATGTAACTTAAGGTCGTTTCCTCAGCATTGAGTCAGCCAGAATATAGTAAAAACATAAAATACACCATAAACATCGATTATGATTTTCCCATCATGACAATAATTGAAACTGCAGAACAAGTATAAATCTTGTGACATTGGGATGGTTAAATTTAAAGGATGAACAACAGAGTTTCAAATACTCGCTGATATTTTTACACCCTGATCTTCTCTTTAAAGGACTCAATATTTAAATACATCAATGACATCTTGAGACTTACAAGCTGCTGCTGATTGTGTAATAATATATATAGTGTAATATAGTGAAGGCAGCCTGTGATTCTTGTGATTCTCTTTTAATCAATATTGGGTTGGTTGGTGGTTAGAGGAGACTGTTCATTCACTGGATGTCCAAAAGTCATTAACGGACAAATACACACACACACACACACACACACACACACACACACACACACACACACACACACACACACACACACACACACACACACACACACACAATGCAAAACATATAGCAGCTAGCGTCAGAGGGTTAACCCTCGCCAACAGAGAGATGTTTTCCAATAGTCAGGGTTTATAATGTTCTGAATGTACTTGAAAGTATTGTGTTTTACTTAAAAAAACAAAGTGTTATAGTTTACAGAAGGTCTACCTACCTATAGGCTACCTGAATTTCGGAATTGTACTATATTTCTAAATATGCTATCGCTACACTTAATGGCAAAAATTGCACTGGTCTGTTGGACTTGGTTGAACAAAAATAAACAATATTTATGTATAAAATGCATGTAAAAAATTACTTCTCACTGTTCTCAGGTCAAATATTTATATGCGAATGAAATGCGATCAATTTCGATTAATTAATTACAAAGCCTCTAATTAATTATATATTTTTTTTAATCGAGTCCCGGCCCTAGTTAAAAATAAAATGTAGTTGATTAAATGTCCATTTTCATGTGAAGATTAAATGTAACCGCTTTCATGATTTCAGATCAGTTGATGATACATGTCAAATTATTTTTTATTATTTCTGAATAGTTTTTTTAGTTTGGCAGCATGGTTTTACAGCCAGTACTTTATTACTTTTAGTAATGGTCTGTGAACCTTGATATGAAGCCATTGCATGTGCCACTTCTTTGTTAGTTACTTCAGTAAAATGCAGTTTTGTCACAAAATATCTCCTTCCAGGCTGCAGTAAAACCAGAAACTCAATCTAAACTGGAGATTTAACATGAAATGAAAATTTTACACCTGAAAAATGTTGCTTCTCAGACTTCCTGGAGACATAACCAGCTGAGTTTTATTCTCTTGACATTTTTTATGTTTGTAAGCGAGGACATTTTTTTGTGGGCGGAGCCAAACTGGTGCCAGAAAGTGACAGTTCTGTAGTAGATGTGAGTGCAAAAACCACAAAGCATTATGGATCCTCCTTCTCTATTTGACTGGTTATGTAGAAGAAGATGGGCTGTCTGACATTACTAACAATTATCAATGTGGTGAGTTTCCTGAGTACATTTCCAGCCACTGGATGAACATGAATAAAAACTGTATCCACAGGGCTCTCGGCACCCTCTTCCTCCTCTTCCTCCTCCTGAGCATGAAACATGGAGCCCGTTAAACATGTTAGTGTGGCGAGTGAACACGTTTCCTGTTTGTTGTGGGATCAGGATCAAATCCGCCCGCTTCAGAAAAAGCTACTCCATCTGAAATTTACACAATTAATTCCTCGGAGATGCCCCATGAAAATGTAAGAGATGTAAGGAATGTGAGAAATATAAGCCTCTTAAGTTGAACAGCTTCCAGCTTCTTCCTCCAGCTGTTGGAGCTCAAAAGGCAGATTAAAGCTACCTACTGGCCTCACGTCATCGACTCTGTGTACGAGACGTGCTGCTGTTGTTACAAAGACCTGCTGCTCTACATGTTATTAGAGATGAAACTTGTAAGACAAGATATCTTTCTTTAGGTTTACATCCTAAATGTTGTCCTACGACGGCCAGCTTCATGTCAACTCCGCCTCTGAGAAAAGATTACAAAAAAAGTCAATGCAAAGGAGCGACTAAGACGCTCATTTGTGCTAGGTGGCATGAACGCAACAAATGACGCTTATTCGTGTGACTGGAAATATTTCAACTTGAGCGAGAAATTCAAATGACACTTTCAAATGACAACATTGAGATTGCCAATCAGAAATGTTGTCTCCTGTGTCTGTGGTCCCCCAGAGGTCTACGATAGTAGCTCATATTAGTCCAGAGACCGGACCAGACTATGTGGAGGAACCAGAGACTGTCTGTGGTCCAAACAACAAGGTCTCTGCTGGATTTATGTCTAGATTACCTTATTTGGAGCGTTGATGGAGAAACTACAATGTTAGCATAGCTTGGCTCCCATGAATCCAGACTCTATTCAGAAAACAAGCATTTTAAAAGTTGTTCTTGCAGACAGACCTAACAAAGCATGATTTCAGACTTTTTTTTACAACAAAATAGTTTATTGTGGGTTCAACTCACTGTGGTAAACCAGCTGACGAGTGTCTTCCTAGATCCAGTGAATAGTATGAAGTTCACTGAGCACCTCTGGATGATGTCATGCACTCAGACAGGACGACGTTTGGTTTCCCGGCGTATCTGGGAATCCACAACATGTACAAAGCAGCAATAGAGGTTATTTCAACCAAAAACCAGAAACCTTGTTGGTGTCTCCATCGAGGTAAGCTCTGCCTCCTCTCCAGGCACGTCTAGCCGGTGACGCAAATAAACATATATGATCCTGCAAATAAACACAAATGGTCCCGCATGAGATGTTGTGTTTCTGTGCTTTAGAACCAAGTAATTGTGTTGCTTTTGTTTGTTTTGTTTCAATTTTGTAGTCAAATCGGATTTCAAGGAGTCTTTTGCGTCACTGAGTTTGAGTGGTCTAACGGAGAATCTCTGCATTGCCTCATGGCAGTGTGATCGTTTGGAGGTGAAACGATGGACCTCCATTTCTGATGCTTCTGAGTTAGAAAGCCACGTCACAAGGGCAGCTGACGACATTACCACAGCAACCATGCAGATGGATATCTGGATGCACAAATCCGATCTCATCAATTGCAAATTAAATTGCGGACGGTGTCTTTAAGATGTGATTTGAGAAACAAATGGGCTTTTCTGCAGTCTGAACGTAGTCTAAATGTGTCCAGTATTTGGTATTTTGGACTATTGAGTATTTTGTAGCTACTGACTGGAAGTAAAGAAATATAATGATAATTTGTCATCAACATTGTCCTGATTATTGAGCAGCAATCCTGAATTCTCTCTTTTTTTAAGATTTTCACCATAGAAATTAAATAAGAAGTGAACATAGTCATCTTGAAGCCACACATTGGTTTGTGGACTACCGTTTGAAATCTAGATTTAGACATTTTGGCGACGGTGCCATCTTGCAACCAGTGAAGGAAGTGACCATATTTGTACCGCAAATGAGCGACGTGTATAGGCTGTAAGTGGTGATTCTTTCATAGGGCCTAAAAACGCTAGCGGCACTGCTGGGTGGAAACTAGAGATTGAGATCATAAACTCATGTTTACAATGTTTACTGAGAAATAAATCAAGTTAGGATTTGGGTCATTTTCCTCACAGACTTCTATACAATCAGACTTCTTTTCGTGATCAGAGCAGTCGCCCCCTGGTGGCTTGTAGAGACAATGCAAGTTTAAGGCACTTCAGGTTCGGCTTCACTTTGCTGCCTGATTCTCACTCATTTCTAACTGAATGTTCTGGAAACCAGTTGAGCTCTGTTGAAATGATCCAACTAGACTGTCAGATGTGTTCAAGTCACACAATATAAAATAGTTAATACCAGCTCCATCAACTCACATTAAAATACACAGCTGATAAACGCTCAATAACATGTTACATAAAACAAATAGAAGTTCTGCACGATGAGGACTTTAACATCTGATAATGTCATTTAGCGGAAAACTTCTGTACTTTTACTAGTTGTGTAAATCACCAGAGTCCCCATGATATGATATGATTACAATTCTTGAGTCAGATTTTATATATGGATATGCTGAATATTGTGATAGTATATATTGTGATTTATTACCTTTTTTCAACTGCAAATTGTGCAGTTGTCAGTTAAGCAGACAGACTGACCAACTTCCCGTTCCATTTAACGATGATGACACCAGAAAAAAACTTTGTTACCTTCTTCTCTTACTTCACATCTTCTACCAACATGAACTGGTACATAAAACAGTGACACTGTGAATTAAAAAGATTTACATTGCAAATCTTATTTTATTTATTTCTATACTGTGCCTCTATTTTATTTATTTACTTTGTCATTTAATGTGAAGCACTTCAGGAAATTAATCATGAATCCATTTTTGGGGCCTTCAAACTTTTTTTAATCTATAAATGGTTGAGATGACCAAAGAAGCTTGCTTTTTGGAAGCAGAAACCAGAAAATGTTGATTTGAGATTAAATGTCTGTGTATTCATTGATCAATTAATCAGACAAAACCGTGATTTATGAGGAAACATAATAATAAAAGTGTTGGAGCATTGGATGAGTCTCCAACACTCTTCTTAAAACACTTTTATGGTACAGGCTTTCTGTGATCCTTCTGTCTCCCCTTTCCCACACCATTCGTTTTATTGTTTTAATTATCTATTGTTTTTTATTGTTTTGTGATTGACACTTTCCTGATTCTCCTGTTTTAACCCTGTGAAGCACTTTGTAAACATTGTTATAGAATGGAGTAATACAAATAAACTTTTAAATAATATTATTTTTAATCTTACGTGGAATGGCATTTAGTGCTTTTTTTCATGGGCACACTTGCATTGGATGATATGACCTATATTAATAATAACAATAATAATAATACATATTATCTAGCATTTTTCAGTACTTCCCAGTAGTAAAAAACAATAATTCCTCATGACATCATTACTTAAATGAATGGGACCTCAAGTGTGAGAAAATGAGTGGATTGATTTTAAACCAATCAAAGGCTATTCGTTTAAACCCTAAAACTTCGTATTAAATCAAATCACATTATTAACAATTATTTTCTCTATATATCCTCTTTAAATAGTCAGTGGCAGAGTCTGCATTCCCGCTGGATTGCCTTCCCACACAAGGGATGGTAGGAAACTTTGCAGCCTGTAATCCAGAGTTACTGTTTGTAACCTGATTGATTGATATCAATCACTTTTTACTGTTAGCTAATAATAGGTTATTGGTAATGCTAACTGCTGTAGCTGAAACATTTCATAATGAACGTCATCGACTATCAGCCAAGAGACATTTTAATGCGTCTAACATTAACTGCAGTTTGCTTTTTATCCAATATAGGTTTAAAAGACATGAATGTGATGATTCTTTGTTTGTCATTGACGTTTTTTGTGGAAGTCACACTGAATAATATCAACATGTGTTTCATGTTTTATGAATTTTATGAACAATTTAGAGAAGGAGAGACGCTCCGTTTTCTCTCCTTAAACTCTGCAGCTGATGGTTTTTTCTGGAAATTAAAGAGCTTCTGTTTTTCCTGAGCCTTGATTTGAGGTGAATAAGAACGTATATTAAGCGTAATATCCATTGACAAATGTCAGGTCAGTTCCGTATTAATAAAACTAGCTTTTAATGATACTTCATGTTCTGTGCAGAAACGCACTACAAAGATTACATCTTATCAACATAGAAAAACTGTCTAAAATTGAATATTTGTGTTTTTAAATGAAAGTCAGAGGCCTCTGCGGGGCCTGTTATCTGTGGTGAATAAAGTTTTCCAGGACCTTTCAGAGGAGAATCACTGTTCCAGGTTCGCTGGTCCCAGTAAATAAAGTGTTTAAAGGTCCAGGTCTACACGTTCGTCATGCCTTTCTTGAGTTCTTGCAGGTCCAGCTGGCTCTGACTGCGTAGTTTGCAGTCTCTGGTGGCGGCCTCGGCTCTCTGCAGCATCGTCTGGTGTAATCCGTTTAAGTGTGAGCCGGGGCCGCCGTGCAAGGTCCCCAGAGGGCCATAGCTGGAGTATCCGGGGATGAAGGGGGAGCTGTAGTACAGGTGTCGTGGCAGGGCGGGGCTGTGTGGGAACAAGGTCCGGGACGCGGATGTGGGGGGGGCTGGGGAAGAGTCACTAGATCCTTTACTTTTATCCGAAGAGGTGGCAATCTCAGCCAGGGACCACAGTTTGGGTTTAGGGGCCGGGTTCGGCCCCTGGATGGCACTGCAGGAGTCAACATGTTGAGACGGTGGGCTTGGCAGTCCCTCCGGCTCCAACACTCTGACCGTCCCCTGCAGTGCATTCTGGGGAGAGGCCCCTGTGGAGACGGGGTCTGGGACCAGAGACAGCCTCCTGTCCCCCGATTCTTTGAAATCTGGATCGGTGCAGCTCCGGTCGGTGTCACTGCTGCTGCCGCTGTCCTCTCTGTACACCAACACACAGGAGGTCCCCACAGAGGCAGGAAGACGAGCAGCTGCACACACACACACACACACACACACACACAAAAATCAATAGATTGGATCTTAAAACTACTGACACACTTTTACACATATTCAACAAACAAACACAAACTAAACAAAACTACGTTATTGATAGAAGATTTATCTTTTTTGATAATCATTGATTTTAAGACATTTTTAAACATCTTTTTCCAGATTTTTTAAATGTAAATGATGCTTCTGATTCCGTCTCAGGTAAAATGAGACATTTGAAGCACATTTTCTGACATTAACAGACAGACTAATGAGTTTATTAGAAATAATTAACAGAGACTCAATAATTAGACCAATCATTAGCTGCAAAAAGAAAAACACTGGTAGTAAAAGTAAATGAAAAGGCCATGATCCGATGTGACATTGAATTATAATTATCACTAATAATGATTTATAGGGCTAGTTCTACGAAACATTCACCATCTGTCCTCTTTAGGTTTCAGTAAAACGGATAGAGATTCAGATCCAAAAGAAACTACTTGTTGTTTCTATGAACAGCTGAACGTCTTTGATTTATTACCCAAAGATATATTTAAAGTACTTTTATTTCCTTGTCACGCTACTTTTTACCACATTTATCTGAGTTTCTCCACAGATTAATGAACTGTTTATATAGCCATCAGTTTATGAAATATGATCTGTAAAAGTACATTTTCTTGATAATATTTAAATCTTTTTAATTGATTGATGTGTTCAGGGCAGGAGTTTTACTTGTACTTCATAGTACTTTTACTGAAGTAAAGATGTGTTTGATCATATAAAACTACCAGTATGTGCAGGTCACAACATTCCATCAGTGTTGCCTTCTGGTTTATTAGTTCGTGTTTTGATCGATTTCTTGATTAACCGATTAGCAGTTTTAACTGTGACAGTAAATATGTCCAGCCGTTGAAAAACAAGAGATTTATTTGAGACGTAGAAGACGAATTAGAATATCAACACAGTTAATAAGAAATTACTAAACAATTCATTAATTGCTGGATGGACAGATCGGTTAAAGCATGGATTGTGTAAAGGCTGGATCAATTAACGGACAATTGATGAAAGGAAAGAATGATCATTAAATGACTGATCAATTATTGATTCATTAAAGGATCCATCGGTTAAAGCATGCTTGTGTAAAAGCTAGATCAATTAAAGGACTAATTGTTAAAGGGCCAAATTTTCATCAAATGATGGATCGATTACAAATCAGTTAACATACCAATTGTTTCAAAGACAGAATGGGCAATAAAGGGCCGATCGATTATTGATTCATAAAAGGATCTATCAGTTAAAGCGTTGTTTAATGGCCAGATCAATTAAAGGAACGATCGATTAACAGACAGAAAAATCATTAAAGGAGGGCTGGATGAAATTGTGGATCGATTATACAACAGATCGATTTAATGATTGATTAAATTACTGACTGAATAAATGTTGAAGTGATTGATTAAAGGCTGGATGATTAGAGTACTGATTATGTTATTGATTAGGGGATTTATTAAAGCACTATGGCTGCTGCAGCAGACTATCTCGCTCCCCTCACTCACCGGCGTCGCTCTTGGTCTGCGTGTCGTCGGCGTTGGACTTGATGGGCTCGTCGTCGTCGTTCCTCTCCAGGTCAATGTTGTCCTCGTCCTCCTCGTCCTCGCTGCGGTTCCTGGGCGTCCAGGTCATCTTGTTCTCCTTCTTGAGCCTCCGCCGGGCGTTGGCGAACCAGGTGGACACCTGGGTGAGGGTCATCTTAGTGATGATGGCCAGCATGATCTTCTCCCCCTTGGTGGGGTAAGGGTTCTTCCTGTGCTCGCTGAGCCAGGCCTTCAGTGTGGCTGTGGCGTCCCGCGTGGCGTTCTTCCTGTAGGTGGGGTCTCCGTACGGGTAGGGCCCCAGGGCCCCAAACGGGTGGTAGTCTAAGGAGCCGGAGATGCTGGAGGATGGATCGTAGCCCGGACTCTGAAACAGAAAGGGATGGCATTAAACATGACCTTCCAGCTGAGCTCTTCTTCGCTTGTTTTTGTTGGCAGCAGAATCGTGAAACAGATTCCTAATCTGAATGAGGCGGGTTAAATAAAGGTTTAATTAAAGCACACAAACAGAATTTAATTTGTAGAGCAGCGCTCTGATCCAGAACCAGGCAGACGGTCTGCATCACAGACAGAAACCCCTTCAATTCAAATGAGTGTTTCTTCATGTTGTGTCTTTAATACACATGATTATTCTCTTCTACTGTTTTTAATTCACATTATTATTATTTCTTCTTCTGTTTTTAATTCACATTATTATCATTTCTTCTTGTGCTTTTAATTTTAAATTATCGTTTCTTCTTGTGCTTTTAATTTTAAATGATCGTTTCTTCTTGTGTCTTTAATTCACATAATTATTGTTTCTTCTGTTTTTAATTCACATTATTATTGTTTATTCTTGCGTCTGTGATTTACATTAGTATTGTTTATTCTTGTTTTTATTCACATTATTGTTTCTTCTTATGCCTTTTACTCATACTGGTATATTTATTTAATAATTATTATGTTTATGTTTCTAATACTATCTTTCATTCAAATGATTATGTTTCTTCTTCTGTCTTTAATTCACAGTATTATTATGTCAATTTCTTCTCATGTCTTTAAATTACATTAATAACAATTTAACAATATTTGTTCAGCCTTTCCTTAATTAATGTAATTAAAAATGCTTTTCTTTCATTATTCCACATTATAATATATATTCTTCTGTGTCTCACTTACATCTTTCAATCTGCAACCCTGAACATTATTTTCAGTTATTAGATTAAATTCACACATTCAACATTGATTCAATTGTTTCAGATCATTCTTGAATACATTATATATATTTTTTTTAAATCTCACAACACATCCTTCAACAAATTAAATTTATTCGACAAAATAATGAGCAACAAAAACTGAAATGGGATTTTTTTTATCATCTTAATTTGAAAAGCAAAAAACTATCATCTGAAATGAAGTTGGCGGATTTTAGTTTTCCTTTTAATATTTTCACCAACATGTCCAAACCTGAAATCATAAAGACGTTTAATAAGTGATGGCGCGAGGATGTAAACATAAAACATGTCCCTGATGATTCATTGTCATTATTTGACACTAACACTCCACTTTAAAATGAACTTTGACGCAGCAGAAGTGACACTTGATCACCATCTAGAGTCCCAGAACCAGAACTCACTCCCTCTCCAGCCGGACCGACCCACTCCGGTGCGGACACTCACCACAAACGAGCCGAGCGTGGCGGCGGCCCGGGGCTCCCCGCCGTACGGGAGGTGTGAGTTGAATCCGGGAGAGGTCGCCGATCCCGAGTACGGAGCGAAGGCTGAGCCCGAAGAGGAGCGGCCGAGCTCCTCGGTCCTCGGTCCTAAGATGACCCCGGAGCTGAAGGACGGGCAGCAGTGCAGAGCCAGGGACACGGACGGCTGGAAGAGGAAACCCTGAGGATAAGCCATGACGGCGCGCACGGAGCCGGACTATTACGCACGGGGGAATTCACATCGGAGAGCCGCAGCGCGCGTTTCCCCGAGACGATAGAGGAAGAAGAAGAAGAAGAAAAGGAGGGAGAAGCGGAGGTTTAAAACCGGAGGAGCATCCAGGAGCATCGCAGGTGCTGCTGAGTTCAGTTTGTGTGTTTCTACTGCAAGTTTTCTACTTCCGCTGCTACTCAACTGAACGCAACACGACTGACTGAGACTGACTGAGAGAGAGAGAGAGAGAGAGAGAGAGAGAGAGAGAGAGAGAGAGAGAGAGAGAGAGGGGGGGGGGAGAGGGAGGAGAGAGCGAGGGGGAGGGGAGACTTGTTTATAGTATACAATAATTGCCCAATAATTAGTTATACTTTCCCCTGACCAAACATCATCAGGTGCGTCTTTAAACTGGCACATCAAACACACAAATGTTTGTTTACTTATTTGATTAAATGTGCAAGATATGAGCATTTTGATTGTCTCTCAAAGGCTCTCAACATGGTGAAGGCTGAGCCCACAGCTAGCAGCTAACAGAGTTTACTTGAGGGGGAACCGGAGGGTGGGTGCAGCCTGGTCTCCTAACAATTACATTTCCACATTACGGAAAAATGTGAGGGTACGCGTAAAGGGGAACGTGTTTTTTTTTTTTTTTGTGGATTACGTTTGCTCTTGATGTTTTACAAATCTGTAGTAGTCCACGTAGGGAGTAGGTGTGGGTGGTGGAACTGTCCACAAACATTTGTTAACCACGTGTTTAAAACTTTAGTTGGAGACGGGTTGTTCATGGAGTTGTTACACAGGTGGGAGCATAGAAACTAAATGCTGCTTCCCCCTGCTGGTTCTGGATCCTGGGTGAACCTGTCCCAGATTACCTGAGGGGTCCGGATGCTTTATAGCAAACAAGTTACTGAGATGTATTTAGGCCCGAGACCATTCAGTGCCTTTTAACAGGATTTACTATAAAATCCTTTTAGTCTATCCTCTAGCCTTTTACACCTAGGAAGGCAGTGTGGTGATTTAAGGCCAGGTGTGAGATGGTCCATCTTCCTGTTGGTCAGGACTCTGGCAGAAGCATTCTGGATGAGCTGCAGCCGCATGCTTGTTTTTACTAAGACCTGTAAAGACAGATTACAATAATCTAAGCCACTGAAAATTAATGCATTAACAAGTGTGTCTTGTTTCGACATTCTTACTCTGTTTTTAAGGTGTTAATGGTTGATTTAGTAATCGTGTATAAGTGGCTGTTGAAATTCAGCTCTGAGTCCATCATTGTACTAGGGTTGTGAACGATAAACCGATGCGACCGGATATTCGGTTCAACAAGTGAGAGATACGGCTGCATCGGTAGCAGCCTCCTCATACATACCGATACAAATTATCAATGAATTCCTATTGGTTATAGAGTCATGGATCGGGTATCGCGAGACTTTGAAGCGGTTGGCGGCATTACACCAGCGTCTCTAAAACAACGCGAGGGCTGAAGCTGCCAGCGAAACGCCGTAGCTGGCTAGCTGGTATGAGTGATAAACAAGGGACAACATGGAACATGGAGTAGGTGGAGGTGGAGAGGCGGGCGCAGCACAGGTAGGCGGCTGCGACGCTGCCGTGTGACCGCAGGCACTCCACGACCGCACGTGAGAGACGGATGGCTTTGAATGTCAATCGCTTGTGTCTCAACTTGCGCCACAAAAGGCGGCCGCAGCACGGGTGCGTCCACGACACTGTCCTGTGACCGCCATCCAACAAATCAGACTTTTTTTTGGTCCATGTCTAAAAATAAATACATTGACATGTGATTTTGTTGTTCTGTTTTTTTTTTTTTTTTTTTGCCAGTGCCATACAGCCACAATGTTTGGGGATATGTCGTATTTTACATATCTGAATAGAAACTATTGTACTGTCACTTTCATAGAATTGGCTTCTTTATTTTTTATAATATATCTACAACAAATATTAACCGTAGAATCAAATCGTATCGTTCTTACACTGTATGGAATCGATTGGAATCGAATCAGTCTGTAATAAAAGGAGAGATGTGCAACCCTACATTGTACCAAGATTTTTGACTTTGTCTGTAGTTTTCAGTGTCACTGAGTCAAGTTGACCTCCAACCTTGCATATCTGGGACCAAAAACAATGACTTGTGTCTTCTCTGCATTGAGCTTGAGGAAAGTCTGGCTCATCCACACATTGATTTGTTGGATACACTATCTCAGTGAACATAAGGGACTGTAGTCATTTGGTGACACTGTAATATAGAGTTGTGTTTCATCCGCATATGTTTCATAAGAGATGTTGTTATACTCCATAATCTGAGCTAGGGGGAGCATGTAGATATTGAACAAAAGTAGCCTAAGAATGGAGCCTTGAGGAACCCCACATAATTAAGGTAGGAGTAGGGTCATTCTCATTGACTTGATCTGACTTATTTCTGCAACAAGAGATGTCGCCCGCTGATGGCCAGCAGAGACAATGCAAATTTATGGCCCTTCAGCATTGGCTTCACTTTTCAGAACCAGAAGTTGCCACCTGTATACGAGCAGAGCGACGGCCATGAGCTAGCAGTGCATGTTAACATGCACTCAAAGCGCATGCTGTTGGCTGTGTCAACAAAGAGAAGAGAAGCTCTGATAACAACACACACTGCTCAGGTAGACATTAAGCCGAGCAGTGAGGGTGGGCCATCACGTCAATACTTCTGCTCTTGTGATCTAACATAGTTGAGATCACTGAATGCATCCTTGTCGGAAACTTCCAAATTGACTTGATTTATATACTAGATGTTTTTCCTGGTCTTGATGTGTGCATCAACACAGCTGTCCACTATGTGAGATAGATCTATTGTCTTTCTCTTTGTATATTGTAAACATGTTTTTAATATTTGTTTGTGTTTTTCCTATTTTATATGTTACTTGACAGGCCGTGTTGGTGACGTACGTTGTGTGAGACGAGAGATGTAGCGGTTTCACATGAAACTAAATGATACTACAATAAACCATACGACACACTGAGACTTTCCTGATTTTAAAATGATCTTTTATATTGACAAACACCACATGTGTAATTCATGGTACAATTCAAACAGGATCAAAAATGGTTTGTCTCTCATCATTGATTACCGTACACATTTTATCAAAATAAGGTTCCATGGGGGACACTGGAAGGGGCGGGACTTAGCCTCTATGAACCTGATTCGGATCATTGACTTTTTTCATATTTCATATATAATGTGTCACTGCTGCTAGAGCAGTTTGACATAACTTATAAAGTTATACATTTGTCCACGCTGTTGCGTTCTCATTGATGATTCAAGTTATTATAGTGTAATTAAAGAAGCTCCTGTCTTCCGTCAGGTGAGATCTCAGTGCAATAGTTCTGTGCTTCTGGGTTAACGTGGTATGGTCGAGCAGGTCAGTGATTAAGCCGGGCTCACTCAGCCACAGTCTAATCTGATTTGTGCGTCCTATAATTAGAAGAGCAGCGTGTCTGAAGGAGGACTGAAGAGTGAGAGTACGCCGAGTCTCCTTCTTCATCATCGTCTGTTTGGGTGTGTTTGTGAAGCCGTCCCTCCTCCACATGGACCCGGGGTCTGGTGGTGTTTGAGGACCAGGTTCTGCTGCTGCAGGGACCTCCAGGTGAGAGCTTCACTGATTGATTGCTTTTGGTCCGGATTACTAAACTTTCCAGCAGTTATTTCAGGTGGCAGACGTGTCTGCACAGCTTGTCTCTGTGTGATATTGGCAGCGGCTGCAGCTAATAATCCTTCATTATTGATTTGTGTGTTGAGTGTTTGCTTGATCAATTCATGGAGCAACAAGATCTGATTAATTTTGCATAGACTGTGCAAAATATGAACGTAGTCTCCATGATGTCACACATTTCTGAAGAGTGAAGCTCAAAGTGGGCGGATCCCTCTGGCCATCGCCATCTTGGTCGTGACGACATAGCCTAACTTTAAAGCAAATAGGCGGCCTAGTCTCGTAAAAATGACAGCACACAACTAAATTGTATTGTGAATTAAGTTTTGAGGGCAACCTATTTTGTTGTGGTTTACATCTAATTTGCCGTATCACAAATTGGAGTCTGTGGGAGCAGGAGGGTCAAGTGGTGGACGGGTCAAAAAACACAGGACACAGGAGACTGGTGTTATTGTCCCAAGAACCAAATATTGTTGCATTTTTGTTTTGTTCATTTAAAGTAAAAAAAATGATGATTTTACTAAACGGCACCAAGTAGTGTTGCTGTTTTGTTTTGATTTGTTAATTAACCGCATGTTTCAAACTTTTTAAAACAGCAGCTTGGTCCAGAAAAAAAAATATTACCCTGGAAATATAACTGAGAGTGCAGTTTAGTTATATAGGAATATCATCTAGTTAATTTAGTTTAGCTTCCACGATGACACCGTTGGTTGCCTTCTGCTGTGTGCCATCTTTTAATTCAACTGTGATCGTCTTCATTAAAGACAGCTGCTGATGACGTTTTTTCCTCTTCTGGACAACCATTTAAAGTAATGAAAAATGTCAAATAGACCATAAAGCTGGGTATGCTTTAGGGCGTGGCTATCTGTGATTGACAGGTCGCTGCAACTGCTACATGTCGATACGACAAAGAAAAGATGACGGCCAAAAACCAAGACGGCTATGCACAAACACCAAGATAGTGACAGCCAAAACCCAAAAGGTAACAGTCAAAAAGCAAGATGGCCAAAAAGCATGATTGCAATGCTCAATAACAACATGGAACGACCAAAAACCAAGATGGCGACAACCAAAAACCAAGATGGCGACAGCCAAAAACCAAGATGGAACAGCCAAAAACCAAGATGGCAACAACCAAAAACCAAGATGGAACAGCCAAAAACCAAGATGGAACAGCCAAAAACCAAGATGGCAACAACCAAAAACCAAGATGGAACAGCCAAAAACCAAGATGGAACAGCCAAAAACCAAGATGGCAACGACCAAAAATCAAGATGGCGACGGCCAAAAACCAAGATGGAACAGCAAAAAACCAAGATGGCGACAGCCAAAAACCAAGATGGCGATGGTCAAAAACCAAGATGGAACAGCCAAAAACCAAGATGGAGCAGCCAAAAACCAAGATGGAACAGCCAAAAACCAAGATGGCAACGGCCAAAATGCTGAACTTGCTTCAAAATTGCAGTCCACAGTAGTCTGGTGTCGACCCCACCGTATCCCCCTTCTGCTGTGTGGACTCCCTATTTTAAATAAACTGATTGTCCTATTTAAAGGATGCAGTTTTTTTTGCTGGAGCACCATTAAATTAAAAGTGTTCACATTTGTCCTGAGCAGAACGGTTCTTGGTGGAGTTTCTAACCTGCGATGCTAAACGAATATTGATTTGACGTAATGAAGCCTGAGTAATGTGAAAACATTCTCCTTAAGGAGGCCCTAAAAGCCCATCATGAGCATGACTGCACCGCCGGGTGAAATGGTGCGTTTTAAGCTGCTCCTCTACAGATGGGTCGAGCAGATTATGGGATGGCATTTTCACGCTTTTTTAAGCATCTTTCATTATAGCGCTGCACCTCTTATTCTCCTCTGCTGGTAATGATACTCCAGAGGCTCCTCCTCAGCCTCATATTAAATACACTGTGAGCTTCCTGCAGGATAAAGTAATGGCTCGGAAAAGCTCAGATGACTCTTTCATCATCAGTGAGTCGAGACCCCCAGTAGGCCTGAAACGACACCGTGGTGCAGCTTCATCATATCAAAAAGTTATGTTAACAATTTGCATGTACAAAGTTGAATATTCAGGGAAATGTTCTCCCCGTATTCTCCGTGGTACTGACTCTTTTGTGAAGGTTTCCACATGAAAGGAGTACTCGTTTGTTTTCCCCCCAGTAGCTCATAAATTAGCTTAGCCCGTGGGCCAAATGTCCAGAGGTTACTTAAAGACAGTGTGTTTAATTAATTGGAAAACACTTTTTTTAATAGTTATTATCCCAGTATGAAATGTAATCCTTGTTATCTGTGCTCAAACATAATTACCACCCGTGGGACTTCTCTATTAGACTTCACTTCAGTGGATAATGTCTTCAGATGAGCGTAGGACCGGATTTACATTGGTGCACTTCACTCAGTGCTATCTGTCAGACGCTCAATACAAAGATTCAAATGTGTTGAACAAAGAAAATCCTTTAGGACATCCCACCTGACTGAAATGTGACAAAAGATGATTTCACAACTGGTTCATTATAAGTCTTTATTGTCGTACTATGTACAACCACAACGTGGAGCAGGCGACGGAAGTCAGACTCCCTCCATCAACGCTGCTACAAGACGCATAGACCAGGTTAGCTAACACGGTGGAGAATGAATAAATAAATAAAAGTAACACAGGTCACCAGCAGAGATGTTCTGTCAAAGCAAGTTTTCCCAGAGGCCAGCATATTTCTTTTTAATTCTGTGTAGTGGGAGTGTATTCTGTATTTGCTGGGTGTGTATTCTGCGTAGAATACTGTGAATTAAGAGTTTTTTCTGGCTGTCGAGAGCTGAAAAAAATCACAGTGCAGGAGGAGCAGGAGTGGGCATTGGATTCACAATATTATCCCGATTATCATCAAAATATGTTTAAAACTCACACTAAAGTGGCACTAAAACATACTGGGATCACTTTACATTTTGTTCAGAGTTTTTGTTATTGAGTCAGAGATAAGAACTTTTTTAAGCCACTGTGAAAGTTGTAAGATAAAAACACAGACAACTCCCAGACCGGACAACGGCATGGGAGCACGCTGCTCTTTACAAGGGACGAGAAAAAAACAGTAAAAAGACATAACAGAATACAAACGTTTGAACATAAGATTAAAATATTATACATGTAAAATAAAATACTGTAGTGGATGAACATATATATATTTATGTATAGTGAACATATAGTGCAAAGTGTGGATAAACAGATACAGTAGTAGTAGGTCTCCAACGATTCATTTCATTATTTTCCATCTATAATGTCTTAGTATCCAAATTCATGCAGTTTAATATGAACAGAGAAAAGCACAACATTTCATATATGAGGCTGAAAGCTGTATTTTGTCAAATTCTTGCATTAAAAATTAGAGTTGGCATAATAATGACATGAATTACTTTTCTGGTGGACTAACCCATTAGTCGTTTAGTTGTTGCAGTTCTAACAAAGTGGTTCAGTAACTGATACCAATATCACTAGTAATTAATTCATTAACCCCAAACAAATAATATTGAAGAGCTGTTTTATAAATAATAGTCATGTAAGTCAATCTATGTGAATATTTTGACATTTTGATGTTCCAGAGCTGAACTCTGTGACAGAAGAAGACGGTACAATGGAAGACGATTTCCCAGAATCCTCTCTGGTCGGTGAGCTTCAGAGCTCTAAAACGGAGAATCCGCATTCTCTGCAAGACCTGAATCCGGACAAGTGCCAGGACCCTGAGAGTTTCAGACAGGATCCAGAGCAACAAGGGCTTCGCTCTCAAGATAAAGTAGAGCATACAACATGTGATCCAGATCCACCTCAGGACCAGCTGGGAGGGCATGGACTAGACCAGAATCCAGCAGGAGGGGATTTAGGTGAGGTTCTTTACCAGGTCCACCATCGCAGATTGGTGAGTGTGTCGGACCAGGCCCTGGTTGCAGAAGGAAATCTGATTGCATGGAAGTCTATGAGAAAATTACCCTATTTCTCACTTGATTTATTGGGCCCTAGTTTCGTAGACCAGGCGCAGTCAGCACTCGGCGCAGTCAGCACTCAGCGCACCTGCGCCACGCCGACGGGGTGTGTCCGCCTGGACTTTGCAAGTTTCGTGCACCGCGCCGGCTCGCGCAGGCTCGCGCAGGCACTCCTCCCGTCTCGCCCACCGGCGCAAGTGGGAAAGAGGGAGGAGAAGAAGGCTTGATGGTACAGTCAAAACTCCGGCAGCGACGGATATGGACGCAACGGACCGCCGAACGAACCGGCGAGTGGGCGGTTCTGTGTTCAAGTTGGATCAATTGGATAGACGTCCTGCGAAGTGGGCGGGACTTGAGTTTCGCTCTGCCGTTTCCAACATGGCGGCCGGGCCACAAACGATCTCATTTTACAGTTAAACTACACGCTAAAGCATGTTTCTGAAAACATTTGAGGCGGGAAATGTGTAGTGCAGTAACAGAATCTGGATTAATATTTGATCAACACTGCCTAGTTTGATAGTCTGAACGAAGTTTCTGGAGCCGGCGGCATTGCGTTGGACGGACGGCATTTGCATAAAGTTCAATCCATCGAACTTTATGCAAATTCACGTAGGCCTACGGCGACAGGGCAGTCAACTCGACGTGCCGTATCCATCATGCGGAGCTCCTGCTCTACATAGACAATGAATGGGATCCGTTGACTTGACGTCCGTTGCCGGAGTTGGTACACCAACATATTGTCTATGTAGAGCAGGAGCTCCGCATGATGGATACGGCACGTCGAGTGGACGGCCCAGTCGCCGTATGTGAATTTGCATAAAGTTCGATAGATTGAACTTTATGCAAATTACGTCCGTCCAACGCAATGCCGCCGGCTCCAGAAACTTCGTTCAAACTATCAAACTAGGCAGTGTTGATCAAATATGAATCCAGATTCTGTTACTGCACTACACATTTCCCGCCTCAAATGGTTTCAGAAACATGCTTTAGCGTGTAGTTTAACTGTAAAATGAGATCGTTTGTGGCCCGGCCGCCATGTTGGAAACGGCAGAGCGAAACTCAAGTCCCGCCCACTTCCCAGGACGTCTATCCAATTGATCCAACTTGAACACAGAACCGCCCACTCGCCGGTGCGTTCGACCGTCCGTTCCGTCCGTATCCGTCGCTGCCGGAGTTGGTGTGTCTGTACCTTTACGCCGGCACAGCCACCCTCCGCCGCCCTGCGCTGCGCCACGAAACTAGGGCCCATAATCTCTAAAATATGACGGAACAAACAATAGTGCATTTGGCGCGAAATCCTATCAGCGTTGAGATTCTCCTCCCCATACTTCACTCCCTTATTAATGCGTTTCATTCATTCTCAAAGATGTTTGGATTGGCGCGCAGTTGGCGGAGTGGTTAGAGCGCATGCCATGTACGAACGTACATACGCAGCCGACCCCGGTTCGAATCCCGGCTGGAGGTCCTTTGCTGCATGTCACATCCCCTCTCTCTCTCCTCATGTTTCCGATCTATCCATTGCTAATAAAAGGCGTCCATGCCTCAAAAAAAAAAGAAAAAAAAAAGATGTTTGGATTATAAACTATGATTCATCCTGCTCTACCAAGCGTCCCATAAGGATACGGACAGAGCCGCGTACCATGGACACACTGGCTCCGACCAGGACCAGGACCGGGACCGGGATCTGGATCTGACAACAGCCAATGAGGAGGCAGTGGGGGAGTCAGGTGGCAGCGTCCCAGCGTTGGTGATCACTCAGGCGGAGGAGGTGAGTGCAGAGACAGAATCATGTATATTCATGGCTGCCTGGCGGTGCCAAACGTCTCGTCTTCCTCTCTTTGTGTTCACTTCTCTCAGGTAGCTTTCTTCTCCACATTTGCTGCCTTTGTTCTTTGTTTAAACGATGTCTCTGATCAAGTTCAAAGCCACGACGTCCTGACAGCTTTTCTTCATCAGCCTGACACTCCCTCTTTTTTCTGATTCTTCAAAACCATTCTCCATTTCTTCATATTTAGAGACGTAATTATTCCACACGTCACATTGTGGATTTAAGACGAATGGAGAATGTTTTCAATAATGTATTTGTTCATGGTGAACTGTTTTAAATATGTTTTGACTGATGAGATGAGAAATTATTACTTTCATCACAAACACACAGCATTCTCCACAGTTTTCTTTTATCTTTCACCAATATGTTTTTAATAACAATTTTTACTAATCATGGAGGTCTTTAAAACCATTTGGTCCAATGGCGGACATGTCTCTCTCTCTCATGAAATAACAGAAACAGCTTTGTTTGAAGCTTTGTGACGTCAGTTTTTTAGATAATTTAGCAGGTTTGTTTAGCCTTAGATGGAGGGGAATTGAAGCGATTCGTCAATAAAGCAAAATTATTTCCAACCATCTGCTGGTCAAGAGATAACTAACCAATGGCACTGCACAGTCTATGACCCAGGTGTGTTCTGCTACTAGCAGCTAATGAAGCCTGCAGCAGCTTTGCAGGTTTCGCAGCGTTTTAACTCCACAACTCTAGATAATTTTGTTTCTTTAACACGTAGTCTTCACACGACTCAAGCGATGATGCTTTCTATCAAAGATCCAACAATGCAGGACTTTCAACCAGAAGTCTGGTGTTGGACACCGTGTGTCCCAAAGTTTTTCCCCAGTTTTTTCCTAAACCTGATTAAGAGGATTTGTTGCCTAAACCTAATTTAGTTTTGTAGCGTCATCCATCTTATTTTCGTGACAGCCAAGAGCATTCTGGGTATTGAAATAGCCTGTGGTCCTTTCAAAGCTAGCTAAGCTTCCATCTCTTCCTTTGGGCGGCGTTGGGTCGGGCATGTCCGGCAGATCATAATGGCTGCTCTTAATCCGACCACGTCCCTTCCTCCCACGGTGTTGATGAGCGTATTCTGTCATATGCATGACATAAGTGCATGAAAAAACGAATAACGACAAAATTGTAGCGAAATTCATGGGTGCTACCGGCCACGTGATTGTTCGGGCTGTCTCTGTTCGGAACCATCTCTGGCTTTATAAATGAATTTAAATTGAACAGGCAAGTTGTGTTTTAATTCATATTTATAAATCAGCTTCCATAATAAAACAAAGTCAAAATCAGCTGGTTCAGTGATCATGTCTGATTGCAAATAATGTGAATAATAATATGAATTGTATTAATCCAATAGCCTGCATCATCAAACATCAACACAGTCAGATAGTCACTGCATGATGGTGTGGTGGATGTGTCAGGTCACATGACTTCTAAAACATCCAATGTGTTCCCTTCTTTTACTCATGTATAGCAGAATCTATCAGGATCAAGAGTTAGGAATAAAGGGACAATAGGAAGTTAAAAGACAAAACCAGACTGTAACGTTATTGTATGAAGGAGAAAATGAACAAATGTGGGTCCAGTCACAGCCCTGCAGCTCAGACCTGACTGAGTTTAAGTCTCTCTTCTTCTATCAACTTCTCTCATGGACTCCATTACCGCCCTCATGTGTACACGCTCAGCCATCCAAACCGCCTCCAAATAAGTTTCCTCAGGAGCACTTAAACCAAATCGACTTTACTGATGTGAATTATGAAGATACTGATATCATGCATAAAGTTATTTACCCCTCAGAAGAATTCAAATCAGTCATTCCCTCAGACGGCGATACGGGGGAACTAATATGAATGCAAATAGGATTAGGCTCCTGCATTAGTGTCTGATAAACAATTTACAGGCCTGAGTGTTCACAGGGGGATACGCTCTCCACTGGGTGTGGGGTTGGGGGAGATGCCAATCCAGCCAGGGAGGGGGGAGGTTAAGAAGCTACTACTATTGTGGAGTAGACTCCATGTTTATATGTAACTGCAGTTGCATCATTGTATTGGTTGAAAAACACCAGAAGCAAGTTGAAACAGACAATATTGTTGCGTCATAGGATGTCAGAAAAGGAATGCAATAAAAAGATGATCTTCATTTTCATAGAATACAGTCATTGTAGCTAACGCAGCCATTAAATGGACTGACTGGACTGAATTCTGGTCTCTGCCGCTCCAGTTTTCTCACATTCATCAAACACAGTGATAAATCAATGATGGAGATCAACCTCAGCAACATAAGCGTGTTAGTAGACGTATAAACAGTTAAGCCAGCTAACATGATAACAGCATTCAGTGAATGAAGTCTAATATCTGTGATATGACATTTACTTTACAATATGACTGAGCTCAAACTTAGCTAAACCTTAGGACACATAATATAATTGCTGTTACAAAGTAATGATGAGGACGTCGTCAGGATGTTGGTTTGTAACGTAATGAAGATGAAGGGGAACTGTTACACCATGTTTGATGGTGATGTTGTGAAAGACGCAGCCATGATTATTCTACAAACCCAAGAAAAATTTAAATGAAAAATTGCATTTGCCTGTGGTCGTCTATAGGCTGTAATGGTTTTGCAAGATTAAAACCATTTTCACCAGTATTTATAGAAACCTTCTCCGGTTTGTAAACAGAGCGCCACCTGCTGTGTCCAAACACATCAAGCGTCTTTTCAAGGTGCTGATTGTGCGCTATGGAGCGAGTACACCTCCGGGTGAGTCTGAGGGTTAGTGAGTGGTATCATCAACCAGGGTGCCAGGGCAGAGCCTCCATCTACTCATAAAATAAGTAATTATGGGAAAAGAGCCCAGTGTTGGTGAACTTTATAATGAATGCCTCAAAGATGCGTATATGAGCATATGACCATTTCAATTTACATTTACATTACCTTTAGGGCATTTAGCAGATGCTTTTGTCCAAAGTGATTTACAATAAGTACATTTGTTGAAAGAAAGAAACCACGGAAGTCCTTGTTCAAGGTGCAAACCCACAGAACTGTTTAGTAATATATAGGAATCAATGTGTTCATATAGTGTTTAGTTTTATTTAAAAGACCATAATGCTTTGTAATATAATGAAAATAATTATTGAACAAGATTATAAATTCTGAAAATATTATTGTAATTTCAATCCTACAGTATTATACAACTGTAGAATAGAAGAAAACACAATAACCAATTATTTTGCACACACACGTCGGCACTGAAATGTGCATAAGTATGCTCTTGAGTGTGCGTAGAATTAGTTCTTACCTCAGAACTAATCCCACCCATTGTTCTTGGTTCGTCACGTTTGATACCTGAGTCCTCCTTGTTAAACTTCACACCTCAACTCTTCCCTCCTTCAGTGTGTTTATGCACGTGGTGTTTGTGATGCTGATGCAGCGTGACAGTCAGCAGCACCAATTAAAGCCATTAGATCCAGTGACAGTCACGTGTCTCGGTTACGTCCAGCAGGGACAACCTGCTTGTTAAACATCAAACATGTTGTTCCCTCACTGATCTGATCGTTAATTAAAACCACAACACTGTTTGGTTTTATGTTTCTGTGCCACTTCAGATACATATTGATGTTCAAGAAAAAAGACGTGAAAAAGAATGAAAAACATTGTTTTCATTAATATCCACATGAAGAAACACTTAAACAAGAACAGTGCGACATGTAAGATATCCTTCGTCACCACATTTGAATCAAAAGCAACCAAACCTCCTACATGACTTTGAACGTTTATTTATACAAGTCAACTGTCAAATATTTCAGATAGTAACCCCTCCTCTGTATGGAGGATTCTTAGCTGACCATCATAGAAAACTACCATGACAACATCTTCAACTCTACACTTAAGTATTGAGTATTTTGATGATTGAGTGATGTACAGCATAGTGTGTTGTAGTCCACAGTGTAGTATATGCAATATAATTAATGTCTGTATTGTACGACAGATTCTATACAACATTATGTAGTGTATGGAGTAGTGCACAGCATAGTGTAAGCATTGTATGATGGCGTGTACGCCACAGTGTAGGTAGTGTAGAGCGTTCTGTATGGAGTAGTGTACCTGAGTGTATAACCTATTGTCACCAAATGTTTTCATCTCCATTTTTCAATTCTCCATTGGGTAACAAGGCAATTACATTCAGTTCACTCCTGTTTAGTTGACACACACCTTACCCTACTCAGCCTAATAATGTTTTCAGGGACTGCCCGTCGTACTGATGGCCCATAATTTACAAAAATGTCCCATTCGACCAAAATATACTCTCCCTGCAACAAAGAGAAGCACATGGCTAATTACGTCATTGGACCTTCCTGGGGCCACATTTGTCTCACTTTACAATAGCAAAGGCATGACCTGCCCCATGCCTCTGATTGACTGGTAGTCATTGCCTTCATTGCTTAGGGTGCTTAGGTTTAGGTTGAGGGGTGGAACTGGTTCTGTTGAGGCTAAGAATATCTGCATGATGTATTGGGGCAGCAGTAGCTCAATCTATGGGCATTTTTGGTTTGGGAACCAGTGGGTTGCCGGTTTAAGTTTCGTACAGTAAGAGTACAGAGTATGGACTTGTAGCTAGAGAAATGCCAGTTTGCCTCCTGGGCAGGGTGCCCTTGACCAGGGAGGCAGGGTGCCCTTGACCAAGGAGGTAGGTTGCCATTTCCAAGGAGGCAGGGTGCCCTTTCCAAGGAGGCAGGTTGCCCTTGACCAAGGAGGCAGGGTGTCCTTGACTAAAGAGGCAGGTTGCCCTTGATCAAGGAGGCAGGTTGCCCTTGACCAAGGAGGCAGGTTGCCCTTGACCAAGGAGGCAGTGTGCCCTTTCCAAGGAGGCAGGTTGCCCTTGACCAAGGAGGCAGGGTGCCCTTTCCAAGGAGTCAGGTTGCCCTTCACCAAGGAGGCAGGACGCCCTTTCCAAGGAGGCAGGTTGCCCTTGACCAAGGAAGCAGGGTGCCCTTGACAAAGGAGGCAGGGTGCATTTGACCAAGGAGGCAGGGTGCCCTTGACCAAGGCACCAGACCTTGGGTCTGCAGAAGTCCACACAGAGAGGGTGGTGAACGGGTAAAAGAAAAACACAGGACACTCACCAGGAGAGTGCTGATAGTGTCCTGTTAAAACCAAATAGTTTTGTTCAGTACTTTTTTGCTTTATTTGACGCATCATTTTAAGCCAAACCATTCTGTTCTTTTTACGATGTTTTCTCCTGTGACAAAGGCTAACTGCTTTAGTGCTTGTGTTGAGCTAAAGTTAAGCTAACATGGCCAGGACCAAACTCGATTCAGCTTCTTTAATGGGTGCTCTTTTGGTTATATTCAAATGTTTTTCTCACTGTCCAGGTATTTATTATCAATAATTCATTTGGTATTTCTTCAGTTACAATAGTCCAACCGTTCCACTGGTAATACTGTGAAGCTGTAGCAACACTATATTGTGTGTTCCTCCTGTAAACCCCAATGACACCAGTAAAACACACAACATGCTGAGCTTCACCACTGAACAAGTGAAACGATGTAAACCTGTAAACCTCCATGTGATGATCACATCTGAATTAAAAGCCAAGCAGGAACCTTCTCTGAAGTGCAAAATAGTGTCATTATTATTTACAGTAAGAGTGATGTTGAAATAATTAGCTGAAATCAGAATGAGAGGAGTGACGTGTTTTATGGTCCTTTCAGTGTGTGTGTGTGTGTGTGTGTGTGTGTGTGTGTGTGTGTGTGTGTGTGTGTGTGTGTGTGTGTGTGTGCAGGACAATAGTGACTGCTCAGGTATAATTAGCTCTCTTGGGACTCCAGTCCTAAACAGTTAAAGGACGATCTTGGCTCTGTGAGATGTTAAACTGCTGCTGCTGATGTCTGTTGCCAACTGGGGCCTAATTGTAGTCAACAGGCTGAGGCAGCCCGCTCGTTGTGAAGATGAACGCCACCTTCAGGGAGGCAGACGGACATTTTGTTGAGTTGTAAACACTCTCTCATATGCTAATTCAGCGGCACCTCAGAGTTGCTTGAGGGACACCAGTGAATATTGGAAGAGATGAGTGGTGGTTTACGTTGTGTGGAGTTCACTCTGTGTTGTTTGGGTTGGGCTTCACACTCATACAGCAGGTAGGAAAGTGTGTTTATTTCATCACCGGTGTAATGGAACACAGTGAACAGAATCAGGCTTAGAAAACACTTCAGGATCTTTGGAGGTTCGGCGGCAAAAAGCATTAGTTAATAATAGCTAATAGTCAATCATTTATTAAATATACATTTTTCATTAATAATTTAACAACTTAATGATTCATCCACACATTCTTATCAGACCGTATGAAACACTACTGCACATTCTGGTACATTGATTTGTTTAATGCATTTACTGAGTGCTTTTTATTGGATGATAATCCCCTGGTGATATGGCTATGTAAATATGTGTGTCATCTGCATTATAATGGTCATTTATTTATTTGATTTCCATAATCTGAGCCAGTCAGAGCATGCAGATATTAAATAGAAAAGGCCCAAGAATGGTGCCTTGGTGAACTCTACGTCATATTTGTCCACTCAGCTGTGTCATTACCTATAGACACAATGTAGTCCCTGTCCTTTTAACTTACAAATTACAAAATACTAATTACAAATACATAGCTATTGTCAGATCAGTAACAACTTTGGTTGGCTCATCTCATTTCTGTAACAAGTGCAATGTTAAAGCAGTGGAATTAGGAAGCTAGCTAGCTAGACAGCAGATAGTTGGCTAGTTAACTAGCTTGCTAATTGTGTTATTCTTTAACACTACACTGTTTCATCACTCGACCTCCTGCGGCAACTACAGGTTGACGTTGTCGTCTTCTATTTGTATCGTGATCAATGATGTGGATATAACAACCTCTGAACCTGCAAGCATATTGCATGTGTATATTTTTGTTTGAATCTACACTCAACAAAAATATAAACGCAACACTTTTGTTTTTGCTCCCATTTTTCATGAGATGGACTTAAAGATCTAAAATTCATTCCAGATACACAATATTACCATTTCTCTCAAACATTGTTCACAAATCAGTCTAAATGTGTGATAGTGAGCACTTCTGCTTTGCTGAGATAATCCATCCCACCTCACAGGTGTGCCACATCAAGATGCTGATCTGACATCATGATTAGTGCACAGGTGTGCCTTAGACTGTCCACAATAAAAGGCCACCCTGAAATGTGCATTTATCTGGTGTGACCACCATTTGCCTCATGCAGTGCAACACATCTTCTTCGCATAGAGTTTATCAGATTGTCAATTGTGGCCTGTGGAATGTTGGTCCACTCCTCTTCAATGGCTGTGCGAAGTTGCTGGATATTAGTGGGAACTGGTACACGCTGTCGTATACGCCGGTCAAGCACATCCCAAACATGCTCAATGGGTGACATGTCCGGTGAGTATGCTGGCCATGCAAGAACTGGGACATTTTCAGCTTCCAAGAATTGTGTACAGATCCTTGCAACATGGGGCCGTGCATTATCTTGCTGAAACATGAGGTGATGTTCATGGATGTATGGCACAACAATGGGCCTCCGGATCTCATCACGGTATCTCTGTGCATTCAAAATGCCATCAATAAAATGCACCTGTGTTCTTCGTCCATAACAGATGCCTGCCCATACCATAACCCCACCACCACCATGGGCCACTCGATCCACAACATTGACATCAGCAAAGCGCTCACCCACACGACGCCACACACGCTGTCTGCCATCTGCCCTGAACAATGTAAACCGAGATTCATCCGTGAAGAGAACACCTCTCCAACGTGCCAGACGCCATCGAATGTGAGCATTTGCCCACTCAAGTCTGTTACGGCGACGAGCTGGAGTCAGGTCAAGACCCCGATGAGGACGACGAGCATGCAGTTGAGCTTCCCTGAGACGGTTTCTGACAGTTTGTGCAGAAATTGTTTGGTTATGCAAACCAATTGTTTCAGCAGCTGTCTGAGTGGCTGGTCTCAGACGATCTTGGAGGTGAACCTGCTGGATGTGGAGGTCCTGGGCTGGTGTGGTTACACGTGGTCTGCGGTTGTGAGGCCGGTTGGATGTACTGCCATATTCTCTGAAACGCCTTTGGAGACGGCTTATGGTGGAGAAATGAACATTCAATGCACGAGCAACAGATCTGGTTGACATTCCTGCTGTCAGCATGCCAATTGCACGCTCCCTCAATGCTTGTGGCATCTGTGGCATTTTGCTGTGAGACAAAACTGCACATTTCAGAGTGGCCTTTTATTGTGGGCAGTATAAGGTACACCTGTGCACTAATCATGATGTCAGATCAGCATCTTGATGTGGCACACCTGTGAGGTGGGATGGATTATCTCAGCAAAGCAGAAGTGCTCACTATCACACATTTAGACAGATTTGTGAACAATGTTTGAGAGAAATGGTAATATTGTGTATCTGGAATGAATTTTAGATCTTTAAGTCCATCTCATGAAAAATGGGAGCAAAAACAAAAGTGTTGCGTTTATATTTTTGTTGAGTGTAGTTTCTACATAAATTTGCTACACTCACTGTACACTCAGAAACACAAGTTTTTTTTTTTTCCATTTTTCATTCAAGCAGTGGTCAACAATGATTAGCTGCGTCCACAAAGGTCAAGTATCTTTGGTCAAAGTTCAACTAATATAAGTAACTAAAACATCTGTCACAACACACATCATACTCTGGCATAAGTCCACGGCTTAGTCTCCTATTTATTTGTAATATCTACCAGCATTATTTATCCAGTTAAACCAGCCACCATTGATGGCTTTCTTCTCTGTGTTCTCTAGTCCCTGCGACCAGCATCAGTGAGACCAGCCGAACCACAGAGACCGGCAGACCTGCTGATCCATGTGACCTCCCCAGATCCCAGTCTGAGTCCCAGCAGCGATGGAGGAGATATGGCCTGCTCCGACCTCCTGTCTCTGACCAGCGACTCCTTCTCTCTGGCCAGCGAGCTGACCATCTCCAGGATGGTGAGTGGAAGATACAATAATTATACAAATATTTTAGGAAAGACACACACTCAGTGATCAGTTTATTAGGTACAGCTAGCTAAGTCATTCCAACAGTACTGCAATAAACAAACTCATTGATTTAAATAGACTGACTTGGAGTGGACCTCACGTTTATGTCACTGCTTTTGTATTGTTGTAAAATGTGAGAATAAGAATGCAACAAAAGATAATTTTATTTTTTTTATATAATATTGCCATCAAAGACGCCCTTTGAAGCAAAGCACAGCCTGGTCTCTGCAGCTCATTTCATATCATTTTTCTCCAGTTTGTCACAATGATAACTCAATGAAGAGATAATACATTACCAACATTCTCAGTAGGATATTTTATAATGGTAAACACCACTGATCAACAATAGCATTATTAGCAAGTTAGCAGAAGTAGCATGTAAATGGTTTTACTACCTACTACTTCTCATTATGACTGAGCAGAAATGTAGCTCAGCCTTAAGACACATAATATAATTGGGCTTATAATGTAGGACGACGGTCCGTAATATAAAAATCATCAAAGAATCTCCGTATTAAATGTGCTGAACATGACAAGTACAACATTATACGTGTTGACAGATTTCGATGTCTTGAGTTTTTCTTTTGTATAGATACTGGGTTTATAGAAGATGTCCATCCTCGGTCACTGAGTCCATTTAGATTGGATCTGTTCAGTGAGTACGGCTCCAACTTCTGCTGGAAAACCAGTCAGATAATTAGAGAAGGCGTTCAGATGAACCATATTTTTTATGATTTTGGCGCTCACATGTGGCAGCATGGGATTTCAGGAATGTGGTCCTGTATGTAACTGTGGATTTTCAGTGTTGTAGATCTCAGTAGATCCACCCATCCATCCATCCTTCTGCTCGCTGCGACGCTGCTCTGATAAAAAAAAATTGAAACCACATTTTGTCAGACAACTTGTCAAGAATCAGAGAAAAGAAATAAAAGAAAGGACCTCCATCTTGTCAAGATGAACCTTCTGAACTGAACAACAGCGATACTCCCCTCTTAACAAAACATTCATGTTCCTCTGCAGAGCTATCGAGTTTCATCATCAGCCTCTTTATGGAGGGGTCACCGGGGGAATATGGAGCCCGACGAATGAGCGCCGAGGCTGCGGCGTAATCATAATTCCTTTGACCTCCGGTGACCCCTCGGAGGCTGTGACAACAAGGGCCACGCTGCAGAACGGGCGACTCCTTTCAACGCGCCGCCCGATCCAAAATGGCTTTTTCATTTCTCAAACAATCAGACGGTAGCGGCTGTGAATGAGAGGGCAAATTACACAAACCTGAGGGTCCCGGGGTGAGATAAGAGCTTTTTCTCCAAAGAGATGGACACTAAGTGCACAAACCTGCAAAGTCGTTATCTTCCTCCGCTCTCATTATATGTCCTCTCTGACTCAAAGACTCATCTGAATGCATCCAACGGCAAAGCAGGATTGTTGGAAAAATCTCAATTAATATGTTAATGTGACCAAGAAGTTTCATTACATCATCATCCTCTCTGTGTCATCATAATATCACCGTTATTGTGTTTTTAAAATCCAACCTCCCTACCAGCCATGTGCACACATAGATCAAATCAGGGCTTGAGCCCCTGCCTTTTGCCCTTGTAGAGACAAAGTGGACTTTTTCTGCATGGGATTTTGTTTTCAGCCCCAGAAATATCAATTGAATCAAAATATTTTGTTTATTTGTTTATTTCGGGCATGTCAATGAAATCGTCATCATCACACTCCATCTTTGTTCAAATAGTACAATACACATGGCCGAAAGGGAAAGCGGGAGAAGCCAAAGCTTATCTAGTCCCGCCCCCATTACCCACAAGATAAAATCTTCATCATAATCTTTTCTTTTCCGGTGTTCCTGGGCGATGCCCATAACTGCATGCATGTGAAGTTGAATGCATATGCAAGTGCGCTTCACAAACATCAGCCTATACAGTTCATTCGGCTCGTTTTATATTAATGTTTTTAGGAATTGCTTGACAGTGTCACTATTGGGCAAGTAGGCGAGTGAGTCTCTGCCGATCCAAGTAGCAACTCGAAATGTGCCAGCTAGCTAGGTTACTTCTAGTTCGTAATGGAATAGGTGGAATACGTACAAGTTCTTGTGTCACATCACACGAAATTAAGGACGGTCTCATGTTGCCAGCAGAAAAAAATAAATGACTTGTGAATTTGAGTTGCTGCCCCTCTAACATCCTCTGCACGTGATCCAGGTCCCTGCAGCTCAACGTGTTTTACTGGTGACGGACAAGGAGCCAGTAAAACACATTGAGCTTAATGTGAAGATGTAGCTTAATAATAAAAACAATCAAATAGATACACACCTGACACACTGGACCAACTGAAACTGGACAGAATTTGGCCAAAACGGTTTTTTGTACCAGGCACACTGGTTCTGGTGTAAATGATCCCCGTTGCCTGTTTCCACTCCACACAACAAACAATAATCAACAACAATAATCAGTCCAGACAGTCGGATCCAGATGAAATGCTAAAGTGGCTAAGCTGCTTTTGCCTGTGACCAACATACTATTGGGCGATCTCAGTCCATAAATTGTCCTTTGCCTGGTTGTTGAGGTAGTCGTTGCGGTGTTGTCTGCACATTGCCCACCAATAGTCTGAAAAATGTGTCTTGGACAGAAAATAGCCTCTTATCTCGAAAACAAACAGCCATTTTTCCAAAGACTTATTGCTCTGAAGATACAAACAACTAAAAATACAAATATTGGCTGATTATTATGCAAAATGACAGCGATAGTTTTTATGACATCAGTTGGACCTACGGATTGAATTAGTCAAATTTCCCAATGCAGAAATCTACTGAAATTGAGGTATGGAACAATTTATTTTCCCTGCACAAATGTTTGCTGTGCAAGCATCCATAAGAACCCACAAAATCAGTTTTCATGAAGTTCTATGGGAATTTTTCAGAGGAAAATCAGTGCTTGCTGTGAAACTACTTTAATAATCCACAGTCTTTCTTCAGAGCACACACACAGTTAGAATGAAGTGTGTGATTTAATATCCATTTCTGCCAACGTCATAAATAATTAATCAAAGTACCACCTCTATCATGTTGGAGTAGATTCATAGAGAGGAGTCAGTGGGATTAAGGAGTCACTAATAAAGCTTAGTCATGCATCAGTGGAGCCCACTTCATCACAGTGTTTAATGTGTTTCTATCCGTCTCACTGGACTGTTTAGGAACATTTAATTTTCAGACAGACTTGCTGAGTCGTGACTGCAGGCGGCTGTTTGATTTGACAAGTGTAATTAAAGGGGAAGTCCCGCCCTCCTGGGTTTCTGCCTCATTGTAATAATGAATCATTTATGGCTGCAGGTGCTCTCTATGGGAACGCCATAGAATCACTATTCTCATATGGATGTTCTCCCATCAACAAGCTGCTGTTATTCAAAATGATGTAATATTACGGCCTGTTACCTGTACATGTTTTTCATCAAATCAAATCAGATGATTTGATTAATTCAGTTACATGATTAAAAGCCACAGACACTTCTGATACAGACATTTGTCTCCATAAGCAGCTCTGGCTTTGTGAAGTCTTTTAAATGTCAGACCTGTTTTCCTTGAGCTTTCCTCCCTCCTAGTCTCTGTGAGTTAACCCGAGGGATCAATATCTCTTTCTTTCCTTATACTTTATTCTTCACAAATGTCTTTTGATCTCATTAATGTTGCTAATAACCTTCTTCAAAGAGCCGAGAGTGTTCTGACAGATGAAACAAACACTGAGATGATTTAGTCTAATGAACAACTTTTTCTTCTTATTCCACCAGCAAGTTGCAAAGACGAATATTACAAGGATGTCTTTGTTTCCTCTTGATCTCCAATAGAGACAAAAACAACAACAACAAAAGACAGCTGAGATTTAAAAGGTTAATTCAACCAAAATGAAAATGTCAGCAGACAAAGTTGGTGTCACTCACTGTCCTCTTCTTCTTCTCTTTTTAATGTTGCGTCTCCTCTTCCTCCTGACCATCCTTTAACCCCCCCCCAACACTCGACGGTTTGACGAAGCGGCTTGTAAACGCCACCAATTAGGACAGGCAATTGGCATACAAGAGGGTGATGAGAGGTGGGAGGCTGTCAGAGGGTCTGGGGGGGAGGAGGGGAAGGCAGTGTTTTGACAGGATGAATAGATGGAGGAGTGGAAGTGGCTGGAAAAGGCTTTTGTTATGCTAACGGGGGCCACTTTGTTACGGGGAGCTGGGGGAAGAAACAGGAGCCCATTGAGGTCCCCAAAACACACCAGTGGGTTTTATTATGTTGGGGGAAGAGGAGGGGGACACACATGAGAGGACAACCACACGATGAAACCTGATTGGCTCAGTCCGGCTGAATCTTGACTCTGGTCTGTACTTTGTTTGTGCCGATCTGAAACCAGCAGTCGACTCAGGGACCCTTCAGAGGAAGTGGTGGTATATTGTGACCCCTCCATAAATGATTGCACATGTGTTTGGTCTCTGAATGACAAGGAATTAGAATTAGAACTACTAGACTGTTTCTTCAGTAAACTTCTTAATTTGGATTCATCAACCACATGATTAGACACAATTTGATGGGAAATATGCTCTCAAAATGTAAAACACAGAATTTAGAAAAATTAAGACGGAAAACACAGAATTTGGGAAAAAATAAAACGGATTTCATAGGGCCCTAGACGTCGTCATCCTTAGGTCACAATGATTTGTGGACTGACGAAGCCTCAAGTTGTGCATTTTTGGAATCTTGGTTTTTGGCCGTCGCCATGTTGGTTTTTGACTGCCGCCCCCTTGTTTTTTTTGACAGTCTCCATCTTGATTTTTGGCCATCACCATTTTGGTTTTTGATTGCCACCATATTGATTATTTTGGCAGTGGCCATCTTTCACATTTCTACATAAATCCAATTCTTTGAACATGGTTCAATCCGGACTTTGGGGCTGCACTCAACACTCCATCCAGTAATATGAGCATTTAATATACTCTATACATATATGATAATATCAAAAGATGAAGAGATGCTGATGAACCACATGCCTTTATTAACTTCATTGTCTTAAATTTACCAACCAGCTGAAATCATTTAGAGAAGTAACTGTTTGTGTTGGTAAATTACCAATGAGGTGCTTCCTCCTCCTCCTCCTCCTCCTCCTCCACCAGGACTCTCCACCGCTCAGTCGTCCTGCTGTGAGACAGCAGAGCTGCGTCAAGCAGAGCATCACCCAGTATTACCCACAATTCAGTGTTTGCCACAGAGGACAACACAAACCGTATGTGTGTCATGAAGCTAAATGAACAATCCTTGAGAAAGCATTGAGGTTTCTGCCCTTGAAAAAACAAAACAATATTCCAATATTATATTGGCAATTAAGATTCCAATCATATTTCTCTTTATGTGCAGCCGTTCGTACTCTTTATTAACGTAGAGCACCCACCTGACGTAATTGTCCTGTTGATGTCCAAGTCTTTCATAATGTTTCAGTCAATTTCTCCTTCTCTTCCTTTGGGCGTCCATCTCGTTCTACAAACAGTTTGCTGTTTGGTTGGAGTTTAACACATAGAGCTGGTTTTAAACGGAAAAACAGAGCAGCAGGTCAAACCTACACAGAGACACTTATTGTGAATGTAATGAACACAGGTCTAAAGAATGCAGCTAAAACCTGCAACAACAATTTCATACATTTTCATCTGAAAATGTACATTTATGAGCTGTATCAATTTGTACATGTACTATCCTGCATTAAAACAAGACCCTAAAACTAAAAAGAAGAAATAATTAAAACATAGCAACAACAAGCGAGACGAGAAAGCATAGGGACTCTGGGGAACGCACACACGCACACGCACACACACACACACACACACACACACACACACACACACACACACACACACACACACACACACACACACACACACACACAGACAGAGAGAGATAGAGAGAGAGTCAGTATATCATAAGGAGTCCTCTGGCAGTCCAGGACCAGGTCTCACTGAGCCTTCATCACTACAATCAGAAAGGTGTTCGTTGTACGTTTGTTTCCTGCAGTTGGAGAAATTACACCAACAGCTAATGGAGAACTTAAAGGAAGGACTGTGAGACAAAGACTAACATGAAAGAGATTTATTCAGAGAATAAATGAGGTAATATAACGGTGCTCATTAACCGGCTGACAGGAGACGGTAAATAAAGATGTCAGGTTGGAGATGAAAGCTGCCTCGTCCTCTCTGAAGTCTCTTTTATGAGCCTTTGAGACTTGTAACCGTCTTTTTAGGGATTTAACGGATGCGTTAGATTTGAGCCTTTGTCACTCCTTCAGGGAGGTTCACTCTTATATCAGCGTTCACCAACAACAATAGAGTCCACACACGCATCTTCATTCAGTGTACATACACGTAATCACAGCTGATCTCAGTCAGTGTTATTAATCAGCTGCATCTTCACTTTCAACCGCAGTGAAGGTTTACAGGAGAAAATACAGTCCAGAATAAAGTCAGACTAATAGGAGGAGGAAAAAGTCTTTACATTTACAGGGAGCAACACAATATTTACAGGGAAACATTATATTTCAATAGATACATTGTAATATTTAGAGTAAAGTCGGTGTGATACTTCCAGAATATTTACAGTAAAACTTATATTTTGAAAAAACTAAATCCCTGGAATATTTCGACTTAAAATATTACAATATTTTGAAGAAAACCCCAGAATATTTAGAGTTGAAACATTGTGATATTTTGATACATCTATAAATCTATAATATTTTGTTAGTAAAATAGGCCTAGGGTTTGACTTCATTGCTATGTGACCAGATGATTATTTTCTCAACATCTCTGATCATCAGAGCCTTGAGTCAGGTTGCAAAAAGAAAAAATAATAATAATAATACTTATTATTTGTATTATTATTACCATTGTTGTAATACAGCAAATACACAGAGTGGAGCATGCAGGAACTTTCACCTTCATCTTTGTTAAATATGTTTATGGCATTTAATGTGTAATATGTGTAGTAATGTCATTCCTGAAGTAAACTGTTGTGTTTCTTATTTATTTTTGTTGACTTGAACGAGATAAAGAAATACAAGAACAGGAGTTTTGTCACCAGAACGAACTGACTGATCACTTTCATACAGATTTGATCATCATTAAGAAGCAGCTGCTCTGTAAACTGTCGACTTGTTCAAGTATAAAAATACAAGGAGCGTAAAACGGTAATATTCCGGTAATAAATGCACATTTATGTAGTAGTAAATGTACATGCTGATGTCCAGTACTCAGAGTGAGAGTTTAGTGTTTGCTTCATTGTTAACGGTCTGTACTGATGTTGTTGTTTGTGTTTCAGAGTGAGGAGGACGACAGCAGGAGCGTCACCGCCTCTTCTGTCACGGTGAGTCTGTGTGTGTGTGTGTTTTAAGGCAGGAACACACCGGCCCAACCGTTGGACGTCTGAAGCGTTTGGAGAGGCTCGGACGAGGTCGGGAACACATAACCTATGTTCGGTGTGTACAGCTGCGTCGGAAGCTTTCGGAGCCGCGCGGACGTTGTCTGATCAGACTGAGCATACGAAGTCTGAGGAGGTGGGCTGTTAGACGTCTGAGCCATTGGATACTCTGATTGGCGGTGTGCTAGTGAATCAGAGTATCCAATGGCGGTGTGTGGGCGGGGCGGAAGTGACGATGGTAAACAACAAACCACATAAACAGAGATGGCGCAGAGTACAGATTTTACTTCGTCGTTGCATCACACTTTTGGTTATTTCTGCACATTTATCGAAGCAATGGCTACGTGGAGCGAAGAGACGGAAGAGCAGCTGATTGTACTGGTGGAGGAGAGACCACCACTGTACAATATAACTCTTCAGTGCTACTCCTGCACTCCGTTCCGTCATTTCCTGTTTTCCTGTTTTGGAGTACTGGCACGAGAGTAGCGCCACCCGCTGTTAAGGAGGCTTATTGCATCTCGTGCAAGCGCAGAACGTACACGCTGCTGTGTTGTCGGAAGCACGTCGAAGCGGTGTGTACAACGCAACTTTTCTGCCGAACGGGTCAGACGAGAGGCAACAGAGTGGGCGGAGAGTGGTCGGATAAGGCAGTTGGACGTCTGGGCGGTGTGTGGGGGCCTTAAACGGTGTTATGGGGACATTATGCTGATTTATGGATGTTTGAGGGTGATGCCTTGGTTCAAGGTTCGGGTCAGGTTAGGTTTAGGCTGGTAGCGGTTGTGGTAATTATCCTGGAAATTACTTTAAGTCACGTCCTGTCCAGGGTGTACCCCGCCTTCGCCAAATGTCAGCTGGGATCGGCTCCAGCCCCCCCGCGACCCTGAATACAGGATAAGCGGTAGAAAATTGATGGATAGATGGATGACTTTAAGTCAACGAATCCCCAAAAGTAAGGAAAGCAAAACTGTGTGTGTGTGTGTGTGTGTGTGTGTGTGTGTGTGCGCGTGTGTGTGTGTCTGTGTGTGTGTGTGTGTGTGTGTGTGTCTGTGTGTGTGTGTGAGTGAGTGAACATGCTCAGCCGTCCGACAGCGTCGGTGTGTTGAACAGTGGAGAGCCGTCATCATCCGCACAAACCTCCCCCCTCCCTCCCACACTGTTCCCATGGTGATATATCCCCCGACAGGACGCAGCAGTGGCTGCTTATTGGCCATGACGGCCTCCCACTACTCGACTGGCTTGAACTGAAACTAAAATGAGATACAACTTTGATATAAAGTGATAGTAAACAGTTCCTTCACACGTCTTGTTTTGTCCCACAGACCAGAACGCAAAGAGATTCAGTTTATTTTCATATAATGTTCATGTTCAGGAAGTTAAAACCCTGCAAATGTTTTCTGGAAAAGTGACTACGAAAAAAACTACGGTTGTGAAGCCTCGATTTTGGCATTTTTGCCATTTTGGATTTTTGCAACCGGTGAAGGAATTGACCATATTTGGTCTATGGGAGTAATCTTAGTAGTAGTTGGTATATTAGGAGCGACACTGTAGTAGCAATCACAAGGTAGCATGCCCAAAGCATCCCCTGATTGATTGTTTATTTGACTCAAAACTAGAGATTGAGACAATAAACTCACGTTTGCAATGTTTACTGAGATAATAAATCAAGTTAGAAGGCGGGGTCATTTTCACCCTAGACTTCTATACAATCAGAGAGGAGGCACCCCCTGATGGCCAGAAGAGAGAATTCCGCTTTAAGGCACTCAAGCATTGGCTTCACTTTTCAGAACTGGAGGTTACTGCTTGAAGTAGACATATAAAAGCCAAATATAATTAGAAATGTTCTAGGTTGTAATAGATAATATTGCCTCTGCTTTGACTGATCCGACACTAAATCAATCATAGAGTAACTGTTTGTAATCTATAAGAGAACCAGATGGAAGTCTTGAGTTCAGCTTCAGGCTGCAGGAAGTCTCATGTCTCTTTGAGGAAACGTGGTCCACACTCTCAGCTCTGTGTGTATCGCCAGTTGAAGGACAGCCTCCCTCTGTGGCCGGTCGAGGCTGTGTAATTAACACGGCGATGTCTGAGGTGAACAGTGAGGACGGCCCGGCAGGCCTCTGATTAAAGGCCTGATGGAGCTTCACAGCACCCTGCTGGACAATAAACACCACTAATGGCACCATGACGGGCCCACCACGACTAGAGGACAACGAGGACGCTGGTCTGTGGTGGAAAATATCAACACATGTAAATCTGACAGGAATACTCGACTGAACATCTATTTATACTCACAGTGTGAAGGCCTGGAAGGCTTCATGGGCACAACACATCCAGACAGAACTGACTGGCGTTGAGTTGGATGTTTAACATGGTCCAAACTCAAACGATATATTAAGGGATTTCAGAGGCGATGGACCACTTAGATCTGTGGTTACATAGAGAAGAGCTGATCAGAGGGCTGTTCCACTCAACCAGAACGTGCATTCATTCATCACTTAAGTGCTGTGAATGAAAGACGCCTGGTGGAGCTCACCTTCCTCCCCGTTCTCCCAGTCCCTGTTCCACAGGGTGCAGCTGGATCCTCTGGAGAAGCTCTGGTGGAGGAGCTCCGCTCTGGGCAACATGGCCGCCCAGCGCCAGCTGCTTGCTCAGGAGCCCAGCCTTGTGTTGAAGAAGGTAATTTACATCAGATCACAGGCCGACTATAGACGACTGCCACATCTACATTACGGTGAAATAAAACTTACTGTGAATAACCCTTGTATTGACTTGAAGAGATGATATGTGAGCAACAAGCTGACGACAATCAAAGAGACAAACTAAGTTCGTCTTCTCTCTAACGTCTCTCGTACGTCTCTTCTGCTCTCCTCAGGATTTCGTCTCTGTAAGTAAAACATAATGCTGTTTTATTTGGTATTCATTTATTTAGTCAATTTCCTATAAAGGAAACACCCATATCTCAAAGGGTTGACAGCCCTCTGTATGTACTGGCCTGAATTATTAGATAAATATTATGTACTAGTTACTTAGTTAAGATAACATTTACTGGTCATCAGAGGATAGAAATAGATAAATAGACATTAAACGTGTTAGTGATTTCAGTTTGAGATGGACTCCTCCATCGTTTGTTCTTTAGAAGGTGAAGCTATGAAGCATTTATTCTTTAATTGTTCTTACACCTGCTTGTTGTGGACAGATATAAATAGTGTCAGTGAAAATAGATAACATTCCATCTTTTACTTATGTTGATTTATTTTAAGGACAACTTGGATGCTACCATTTCAGATACTGTTAATCAAATATCATATTCATACTAGTAACCCTCTTTCACTGGGTTGGTCATTTTACTTTACAGTACAACAGTACACATCCAAATCTCACTGCTTGATTTTTAAATACCTGATATTTCTTCTTTCTGCACCTCATCTGTTGACCTGATTATTATTATTATTATTATTATTATTATTATTATTATTATTATTATTATTATTATTATTATTATTATTATCTTAAAGGGACAGTGTAGGAGTTACTCCCACCTAGTGGTGAAATTGTATTTTGCATTCAGATGAATAGTGCTCTCTAGCGCATCGCTTTGTTGTAACCACGTTATGCACTAAGAAGCTATGACAACATGTCGTCCAACACCACTTCACCAGTATTCTTTCAAGTGATGAGGTTGATATTTCAAACATGTGTGAGCATGTAGAAGTCATTACTCCTCCAGCAAGATGGTGATTTATGTTGCCATGTTGTTATTGGTTTATTTTTGGTATCCTTCCATTACGATGTCGTAGCCTATAGCATCAGCTAACAACTAGACACACAACAAACACAAACAAATGTGACTAAAGTGCTTATGTTGCTCTAAAACTCTGACTGTAAAAGGTCAGAGGTCGTGTCCGGGATGCCCACCATTGGGCGGATGAAAAGCTTGGTAAAAGTCGCTCTCTGGAGCTCTAGAGGGGACCTCTGCACCAGGGACGGATAAAAACTCAGTTAAAGTCGCTGTTCGCCCCTGTGTGCCACCTTTCTTGTCCAGAAGCGCCTCTCGCTGATGTGATCTCTTTTCATTCACGCTGGCTCTGAATTAAATCACGTTTAGGCGTTTTGTCCCTGCTCGGCGGTTTTAGTCTTCAAAAAGGCATGGAAGCGTCCTGAGGACTTACCCGTCCAATGTAAATAAATAAAATAAAGAAGATAAATAAGAAATTCTTTGCTTACGAGGATAAATCACATTATTGGCAGAGGTAATTATACACTTATGGGGACCTATTTATGAATGAAGGTATTGATTTTAGCTAATAAATTACTTAAAATGTTACACACTGTCCCTTTAAAGGGTTAAACCCATTAGTTCCTTTTTGTGTATAATGTTCCAGAATTAAAGACTATGATCTAGGCATATTTTATTCTGTTTTGTATTGTGTATAGTGAAATAAATACACTAGAGGTCTGTAATAGGTAAAGATCATTCTATTCTAGTTGTCTATTTAAATAGTATCAGATCTGGCGGCTGACAGTCCTGGACGTGGAGATAAATGTGTCAGTTTCCAGCCTTCAGTCTGTCAGTGAGACTCCATCAACGGCTTTAGTCAGAAAACAATTGGCTTTAGGAAATGAAGCGTTCAAAGAGCAGTAAACCAGTTCGTAAGCTCCTTAGTGAAATAACTGAAAGAGAAAGTAATGATCCTATTAGTTTGGATCAGGACAGCAGCTGAAGAGGAATCCGATAATGTCCAGCATCAGGAAGAGACGCGGAGAAACGACCTCAAAGCTCAGCAACACTTTACACGTCGCGTTCACACCGGAGGCTAAGGGAATTTTCTCCTCAGCAGACACACTGGAGAGGAGGCGGGGCTTACCTCCATGTAGCCACCAACAAGCTTGCATCAGTCGTGACTGAAATAAACACTATTGCTATTTTGTGTGGCACTCATACGAGGACAAAGAGTTAGAGAAATCATTAATGGCAAAACGGGATGGGTTCACAGGAAGGCAGTCAGCAGAGAAAACTAATACACAAAAAAAGAGTGGTCAAAACTAAACAAGGTCAAAACACTGGGGAACACTAGAAAAACAAAGTAACAGTCTCTGGTTCCTCCACATGGTCTGGTCTGGTCTCTGGACTAATGTGAGCTACTATGGTAGACATCTGGGGGACCACAGACACAGGAGACAATATTTGTTTCCTCCATTTCTTCAGCAACGTCGGGATGACAGGAGGAGAATCTCAACGCTGATAGGCTTTCAAGACCACACAATGTCTCTCTCTCTCTCTCTCTCTTTCTCTCTCTCGGAATTGTGCTCCATGAAAAATTAGCTTTGCGTTAATAAAACCTGGTGAACTGTGTCAGTGATGCCAACAGACTGACGTTTAAATCAAGCACGGACACAGAATTTTAGGGTATAGAGCAGAATATTTATATTCCATCAAGTAAAGTTGTGTGTTAGATGCAGTGAGATCTGTGATTAATGCAGCTTGATGGTAATTAACGGTCTGAAACCAGCTGTCTTTACACTGAAACCTCAAATCCCAGCCCAATAATCTCAAATTGAATTAAGACCAGACATCTTTTAAATCGTGTCAGTAAACATGTTGTGATCCTATAATTATTTATAATAATTATTCCAGTGTTTCAGACGGTTTCAGTATAAATTAAGTGTTAACGTACTCTTTGTGTGTTTCCAACTCTTCCTCCACTGACGACCTGGTGGTGTGATGTGAACATCTCTGAACATGAAGGGGGTAAGTTGTCTTTCGTCTGCTTTTTAACACTGATCATCTAAAGACGGAGGACAACCAGGACACAACAACACACTCACTTCTGCCTCAATTAGCTCAGCACTGATACCCCCGTCTGGCTGGCTGCATAACACTCTTTCTGTGTGTGTGTGTGTGTGTGTGTGTGTGTGTGTGTGTGTGTGTGTGTGTGTGTGTGTGTGCGTGTGTGTGTGTGTGTGTTGCAACATGCAGCTCATGTAAATAGGATTCAAACACACGTCCAGTTTTCTGGCATGTTTGTGTAGAGAACCAGCAGCTTTGTGATGCGTTTAGTCGTCTCTTCAAACAGTCTGACAGCTCAGTGACGCCAGCAGAACGCTGTGTGTGTGTGTGTGTGTGTGTGTGTGTCCTACATACACAGCAACCTCATGCTAATGTTGCTGGGCACCTCTCTTGGGCCCAGAGGGAGATAGGGCCCAAACGGTGACAGGGACACTGAGGCCCAAAGTGTCCCTGTTGTTTTGTGTGTCTTTGTGTCAATTGTGTGTCTTTTTGTTGTTTTGTGTCTCTTTTTGGTCATTTGTGTCTCTATGAGGTTGTTTGTGTCTCTCAACACGTGACAACGAGATTTGTACTTAGTAAAGTAATTAGTAATTATTATTATATTGAGTAGAAACACAACTACTCTGCATTTATTGCCTCGATTTGGAAATGTATTCATGTTAACGGGTGGAATTTAACTGAGAACATTTACTCAATTAAGTACAATGCTGAAGTACTTGTGCTTGAAGTACTTGTGCTTGAGTATGTCCAGTATTTCTTAAACTCCACATCTCAGAGTAAATACTGTACCTTTCACTTCCCTACCTTTTCTCACAGCATTAGTACTTCACAGATTAATAATCAATTAATAAAGAATTATGTTTTATGCAGTTAATAAAGTTGTTCACACATTAATGCATCAATTATTACACCATAATAATATATTATATAATATATACACTATATTATTCTGCATAGTGAAATACAATACTTTTGGTTATTTCAGTACATTATAATGATAATACTTTTCCTTGAGTATTTTTTTGAATGCAAGACTTTAGTATTTAGTATTTTACACAGTGTAAAATGTAAAATGTATTTTACAATGTTTTTTACACTGTAATACTACAGTGTATGTTACATTGTAGTATTACTATTTTTCCTTAAGTAGAGATGTGAGTACTTTCCGTTCTGTTCTCTCCACTCAGAGTTTTACTGACAGTACAATGACTCGTTCACTGTTAAAAGGCAACAATCACGAGGGGAACTGAAGCCGGCTTCATCTTTTAAATCAGACTACATAGACTCACTTCTTCTTCCTGCCCGCCGTCACTCAGCTGATCGTCAGTTGGTTTACAGACATGGATTTACTCAACATATGTTTTTTTTGGATCTTCACAGGCTTACATTCATAAATATACTCAGGGCTACACTTAAACATCCGGGGCTTAAGCCCTGGTAGAATGACCTGGCCACGCCTCTGGTGAGGGGCCCGACAAAGGGCCTGTATCAGACCAGTTGTGAGTGGGGACGGGCTGGGTCTCTGAAAGGGGGACGGGGGACCTTCTCCACGCCTGTTGTCTCATAACCTGGCCGTGATGAGCGGTGGGACGGCAGCAGGATGTAGGATCATGCTCATTAGGGGTGGTGTGATTTGAGCGTCCAGCAGCCCAGACGATGGGGATGTGTAATGATATTGTAATTACATGGTAATTAATATTTGAGCCTGAAGGGACGCAGCAGATGGGAGGACTGATCATCACACAATCAGCCAGAAGATCTTTCATTCGCTCCACCGTCCTCGTACTTTCTCTTCTGATTTCACAGTTTAGCGGTGTGACAGTGGGATTTACTCAACAGGGGGATGGAGGCCGATTGTCCTCGTTTAGGCGCTAATCTGCACGCAGCATTTGATTCTCCGTCTCCTTCAGTCCCAACATATGTTCTTCAGATTCATTGTCGAGTCAAAGTGTGATTCTGCACCAATAAAAAGACGCTCTTTCAAAACCGCCACATATGGTGGAACTGTTGCAGGCCGCCTTTGAAAACTCCCCACCGATGCCAGAAGTAGAATTTCACACGGCATTATGAGACTCTAAGCTTCCTATTCAAGAGCTGCTGCAAAAGGACCCTCCATATGGCCTCCCCCCCCCTCCTCATGGGCCTCCCCATGCAGAAATAACAACATCAATGGTGTAACCCTCGCGCCACTTGAGAGTATTACACTCCTTTTCATGCTTCACTTGATCAAAACGGAAGGAGAGAGATTTACGTCTGTTTGATGTGCCGTTTCCCTGCTGCTCTGAGACGAGCAGCGCTAACTCTTCCCGCCCGTCACTCCACCACCACCAACGGGCCAACAGATGCCCGCCGCACCGCCGCCGACTGTTGGGAGTTAGTGCCGGGTCACTGTGGGTGCTCCCCTCCTGGATCTGTTGGAGGGCGATAGCTTGGACTGTTTATGGAGACTGGAGCTTCCTGCTGAGACAGACAGGTGTCCATCGTGTTTGCGAGTGTGTGAATGTGTCACACGCTGCGTTTGTTAAACCACCAACATTAAGCATTTACCACGAATCAGCAATATGTTACATTCTGCAAAACTACTTTTAACATCTCTTCATGGACTTTCTCACTTTACGCGATATTGTAACAAAACTGACATTGCAGTCATTTTTTTCCCTTCAATATATACTGGGTGGTGAAAAAATGTGTACATTTTTAAGCATTTTGATAGTTATATTAAGTGTCTAGATTTATAAACAATTTTGTGCTCTCGTAAAAATATATTCATAAACTCACGAGTTGTAGATATGAAAGGAAATAAACCACACCCACAAAGACATTAACGAGACGGGCTCCGTGTTTTCAAGACGGGTCGGGTGGGTTCAGGCTTATAAGAGGAGGTGGTCATTATAACGTCACACATTAGTTTGTGGACGGCGGTTTTTAAGCTTTGATTTGAGCATTTTGTCCGTTGCCATCTTGGATTTTGATCGGCACTATCTTGGATGTTTTGCAACCAGTGAAGGGAAGTGACCATATTTGGAATGTGGAGGAGCAACGGGGGGGATCTGATTAACACAAGTGGCAGAGCTGGACCCCGAGCAGAAACCTTACTGGATCTGGATTGACATTCACATTTACATTTAGGGCATTTAGCAGACACTTTTGTCCAAAGCGACTTACAATAAGTACATTTTTTGTACATTTTTTGTAGTTAGCTTCTATAATTCAAGTTAAACTTTACAGCTAAGTGTGACGGGGCGTACCCACCAAACGCGATGAAACTTCATCGCGCGACAAGATTACATGTAAAGTCAATGCAAAGACGCGATTAGACGCTTCATCGCGCCGGGCGACGCGATTAGACGCTTCATCGCGCCGGGCGACGCGATTAGACGCTTCATCGCGCCGGGCGACGCGATGGACGCGATAGCGCGGCGCGATGGACGCGATGGACGCGAAAAATCGCTTCATCGCTTCATCGCTTCATCGCGCCATCGCTTCATCGCGCCATCGCGCCATCGCTCGAGTTGAAATAATTGAACTTTTGCGGCGAATTCGCGTGAAGACGCGCCGCGACAGCCTATCAGCGTTGAGATCGTCACCGACGTGCTGTCGTACGGACTTTTTGCCGGCTTGCCGCTCCAAACTGGGCAACAGTCAGCCTGAAGTACCGCTGGAACCGGCCGTCGTCCAGGCGCAGCTCCTGCAGGAGACGGTGGAACTCGCCGAGCTCACGCCGCCTCCGTAGGGTAGCATGCACCCAGAACCGACGTCGGCGCCTAGCCCGCAGACGAAGCTGGGAACTTCTCCAGAGTAGATACAGTGCAGCGATGGTGGTTATCTCAGCCATGATCGACGAGAGAATGAAATGGCGGAAGAAATGTTGTTGTTTGGGCGGGCTCGTCGCGTGACGCGATGCCGCGATGAGGCGTTTTTTGGCATATTGGACCGGCGTCAAAACTGGAGCGTCTAGCGCGACGCGATTTCATTTGTCGCGCGTTTCAATCGCGTTCATCGCGTTTGGTGGGTACGCACCGTAAGTAGGTAATTGCATTGGTAGTGTGGTAGCGACGGCAGCGACATAGTGACCTGTCAATCACAGAGTAGCCCCCCCTAAAGCATACCCTGCATTATGGTCTACTTGATTCTTAGTGGACCATAGTTTACTAAATGAACATCATACTATATTGAAGAAGACTTGAAATATATGTTTACAATGATTACTGGGATAATAAATCAACCGAGGAGTCGCCCCCTGATGGCTACTACAGAGAATGCAAGTTTTAAGGCACTTTTCAGACCGGGAGAGAGGGCGAAGCGAGCATCGGGAGGATATGAAAGTTTCATGTCATGATTATCCTGGAAAAAATGATTGTGAAAAACAAAGGGTTGAAAAGGCATTTTTAATTTCAGCTTAACTTTAAATGCATCTTTTTATTTGTGTAAAGTTGCTATGAAAACAGAGTCCTGATCCACAGCATCCTACAGAGGCTGTATTTGAAGACTGAATGTGTCACAGCGGCTGAATCAAGGCTCTCCCTTCTCAAAGACTCCTTCCAGTGCAGCCTTCTTTTCCTTCCAATTGTTACTTGGGATCCATCAGTTAGACCCTTCACGATCCAACCTATCCCAAGATTCCTTGCACGCAATTGGATTTTAATCAACATGGCGTCCACGAGTGTATCAGCAGCAGGAGATGCAGCATTATTACTCTCTTGAAATATATCTTGAAATATATCGTGTTAACCACAGCTGGTTGCTAGGTGACGGGATTGGCAAAGGGTGAGGGCGGGAAGAGCTGGTGACGCAAACAGGAAATCCTCTGTAGACCAGGGGTCCGTTTCACAAAGCAGGTTTAGTAAAAACCTTGAGTTAGTTAACCCTGAGATGAGGGAAACTCTGGTTTTTCGGTTTCACAAAGCCAGTTCAGCATAAATCTGAGTCAGTTACCCGGGTAACATACTCCGTTAACCTAACCTGCTTCAACAAACCCTGAGTTTCTCCCTACATGTCTTTTTCCGGAATCTGAACCAACTCTGAAAAAATGTGCCGTCCTTTCATCGTCAACCTAATCGATACGGAAATAAAAGTGATTCTAGCAGCTTTGCGTTGGGAGAGGATTTTGATTACCTTTCCTTCCAATCACATTAGATATTATCTAAACAATATTCTCCGACATTTTCAACATTTCATATCGCGGACATAATCCGCAACCAGATTCTTTGCGGAGCTAGCTTTTTTGCGAACGGGAGATTTATGAAATGTTTAAGTACATTCCTGTGTTGAAATACCTGCTTATATTTACTGTTTAATATGTGAAATATGATTAAAATCATATGCCTTAGTCAACGTATTTGCAATATTCTTATGCTTAATTTTCAACTGAAGACACTTTCTTTCTGTGCCTGGGGGGATTACACCCAATGAAAATGATAATTCATTCATTGCGCTACTTTGTGAACTACGGGAATTAAACTGCTGTTGCCTGCACCATAGGCAGCGTTGCTAACCATTACACCACAGCGTTGCTCTGCAAGCCTGAAAATGAACACTTATTACCTTTAGATCAATCGACTGTTTCATTCAGTTATACACATTAGATCGGGCAGTAATTGTCTGCCACGCTAACTATCGCTACTTTGCTGCAGTTACGTTGCTCCGCTTTCTCAGGATATGCTCGTTTTCTACATAAACACTCAGTAATATCTAATAACGCTCTCCCGGTTGCCATGGTGAATCGTAGTATCGGAGCTCCATTGATGATGGCTTTATAGAGTCGGCAGGCACGCGCGTAACTCAGAGTTTACATACTCAGAGTTGACTGAACTCGTTCAAAACCGCTGTTCTGAAACCGAAAACTCAGAGTTGCCCATCTCAGAGTTCAGGGTTAGGTTCAGAGTTTGTTGAACCTGATTTGTGAAACGGGCCCCAGGCCGTCTCAATTCACCGCTCAGTTCGGTCTTCGCCATCTTCAAAGGACACGGCCGATATAGATGTGTTTGTGACCATCAACAGAGAAAGGTGTTCTGGGTAATCGTAGCGTCACACCCAGTGACGGCACGGGGGGGGGGGGCAAGCAGGGTCAAGACCCTCCTGTCAAACCCCCCCATTTGCCCCCCCTCCCCTCGAAATATTTATGGATTAAAAACTATAACAGATATAGAACAAATTAAGACACTGAGACATTAACAATCAATCATCGGAAGAAATATTGTTTATAACGTTATGATGATTGGGGTTGTTTTTTTCCTGTGTCGTGCGATTTGATTGGCTGGTTTGCACGCAGACGGCAGGCTGAATTTGACATTCACGTTAGCGGTGGTTGATGCATAGCGGCTAGTTAGCGATTGTGTCAACAGAGCGAAATGGACCGATTTGTGATTTGTGCCAAAAAGCAAATAAGAGTGGACGATGGTGGTGGTGATTTACGGACGCAGGACAGAGTGATGACGGACTTGGAGGATGAGGATGAAAGCGAGGATGACGAAGGGGCGATAGTAGGTGAGGAGAAGAGAGAAAGGAGGAGGAGGGGAGAGGAGAAGAGAGAAAGACAGCATTGGAGAGCGAGTGAAGCAGAGTTTAGAGGACAAGAAGGGAGGAAGAGGAGAGGAAGACAGGAGTGGAGAGTGAGTGAGGAGGAGAAGAAGGGAGGAAGAGGAGAGGAAGACAGGAGTGGAGAGTGAGTGAGGAGGAGAAGAAGGGAGGAAGAGGAGAGGAAGACAGGAGTGGAGAGTGAGTGAGGAGGAGTTTAGAGGAGAGGAAGACAGGAGTGGAGAGTGAGGAGGAGGAGTTTAGAGGAGAGGAAGACAGGAGTGGAGAGTGAGGAGGAGGAGTTTAGAGGAGAGGAAGACAGGAGTGGAGAGTGAGGAGGAGGAGTTTAGAGGAGAGGAAGACAGGAGTGGAGAGTGAGGAGGAGGAGTTTAGAGGAGAGAAAGACAGGAGTGGAGAGTGAGGAGGAGTTTAGAGGAGAGGAAGACAGGAGTGGAGAGTGAGGAGGAGGAGTTTAGAGGAGAGAAAGACAGGAGTGGAGAGTGAGGAGGAGTTTAGAGGAGAGGAAGACAGGAGTGGAGAGTGAGGAGGAGGAGTTTAGAGGAGAGGAAGACAGGAGTGGAGAGTGAGGAGGAGGAGTTTAGAGGAGAGGAAGACAGGAGTGGAGAGTGAGGAGGAGGAGTTTAGAGGAGAGGAAGAGGAGGAAGACAGGAGTGGAGAGTGAAGGAGAGGAGAACAGAAGGAGAGAGAAAACATATTTAGTGAGTTAAGAGACAGTTGTAAGAGTATACTGTATACAACTATACACTGTGCTACAATTCTCAGTTACACTCTTGTAAATCCACAGATGTTCTCTGTGGTGGATTTGTATTGTTTTTTGTGCTTGTTGTTTGGAACTTCATTTCATTAAAAGTAGTTAAATATGCTTGTTTTATGATAAACGTTTAGTAACATGCATTCGACAATATGTAGTGTATCAGCACGGCCACGGGAACAGTATACATCTATATCTATTATGGTATTATTTGTTGGTGTCAGAATTCACTAGCACCTCCTATAAACAATCAGACCCCCTCATTGCCCCCCCAATAATAATTTTCTGGTGCCGCCGCTGGTCCCAAACCTCATCAACAAAGAAGAAATTAGACAGGAATACAACATCATCTGTAACAAGAAGAGACGAAAAAAATGGCCCATTAAATCCTGGCGGTCAGTTTAGATCTCATTAAGTCCAGCTCCTACCTGCTGTCAGTGGTGCTTAAGGTGTGTCGGAGACTCATGTGGAACCCAAACAATCTCAGTGTCAGAAGAGGTGGGGTTCAGTTAACACCATCTAATGAAAGCTCCCCCCTCCCTCTGGGCTCAGCGGTCAGTCTGCATCAGACACACCGCCAAAATAAACCTCCATTAACATCCTTTCTCCGTCCTCCGGATGACGGCTCTGTTTTCACGCTCTCGTTGTTGGCTGAATGAGGAACATCAGAGCAGTGGAATTAAATGGACGCAGAAACAGCAGAAAACAGTGTTCCATTTGCTTGATCCGGTTTACAGGAGCAACATGAGGTCCACAGAGCAGGACGGGCTGGGACCCGGAGGAGGAGGAGACTTGAATATGATAATATATCAGCATCTTAGAGGAGGAAGTCAGTCCACAGTTGACCTTGAATTATGAATCCAACTGTGTTAACAGCTTCACACCAGAATCCAGATCGATCCAGATCCAGTAAGGTTGCTGCTCTGCTGCTTGTGTTCATCAGATCCACCCGTCCATCCACTCAACCTCCTACATGGACCTTCTCTGTCTTCCTACGTCAGCTGTTCTGTCGTCTAATGAAGACATCAGTCAGTCGATAGCCTGGTGCGTCCTATACAGATGTTAAAGGGCGCCTCGCTGCATCGGTACCAGACGCTGACCAGGTGTCCGTATTTATTCAATGCATGGAACAAGTAGGAACCACGTCCAGGACTGAAGCTAGACGTGGTAGAGCATCACAGTGTGAAGGGTGCAGCAGCTGCAGGAGACGGAGGTCAGACGACATAAACAGACGGAGGTTGTGTTGGACGCTGGAGACATGGTGTCTCTGCAGATATGGTGTCCTCACAACGTTACACTTCACTGCCATTACAGTCAGAGTGTGATTGTGCATGATAACGATGGTAACTCAACTTGGTAGCAAATGTTTATGTTGTTATGCGCGTTACAGATTATTTATTTTATATTTTATTATTTTAGCCAGAGGTGACAGGTTGGACGATGGTGTCTGGTCAATCATGGGAGGCTTTACAGGTGTAAACTGAGCAGATTACAGTTACTGTGGTCATTACCGTTACTATGGTTATTATGGTTATTACAGTCACTATGATTATTGTATTTACTGTGGTTACTATAGTTGTAACCGTATGGTTATTATTGTTACTATGGTTATGGTTAATACAATTACTATGGTTATTAAAGTTACTACAGTTATTATGGTCATTACAATTACTACTTGTTATGAGAATTACTACAGTTATTATGGTTATTACAATTTCTATAGTTATTATGGTTTCTATGATTACTAGGGCTATTAGAATTACAATGGTTGCTATGTTTTATTACTGTTACTATATGGTTATTATGGTTATTACAATATTATAGTTATTATAATTACTACAGTTACCATGGTTATTATAATTACTATGATTACTATGGTTATTATAAATACTATGGTTATAGCCAATATATGGTTGTTATGGTTACTGGTTACTGAAAGGAGAGGATCTTGATGTGAAAAGGCAGATTAAAGCAGGCTCATGTTGGTCTTAAATCCAGTTCAGATCTGGACTGAAGAGGGCCGGATGAACATGTGACCAGAAACTGTGGATAACAGGAGACATGTTCACACCTACAGGCTTCATTTCTGTCAATAGTCAGATTACTGAGACTTTATTGATCACTTATGACATGTTGATCACCAGATGTGTGTTCTGTTGATTTTAATTTCAAAATAAGACATTTTCCGAGCAAACTGATTCTGATGAAAAACACTGACATGATATAATATTAAGAAGACTTATTTTAGTAATACTATTCATGCATGCTATTGGAATTAGATTCCTATAATGTTGACAGAAAGTCTAACGTCTCTTTTTATTTTGCGTCTTCTCCTGAAATCTCTCGGACACATCAAGTTTGTAAGTTCAGTGGTTTTACTCTGTGTCTGTTGGTAGAGCCTGTTAGCGTTAGCAGCGATAGAAGTAGATCCAGTAAAACCTTTTCATATTCTCTGCTGTCAATGAGCATTCATGTTCAGCTTTGCAGCTGCTTAGTGACAGGAACAAACAGAGTGATGGCTATGAAGTTGTGCTTGTTTCTCTGTGGAGCTATTTGTGGGTCCTCAGAAACACACGGTGAATTAGGTACATGGACGGAAACAACCACACTATCAACTATATAACTATATGTATATGTGTGTGTGTGTGTTTGTGTGTGTGTTAACATTTTCATGTGTGTGTATGTGTGTTGTCAGACGGCGCTCCACTGGGCAGCCAAGCAGGGCCGTCAGGAGACGGTGGACATGATGCTTCGGTCTGGAGCCGACGTCAACGTCAGATCGGTGAGAGCTGTGTGTGTGTGTGTGTGTGTGTGTGTGTGTGTGTGCGGCAGAATCAGCACCCGTCATGCACTTTAACAACTTCAGCCGGACCTTCGCTGCATAAACAAACACAATAACATCCGACCTGTCTTCGCCTTCTCAACACTGAAGACTAAACTTAAATCCCTCCTTAAAGGAACAGCTCATTTTATTTACGACGTCATCTTCTTCTTTACACTTAGTTTCTCACATAACCAACAAATCAGCGGATGTTTGTCTCCACCAACCAATGAACTCGTGTTCACACAACAGCAGAGGATGGAAGCAACAATCATTCATGCTTTATTTTCACCATTTTATAGAATTGCAAACAGAAAAATACAACAATAAAAGTTTGTTGGTTGCTTTAGGAAAGTAGTTGAATCTTCTTAATGATGACCTCATACATACTATAAAGATATATTAACAACACTTTAGGAATGGGTCAAAAGTAGAAAATCACACCAGAACATGCCCTTCAAAATACAAGTCTAATATTATTTTACATAGATGCCCAAGGCTCTGTTTATAATATAGTACATTACACTGCTACACAGTCACACATACAAACATACTACACACTCACAGAAACACCCTCTGAAGCCTGAAGGGGCTTTTTCATTATCCAATTATATCGTCCGTGCTGTGGTTTAACCACGAGGTTACGTACAGTCGTCTCCCCACGAGGCCTTTCTCCTCCAATTACTCCCTCAGCCTCTCAAGTTCACAGCATCGGCCTCCGCCGGCCAGAGGCTGTCGACACTACAAACAACAGCAGAGGACTGTTAACCTCCATAATCCTGCTGCTGCGGCTGCCGCCGCAGGGAAACGTCTTCACACATGGTAGTTGTAGTCCGGAGCAGCAGGGGAAACGTCCCAACAACTACTGGATGGTGATGAGCTGTGGCTCATCATTCAGGATGAACTCTAACAGCTGTAATGTTAATGTGTCCAATACTTTGATGCTGATACATTCGTCAGCCTCAGTGTTTACTAATTAGCTAATGTCAGAATGCTCATACGTTGAACAACAATAGTGGATAAGGCCTTGCACCGAGACATGTAGCGAGAAATGCCTGTAAAGTGCCCCGGAATTTTTTTTAGACACACATAGAAGTTAAATCAACTCAACTTTTCAGGGCCAGGGGCAGAGGGCACCTGATCTCGTCGGTGTCACACTTGGCTCAGGCTCGATGATGACGGGACGTAGGCAGTGATGATGGGACGGAAGGACATACTTGACCACATGATGACATGATGTAGGTGATGACAGAGGAGATGACAACGAGGGTTCTTTACTGCGCTCGCATCGTTGCAATACGATATCAAATCTAATAGATCAAATGTTTCCACTGTAAGAAAGAAATCAATGTCGATTCTGACTTTCAAAGATATCTGTTGGCTGTTTGTTTCTCTTTCTGCTTTCACAGTCGATAGAAATAGAGTGATGATATGCCGTTTGACACAGACACACACACACACACACACACACACACACAGCGAGCGTCAGTGTGCAGTGGATTGATTGGAAAGGGCCAATGTTGTGATTACTTAATGGTTTCCCAGACAGCCGTAGGCCTGGAGAATTCAATTTAGCATCTGCCTCGGTGAGTGTTAATCTGCTCCCCTCCCCGGCTGCCTCGCTGCTCATGATGATGATGTGCACACAGGAGATAATGTTTAAGCCCCACCAGAGCAAAGCAGAGCAGACAAGTCACTTATTGGCTCCATAATTACATAATTAACTTTTTGTCTCTAATCGTTAAGGAGGTAATGGCTCTGATAAAAAGACCCTCAGTTAGCGCAGCGAGCAAATCAAAAATCAATAATCCATAGAACGGCATTAAGAGGAGAAAAATAGCTCAGCGCTCATGAACGCTTTGGATTCGCTGGAGGGGTTTTTAATGCTTCTGTAATGGATTTTCTCTCCATGTGCAGAGCTTTACATACTCACCTGAACCTGAATGATACTTTTTTAGAGAGAAAAGGCAAAGTGAGATTTAAACTGTTCAGTGTGCATCGAAGCTTTTCTACCTTAAATGATGTCATTTTGGATGTGTTTGAAACGTTATTTGAACTCCTGGTCTGAACTGTTAGTAATGTTCCTGTAGACCAGACGGGCATCAATCGTCAAGGCAGCGCCCCCTACTGGAGGAAAGATTCCACCGGGCACATCAGCAGAGAGACAGGAAAATCTATCTCCGACTCGGCACCTCTCTGGAAAGAAGGATGTCAGTGTGGTTAATGTTTCTATGCTGCTGCAGTGCAGCCGTACAGTAGCATCAGACAGTATATCATCAAACCGCTGGTTGCAGACACTCATCACGTTAATGTGTCCAGATGTTTGGTCATTGATCCAAGAACTTCCATTTTTAACAAGAATTAAATGCAGACAAACTTGACAAATTTATAATCCAGACGTGTCAAATTGCATCAACATCAGTCCACAGGGTCTTTTTTTCTATCACAGTTTCTCACAAAAAAGGGCCACGGCCGCTAACACCACACCTGAGTCACAATCAGTCTAATTACAGTACAGAAATATAAGAACAATAGAAACAAAGGATCCTGTAACATGCAAAGAATGGATTGTTAAATGTAAATTATGTATATAATTCTATAATCTACAGCACAAAAATAAAGTGAAATATGTTGCCAATTTTAAGCTTTTACAAATATAAACATTTTATCTTGCAACTGCACAATGACTTTAATAAAACAAATATAATCAAAATAAAACAATCTCACCCACATGATTCAATACCCATCCCTTCTTTTGATATTGAATAAAATAAATTGTTTTAATTACCTTTGACAGTCAGAATTTGACGAAGATCAATCCAAAACAAACTTGAAACTCGCCTTGAAATGTTAAAAAAAAAAAAAACGAGAAGGCAATGGTGAAAAAGAAACAAATATGGCAACGGCCAAAAACCAAGAAGGTGGCGGTCATAAAACCAAGAACACGATGGCCAAAAACTAGGAAGGCAACGGACAAAGACCATGATTGTGACAAACAAAAACCAAGATGACCACAGCCATGACCAAAACCAACTTGGTTGTTAGTAATATCCAGAAACCAAGATGGCCATGAGCAAAAACCAAGATGGTGGCAAGCGAGTGACGTCACAGTGAGCGTGTCCACGTATCTGCAGTCTATCGGTTCATTGGGACGGGTAAACGTCCCTCACACTCCATTCTGGTGGGAAAATGTTTGCACATTTGTGGTTTCACAAAATAAATATGAAGAAAAAAGAATTAGCTAAAATAAGTAATGATTGCTGTTACTAAACTATGTTTTCTCTCTCTCCTCTTCATCCTCATCATCCTCCTCTCCGTCTGCCACTGACAGCATGTAAGTCTGTGAACCGCTGCTGCTCCATTAATCTCAAACCCTTTAGATGTGACGCTCCTTAAGGAAATAGAGCTCCGACAAATGTTTCCCTAAGTGCAATGATCTCCGGCGGTGCTGTGAAATGAGTTTGCTGCCTCAGTGTTTGATCTTCACTGTGCATTTCTTCAACCTTTGCCATGCCTGCGTCTCTCTGAAGGGGGTAAGTCATGTTTTAATGCACCTTTCAAATCCACACAAATGTGAATGTGGTTAAAGTGGAGTCATGAATGTCACGTTTCTTCACGACGGAGGTCCGTTCACATCAAACAGGACTGTGGTCTACCGCTGACTCAGTCATTTACAGATTCATGTCCAAACAAATAGCCAGAATATTAAAGGTGCTGAGAAGAATGCTGAGTCAGTGATTTGTTGATCTTCAGACCCTCAAACATGATGCATGTTGTTTTCAGTTAAACTCTAAATATATTGGTTCATTTTCAAAATTAAAATGATTGTTTCATCATATACACAATATTTTGAAGGATCAATTCAAGTAAATTACAACTTTGATATCATTAGTTTTTACTATTCTTAATATTCTTATTTTTTATTGTCATTTATACATCTGAGAACTTGGGAACACAAGGTAAATTCTTGTATTTTATTTATTTTTATATGTATTTATTCAGGATATTCGCATCGAGATTTAAAATCTGTTATTGAAGGGAATCCTTGCCAAGATGGCAGCAAATGTTTCACGTCTTTTTAACATTTCATATATGACCTAAAACACCACAGCATGACATCACAGCATGACATCACTGCTAGCAGCGCTTCAAGTAGCTCTCAATTCTTTTGGGGAAATCCATTTGTTTTCTGACTATAAACAAATGAGTGCCTGGACATTGTTAGCTTAGCTTAGCACAAAAGCTGAAAGCAAAGGGAAACGGCGGGGTACGCCTTAATAATAAAACAACATACTCTTCACATAAAAGACGACGTTCAAATGTAGATGATGTTTGACAGGTTTTCATTGAGTCTTTTTGTGGTTTCTCGACGTCTCCGGAGCCGTTTTCTGGTCTATCATCATGGATCAGGACTCTCAGGACCTCCTGCTGAAGTGGCCTTTACCGCTGATGTGAAGCTCAAAGTGCATTTGAACTCCTAAAAGCCACTCAACCTTTCAACAAAATGTCAAACAGCGTTTGTGGCCTCACGTTTCCACGGTGAGATAATTAGGAGGCCGTCTGAGGTGTTTACCTGCTATTTGTCCAAACGTCACCATCCGTCGTCTCCTGCATGTGATCACGTCAACGACGCGTGCAGCTTATGGACGTGAACATGCCAGTGTGAAGGTAAAGACGTTGACAGTGTGACGGCACATCAGACGGCCTCCAGGGCCCATTTAAAGTCGCCATGGTGATGAGAGTGAATGACTCTTTCTCCTAAGCGACTCTGACTTCAAACCGCTTCCTGTTCCCTCGCCGTCACTGAACTAAAGCGTTTGTTCCTGTGTGACGCTGACAGCGGCTCAGGATGACGGGCAGCGGCTCCACCGGGACTCGCTGGTGTTAATGTGAACAAATGATGGAGACTCACATGGACGGCGGAGAGTCTCTGTCAAACTGATGGACACCCGGAGACACGCTTATCGCTGCTTCATCCACAAATCAATACAACCGCTAAGATTCAGTTCTGAAACCAGATCGACACGTTCACATGGACGACTTTGAAGAAAGGAACCAAACATCCTCCCCGCTGATCTGTGACGTAATTGAGCAGCTTTAAAGAGTCTTTTATTTATAGTAACACAACTTTATTTTTATATCAAGCTGAGGAAGCTGAGAAAACATTCCAAACCAGCCGGTAACATAACCCTGCTTCAGCTGTTGCTCACTATTAAATACATCTATATGATTAGACAGTAATAAGATAATAAGAATACATTTACACAAATAACTTCAATTTCTTCGTTAAAATGTGTTCATGTGAATGAATATTGTTCATTATTTTAAGTTCAACAGTAGGACATAAGATGTCTTCTGCCTCACTGAAGAGTCTCAGGTTTCATACTGGACCCTGATTGGCTTCACAGTAGTGATGTCATGAATCCTGCTGGTATGTCCAGGGCCCAGTTTTTCAAAAGTAATCTGATCGGATTTGGGATTAGATTCAATTTTGAAAATTGTTTTTTTTAAAAGGAAAATACAGATTCTGAAATCATATTAGATCACTCTTGGTTTTGCAGGTGCTCTGAATTGGACTACATATCACCTTAACTACGAGCTAAACAACAACAACAACAACCAGTCGTGTCACTTGACGTGTTTTTGTTCAGTCAAGTGTTTTCTGAGTCAGCTCAACTCAAAACTATACACACATTCTTCCCTTCAATATTAACAGTCGGACTCAACAACAGACTTATAGAAACAAATCTAGTCCTGGATATTTTCAATATGTTTAGTACAGCAACAAAATAGACAAAAGAAAATATAAAAATGTATATTTGTCATTCTGCAATTGTTAGGAACTACTTTTGATTGGGTAAAATATTATGTGATAAATTACATTTAAAAAATAATAATACTGTATTTACTTTATATCACTGTACCTTCAACACGATGAAACAAATCTCCTACAAAATATAAATACATGTTTATATTGTATTTGATTCAGAAGTTTTTACCAATTTTAAAGTTTTATTACATTCTGTTCCTGAAATCCACTCTGAATCTTTCTGACTTGGATCAGGTTAATCCTGATTTTTGGGATCAAAGCTATCCCAATCCTACTAGACTGAAGGTTTGATCCAGATCAAAACCAAGATTGGATTATGTGATATAATCCGATTTCAGAATCTGTTTTTCCTTTTGAAAACCCCATTTTTAAGATTGAATCCCAAATCCCACTTTTGACAAACCAGCTACCTGGTTTAACTAACACTAGTGACTGTGATCCCGCAGATGTCCTGCAATGCTGGTTATCATCTCAGTAAGTCAACCAGGGTTTCACCATCTGGCCGTGAGCACATTCACATGGATGGGCGGAGTTTACAGCATCTGACCAATCATAAACATGGACAAGTCTACTGTCAGCGAGGAGCGTATTTTATAAATATATGAAGACGTTAAACAGATAATCAAGACTAAAAGCAAGATGGAAATAAAGCATTGACTGTGTGGATGTGTAAATGAATAGACTTATAAAATCACGGCCTAAAGCATCAACTATAGTTAGAAGTTACATTTGTGTATTATATTGAATAAATGAAATGCTTAGATGTATCCTTATAAAATAGATCATATTTTATTCATCCTTATGGGGAAATGACTGTGTGAAAGACAATATTTTGGCCTCATTCTTTCAGCTGCAACGTGTGAAACATAGGAAAGAACAAATAGCATGAATTTCAGAGCATTCAGAGTAATACACAGGCTGATTCTCTTATCTCATCATCACCCACAGCCATATAACTGGACCGGTAGCAAAGTCACGCAACGCGTTTGAATTATTATCGCCTATTAACGTCTAATATGCTCATGATATGATTCACAGAAGATGGATTTCTACACTAAAATCAAAATTCGGGCTAATTCCAACTCCTCCTCATCACTTTCTGTCTGTAGTGGATAGTTTATAAATCTATCATTTAGAATGATAATGTGTGTATAGTAGTAGTAGTAGTATAGACCATAATACTGTGTGTCATTTCCAGGGTTACACAGCTCTCCATCTGGCCTCCATCCACGGACACCAGCACGTCGTCAACGCTCTGATCAACACTCACAGTGAGTCAGCAAAACAGGACAGTGAGTCACTGAGTCAGTGAGTCAGCAAAACAGGACAGTGAGTCCTCGAGTCAGTGAGTCAGCAAAACAGGACAGTGAGTCACTGAGTCAGTGAGTCAGCGAAACAGGACTGTGAGTCCTCGAGTCAGTGAGTCAGTAAGTAAGCGAATCAGGACAGTGAGTCACTGAGTCGACCAGATATTTGTTACAAAATAGTCTCTCTATAAAGAGTGTAAGAAGTAATAATTATAACAGTGCATAGTATGACATTATTAAAAAACGTTAACTCAAACAAAAAAGTAAATTGAAAAAACGAGTAGAAAATATAACGTGTGAGGTGATACTAACTAGTGTCTAATACAGTAACTTTAATAGGCTAATACAAAGTGAATTATCATTTAATTCTATTATTCAGTTGTAACAGCAGCACAAAGACAGAAATTCATACAGATACAGGAAGTAGAATTTAAAAAATAGAAGCCCATAAGAATTACAAGGTATGTGATATTTAATGAGCAGCATTTTAATATGAGTGGCTAATATTTCATCATTAGCACACACTATTCAGATATTAAAGATGTTTTACTGTTAGTACATCAATATACATAAAACTACAGTTTACACTAAATATCTCATAGAGAGAAAACATGACTATTAAATATTCTGACAAATAATGAACATAGAATTGATATAAAATCCCCTTTAAAGACCTACATTTGCAGGTCATTTGTCATCTCATGAACGATGAAGTGTTTTTATTTTGTTGCCTGCCAATGTGGCTGTGTGTGTGTGAGGATTTTATTCATATTAAGGTATGAAATTGATATTCACACGTTGAGAATTAAACAGCGAGGGATTCTTCTTGGTCTTTACGCCTCAGAGGCTCTGAAAGCAGGAAGCAGCGATGCAAATCGCTTCTGCCAGACAAAAGACCCACCAACGGCCAGACTGACAAGTCCAGTCAAACCCCCCAACACACACACACACACACACACACACACACACACACACACACACACACACACACCTCCCAGACCCCCCCAGATGGAAGTTCATATTGCTGCTAATGAGGATCACCTGGGCCGACTCATAATGAGCTCCGGCGTCTCCTCTCACCTTACGTTGAGCCGCAGACGACCAGATGCTGCCAGTCAGTTCACCGTCCACACATGTGGTCTGCAGGGTCGCCGTCTCCACACAAAAGATGTCTCCATATGGACAATATGAATATGTGTCTGTGATCCTGCAGAGCCACCTGTCAATCCAACGTTAGTTCTCAAGTGATTCACTTCCTGTTATTCTCTGCTTCGACACAGATTCCTTAGGGACTGTTCCTTATTTATTTTAAGCCACAACGGAGGGATTTTCGGACCTCTGATCACTTTATGCATAACCCCCCTGGCGATATGATTTATTTTGACATGAACCTGCAATCGACATGGCAGAATGAATTTTACACAGATAAGTCATTCCCTCCAATGAGAATCTGGATCTCTCATATAAAACACTGATCACGATCCGCGCACCAAGCTCAGACTAAATATTGTTGGGTGACCCATCCCTCAACAAAGAATATTAAGACATGACCTTGATATTTCCTCCCGTGGTCCATTCCATCAATACCTAACGGTCCCTACGTAATTATTCGTACAGCAGCAGTTCACTAACGAACCACACGGAGGAGTCATCGAAAACAAATGACAACCCCAAAAAGAATAAAAAAAGATCCATTATGGTGTCATAAATGAAGAGAAATGTATTTACCTCTGCTTCGTCTGCTCTCTGGCTACAAAAGTAAAGAAATCATCTGGAACGTTTTATTTAAATAAACGTCACCATCCATCATAACTGATGAAAGGCTTACATTCAAACACAGTCTCATGAAATAGTGACAAACCTGCCATCTACTGATTCGTGTACATGGTGTGGTTTCCCAGGCAGGTTCCCTAAAGATGTGGATGTGTAGATTGGTGATAAATGAATCTTCGGAGTCAGGCAGGTGGAATGAGAATGATCTTTATTTAAACAGATATCAAGCCTGCGTCCGAAGCCACACCCGGTTGTTCCGAATCCCTGGCAGTCCTTCCTAGAGTCTCTGCACCTGTTCCACCTGGGAAGTCCTTACTTACCCTTGAATCTAAGGAAATCCAACTCTCCCTACCTCATGTCTGTCTTTTAAAGCCCTCTACTTCCTGATCGGCCTTCTTTTTATTCTTCCTGACACCTTAGTAAATTTATCCTCTTCCTCTCCAATGGAAGAGCGAGGTTGCCAGGCGCTCCATCCTAAAGCTATATTTTGTAGTTATAAGGTCATGTTTGACCTTATAAGACATTTGGAAAATGATACTTAGTTACTCCCTTATATGGGCTTTACTTCCTATAGCCGGTGTGTAATGTACACACAAAGAGAGACATCACTAATATATGCCTCAGGGCCTCATCAGACAGCTAAGCTTAATTTACAGCTAGGCCTCTTCTCATCTTCCTCCTAACCTAAACATTCCTTACACCTTCGCTCATGCAACATCTGGGTATAAGTCCAACTAGAATGTGTTGTTGTTGTTCAACTGACCGTTGAACTGACCAGATACTTCAATGGAAACAAAAAACAAACAAAAAAAACTTTCCAAACTAATTCTAAAAAACTACTTTTTTTTACGTAAATTGGGATGAAGCAAAACGGAAGTTAGGCAACAAAATGAACGTCAGGTTTAGGAAAAACATAATAGTGAGGTTTTAAATAACTATGTTGAGTTAGGATTACGCAACAAAATTAATATTTAGTAACTGAACAAACGTTGGGTTTCGGTAAGAAAACTTAGTCAGGTTTACTGGTGTCCTGTTTAGTGGTCCTGTTTACTAGCCTTCCTCCTTTACCCCCCACCGCCTCTCTAACTAGTAGGTCCTGACACTTAAAGATAGTACTTAGCATCGTGTAGCATCTTACCCTAGCTATCTTCGTTGTAGACCAGTAATGGGTTAACACAATTAGGAGTGCTTCAAATGTTCTGTTGATATCCTTACTGTACCGACAGCCATATATTGTTGTTCGACTTTCTTCTGACAAATGTACTTATTGTAAGTCGCTGTGGACGAACGATTCTGCTAAATGCCCAAATTGTAAATATAAATGTGTCCAACACCAGTCTGTTGGTTGAAAGTCCTCCGTTGTTGGACTCCTCCACCTCCCCACTCCAGTTGTCTTTCTCAGTGTTTAATACTACGTCACTAGCTCTGGATGCTATAACCACATCAATGCATTTCATTTTTATGTCTACCACGAAAAAAGATCCTAATTAACTTTCCAGTGGGTTTGTTTTAGTGGTGAGACATGCAGCGTTCGTGTCCCTGAACATGAAGCCAATAGATTGCATTTAGTGACTAATTTCCGACCTTCATGACATCACGTCTAGGGTTTCATAGTGACGATCTATTTAGAATATATGGAGGAGAGGAACACGGACCAAACTCTACTCTAAAGGCTCAAACTTTTGCTCCTAATTGTTTGACGTGGAGAACCTTCCTCAGTTAAGTGGTCCTCCAAGTTCTCTGCGGTGCTCGAGTTTCCTGAAGCTTAGCTGAGGCGAGGCGTGCCCGCTGCAGCCGAGGGGAGCTTTGATTTCTGCGGCGGCAGTTGAAACTGTGTTTGGTGGGAGTTTAACTGTCTGTAATGACCAGAGTCGGTTACAGAGTGAAACCATTAGCTTTCAACGTCACACTGAGGAACTCAGGAGCATCTTCCTCCGTGCTGCAACACGATGAGTGTGTTCAGTCTCTAGCCTCCTTCATTTATCTCATCCTGCAGGAATCCTCTTCTCCCTGCTGCAGAGATACAGGATCCATACGTGGAGGCTGCTTCACTAACTTCCTCTCTATCTCCGGAGGTTTGAGTCCTGCAGTTCGGATCCCATAATTAGTACTGAGATTTTCACTCCAGTCACATTTGCACACACATGTCGTTATAAAATCCAATAATCCAGTTTGGCTTTCAGGCAAGAAAACTGTGCTCAGGGTGAGAAGAATCACTGCAGTAAGCTACCAAGATGATTTGAATTTAAGTTTCTAAATTCCAAGATGGCAAGAGCCAAACTAAAGGCTTCAACCCGTAGTTAACCAACCAATGGGTGACGTCCACTTCTTGTAGTCTATGCTTTAGATGCCTTATTTAAGTGTCTTATGGCGGCTTCATACGGCAAAACCTTCACAGCTGAAGTATGAAAACAATCGTTGAGTCCAGAAGGAAGAGTCGCCGTATCGTCAACACCTTCTTCTTCTCTTGTTTCCATCAGATGCTAACAGCAACATCAGGGATTATCATGGGAAGATGGCTGTTCACTACTGGAGCGGCTGCAGCGCCGTCTTCAACAAGCCGGACGCTCCGTCAGGTGAACAGCAATCATGTGACTCAGAGTTTATGTCCATGTCATTGGAACGAACATCATATATTCAATGTTGTATATTAGGGGTGAGTATTGGCAAGAACCTCACCATACGATACGTATCACGATACTTTGGTCACGATATGATATGTATCACGATATCAAGATTTTGCAATATAAATAAAGGACAAATTGAGTCAAAACTATTTCATTCAAAACAGCCCCCCATTTTATGAATTCCCATGAAATTCACTGGAATAAATATTGAAAATATAATGAAAATGGATTAAGTACTGCATTCACAAGCGTCTAAACATGGATCTTTTTTTAAAATTGATCTTCGTAGTTGAAAAATCAATATTTTATTGGGTGGCAAAGTATTGCGATATATTGCCGTATTGATATTTTTAACCACCCCTATTGTATATGGAGTAGTTAAGTAGCCACTTTAATATGTAACAATAAACATTTTACTTATCTTATTTCACTGATTGTGTTTCCCAGTTGGAATGACGGATAATAACTGCGACTAGTGAAACTGTCTCCATTGAATAAATAAATGTATATTATATGTATTTCTAACAACTGTTTATCTGCGTATTGATCAATCAGGACGTTGTTGTGTCCTCAGGTGAGACGTTTTTCCGTGGAAGACGGACGCAGCGTTACGCTCTGCCGTCTCTGCTTCTGACTCGCTCTCGCAGTCAGGGACAACTCAACCTGGAGTTCGGGACGCTGCCTCAGTCTGCGTTTTATGACGTGTTGGACCTCCAGGTGTGACTGAAACCAGCGACCAACATGGCAGGGTTGGGGTTCCACTGGGACCGAATGCACTGATCAATGCTAACATTCATTTAAATTCAAATGTTGTTGTCTAATTTTCTGTTTGCTGTGAAATAATCGAACATTTAAGTCAGGCTGAGATGCCTGACTTAAAGGTACAATATGTAAGAAATCTAAAGCAACTGGCCGTAAAATCATCCTAACATGTCATAGAGACTCAGGATAATGATCATATAACATACTGAACTCACCAACAACAACAGTACAGCCAAAATATTCGCATTTAAAAAGATCTTTTGCGGACCGCAAATCATGTTTATGTTTTGAAAACATGTTTTGGCAAGTGGCGCCACCCACCGGCGTTTACAAATCATTGCAGTCAGTAGAGTCTCAGCTGCCGAGCAACCACGGGTTGCCAGTTTCGACTGAGCCACAATGGCGGAGGCAACGAAACCCAAAAGAGCTATAGGAGCAGGAGAGACTTACGCATTACTAATCATAACTCTACACTATGTTAATTAATCGCTGTTGTTAGCAGGCTCCATGAGCTGGACACCGACTCACGGAGCGGCTCCCGGGATCAACAGCTGAGTGGCGGCAGCGAAGAGGCAGAGGCTCCGCTTTTATGTCCGCGTCATAACGCTTTTGGTGCCTGTTTAAAACAGTAGGTTTACTTCAAAACGCAAGCATCAGATGCTGTCAGAGCATTTATGAACACTGTTTTAGAGCTCCTCCTAAATGTCTCAAAGTAGGCTTTCAGGTAATTTCGCGGCATAACAGCGCCTTCCGGGTAAAAAAGACGTAGCCTACGGCAAAATCTGGAATGAAAAATGGCAATGTTATTTAATCCCCAAATCCCATTCATTAACACAATATCTAATATCAGTTAATGAGTCGTTTTCCGTTTCTCCGTTTTTAAAACGAATAACGGGATACAAGTCATTTTTCCGTTTTTCGTTCTTTTATTTTGAAGCGAAAAACGGGAAAGGACTCGTACTTTTTGCGATTGTTGACTTCAAAACGAAAGTCGGATGTCCGCAACGTAGCCTAGACGGACCGTTTATCCACTTAATCATTGTGTGCGTCTCTCCCCCGACCCTCCCAACAAAAATCCCGCCCCCCTCCCAGAAAATAGTTCCAACGTCCATGAACAACGTTATTCATTTCGATCACAGAAACAAACGTTAGCAGCACAACTAACGCTAGCATCATTAGCACTGTCCTGTTACGGGCATCCGGCTGTCCGGCCGCCGTCCAGCTTGCTGACGGAGGATACGCCAACAGCTCTGGCAACCTCGAGTCTGGAGGGGAGGGGGTGGAGGGGGAGGCGGATACGACTAGCCGCAGTGTTTTGAATTTGAGTGTCATACCGTTTTTGGCCACATTCTTACATATGGTGCCTTTAAATGCCTTTTAAACCCTTTAAAATCACACCCTTGGTTATATTGTTCACTATTTAACACTGTATGTTGGGAAAAAATAAATTTGAACTCAAAATCCAATATTTTTTTCTTCCTGGAAAAAAAAAATGCATGATTACATCAACTGGCACCAACCAATTTCAAGCAGAATTATCATGACATCCATCCATCAATCCCAAGCTGAAATCTTGCCAAGAGAACATAATTGGTCAGGGCCGGCTCTGAAGAGAATCACGTGAGAAATGATGGTGTTTGGTATGAACAAAGCATAACAGTAATAGTGTCTAATACTGTAACAATAATTAAGATACATTAAACAGAATAAGTAATAACCAAAATATAAGAGGTCCGTTTGCAACAACATGTGACTTATGTAATATGATCCTGGTGACCTCGTCCTCACTGGAAACACCAGCGTTCATAGAGGCCTGTTTTGTCTGTAGCAGAGATTCATTAGCAGCCTCACAGTGAAAAGCTGCAGCGGCATCAATCTGCATTTACAAGCCCGTTTCCGAACAAGAAGCACCACTTTACAGCCCTTGGCGGCCATTCATTTCACCACCTCAGCTAATCAACAGCTATTTAGCAACAAAGCCGTCAGGATGGATCCTTTTCAAAGCTAAGTGGGCGTCCTGATGAGTCATGATGGCGTACAAAGACGTTGCAGGGGAAGGAGGCGGGAGGGAGATGAGGGATGTCTGTGTGTCCCTCCTCCTCGATGGGACAACAATGTGCTGACCTCTGACCTCCTCCTAGGCCCCGCCAACCTCTGACCTCCGTGTTTTCCCACAGCTGTCAGTTCTCACAAAGCGCGGTGAGAGGCCGTCCGGCGAGGACGCAGCGGCTCAGAAGGAAAACAGGGGCGTTAACTCATTAGTGAGTCATTGTTGGCCGTCACCATGACGCCCAGTCAATAGGAGATGAGGCCTAATGAGCTGAAGGCAACATCAAAGGTCGACAGCGGCCTCTGATGTGTTACTGCATCCACAATGATGCCATTGTTCAGAGTGTCTCTGTGAGGACAGTTTAAAGGAACTCAACATTTTTCTTGAATTAAAGGGTAAAGTATAAACTAAAAAATAAATATACTTTAAAATTGTACATATGGTATCGAACGATACGTGTATGTTGTTGTATGCTATAGTACACATTTTGAATGTCAACACAACGTGGTGGGTTGATGCTTTTATTTTTAAGCTTTTAAAATCAATGTCAGTCTCAAAAGAAATGATTTTGCCTTCACCGTGTTGTATTTGTGTCCTGTGTGAAAGTATTCATCACAAAAACCAACCTTTGAAACATTGTGATGTTTCTCCCTTGAACACACTTGTCAACGTGCATTTTATTCACGTGCACTCATGCTAGATGTACTGTAGAGGAGGCGGGGCTTACCTCCATGTAGACCAACCAGGTTTCATCCATCATGGCTGAAATCAACACTATTACTGCTTTGTACAAGTCCCAGATACGCTGGGAAACCAAACACTGTCCTGCCTGAGTTCATAACATCCTCCAGAGGAGCTCTGTGAACTTCAAGCTGCAGTCACTGTAAGACGCACTTCGGCTGGTTTACTACAGCTGGAAGATCCCAAAATACACTATTTAACTGTGATTCAAGTACAATTAACAAACAAAAAGGATGCCAAAATAACTACATAATGATAGGGATTAGTAAAAAGTCAATAATAACATCAAACACCATAGAAAGTCTCTGGTTTCTCCACTTGGTCTGGTCTGGTCTCTGGTCTAATATGATAGACCTCTGGGGGACCATAGACACAGGAGACAACATTTGTTTCCTCCATTTCTGGAGTCTGGTGTCATTCACTTTTTTCAGCCAATCACATCACCTCTTTCAAATCTGTCATAGCTGGAGGTACTGTCATGCGTCCTTGTTTGTTTTTTTGTCTTGGTTTCCTGTTTTATTTTGTAGTATTTCCATAGTTAGTAGTGTAGTAGTGTTCTGTTTTAACTGTGTCTGATTGTCTCGTCAGCCTTGTCTCCCTCCAGTCAGACAGAGTACCTGAGCAGGTAGAGAACAGAGTACCTGAGCAGGTAGAGAACAGAGTACCTGAGCAGGTAGTGAACAGAGTACCTGAGCAGGTAGAGAACAGAGTACCTGAGCAGGTAGAGAACAGAGTACCTGAGCAGGTAGAGAACAGAGTACCTGAGCAGGTAGTGAACAGAGTACCTGAGCAGGTAGTGAACAGAGTACTGCGTAGAGAACAGAGTACCTGAGCAGGACAATCGAAACAAGACAATCAGCTAAAAGAGACTAAAAACTCACCAGATCTGCATGGTGATGCTGATGGTTCTCTATGATTTTGACACCTCAGTCCTTGATCCGTGTCCTCCTGACTGTCGGTGTATCTGATTGGCTGTCTCCTGAGTTATGTGTATTGGTTGTGACATCGTCCGTCTCCATCAATGAGCTGAAGCGCTTCACAGCGGAGTGTCGGCGGCTGACAGATTGGCTGTCAGTCAGCCTGCTGCCGCCATGCAGCGATGTGTTTTCCCGTGTAAAGGTGTGCCCAGCAGGCCTGCAGAGAGCCAGGAGTGAGGCTCTTAATGAGCCGCGGGCAGCGTCCTGACAGACAGCGCTGACTACAGAGGACGACCGGGCCTGGACGCCATTACTGCACACTAGGACGCTCTCAGCTGCTGCCATGTGGGAGGAAGAACCAGCTGATCGGTGTAAACTGTCACAGAATAACACTTTCAGAAAATAACACACAACTTTCTTTCACAACAGTGAAATGAACGGTCAGAGGAGACGGTGGCAGTTCATTATCCTCATCTTGAATAAAAGGTTCATCCTGCTGCATGTTCTCTGTATTTCTGTCAGAATTTAATTACAATAAAAAGGATTTAATTCAACTTCAGTTATTTGTTAGGTAAATATTGAAACACAGTGATGATGAGTTCCTGCACCAATATTGCTAAAAGTCAATATATCCCACATAATATAAAACATCTTAGAATACTTTATACCAGAGCTCTTCAACAGGGGGTCCGTGACCCCTAGGGGTCCGCAGAGTTACTGCAGCTTTATTTCTTCCAAAAATTTAAATATGAATGAAAACATGAATACAACCTATAATAAGCAAATATTATATTTCTTCAATGTTGTGAGCTGAAATGCCAATAATTACAATATGTTCTGTAAAATATGAATCTGTCAACAATTATAATTTTTAACGGCTTAGAATTGTATACATACATAATTACAAAGTACTTTTACATGGCATTGTAGGCTGCTACACATTATTATTGACTAGTTTAATCAGCAACACAATTTTATATGATATGTAATAGGGGTCCCTCCACCGTGTCATTGTAGGACTAGGGGTCCTTGGCCTGAAAAATGCTTTATATGACTACCAATGGAAAGAGGATCAGTGTATAGTAATTACTCAAGTACAGTTTTAAAGTACTTGTATTTGAGTATTTTAATGTCCTGCTCCTGTACTTTTTACTCTACTACCATATTCTGGAAGTGTTAGTTACTTTGTAGATTCTGAATAAGAATTAAACATATCATAAAAAAAATAATGTATTATCGATTCAAATAAACCTTTACTGACCAAAATTCTGTAGTACTGTAAGTGGGAAAGGTTAATTATATTCTACACATCAAACCTCCCTGTTTGATCTGTTCTCATTTTATATGAACAACACACATTTATCAAACATTTAAAGACTTGAGGGGTTGTTGTTCTTGGTCCATGTGTGTCGTTGATGAAGACTGTCCAACAGAGAAGAGTCGGGCAGATCTGCCTCCGTATTGCCGAGCTGCTGTTTAATGGAATGGTTATTTAATACAGCCGCAGTCCCACATGAACACAGAAACCTCCAAAGTGCAGTAAACGTTTATGAGAGATGACAGGCGAAAATGAAAGCACTTATACCCTCAATAGGAAAGCAATCAGGGCTCCATTATGTTCTGCTGGGCCTATCTGGATAATGCTCGCTGAAATGCTGCCTGATTTATTTCACGAGCTGCACGCCGCCGTTTGCTTTCTGATGATTAATGCACTAAATCTGCCATCTCTATGTAAATGGAGCAGGGCTGGTTTTATTTATGTGAGCTGAGTGCAGGTGACTGTGTGTTTATTCAGCTGCAGTCGGTGAATGAATGACAGAGACTCATTATTGATGATTGTAAGTGTCACAGCTCTGATCCGTCTCATGCACGCCGTTACTGTCTGCTGACAGGGACTCACGCAGACTAAAACCTCCGTCTGGGCCGATACATAAAGGAATAGTGAGCGGAGGAAGCATCTGATTACAGTCAGTCACTGAGAGACAGCGACCACAGATGTAGCAGTTTACCTTCAGACGTACAGGATTATACATCACAGTGAGCAGGCTGAATGTCACCGGCTTCATTCCTGTACTCTGGGTCATGTGACCTGCTGAAATGCCTCTGAGCAACACGTGTGGACAGTCACAACAATTAGTCCAGCACAGAGACGAGAGACACGCGGGTCAGTTATTTATTTGTAACTATAGAATCCAAACAAATTGGAGGGCGGGATCTGTACAAGTGTCAGAACTGTTTGTAGTGTCAGTAGTGTGCCTATAGTGTCAGTTGTTTCAGTAATGTGTCTGTCAGTCGTGTCAGTCGTGTTAGTAGTGTCAGTCGTGTCAGTTGTTTCAGTAATGGGCCTGTCAGTCGTGTCAGTAGGAGTGTTCTAGTGTCAGTCATGTCAGTAGTGTTAGTAGTGTCAGTCATGTCAGTAGAGTTAGCAGTTTCAATCTTATCAGTAGTGTCAGTAGTGTTAGTAGTGTCAGTGTGTCAGTGTTAGTAGTGTCAGTAGTGTTAGTAATGTTAGTTATGTCAGTTGTCAGTAGTGTTAGTAGTGTTAGTAGTGTCAGTAGTGTTAGTAATGTTAGTTATGTCAGTGTTAGTAGTGTTAGTAGTGTCAGTGTGTCAGTAGTGTTAGTAGTGTTAGTAGTGTTAGTAGTGTTAGTTATGTCAGTTGTGTCAGTAGTGTTAGTCATGTCAGTAGTGTTAGTAGTGTCAGTCGTGTCACTCGTGTCACTCGTGTTAGTAGTGTCAGTAGTGTAAGTAGTGTCACCTGTGTTGTAGGGTAGAGTATGACTAGTGTCTGTAGTGAGTTTTAACTCAACAAGGACATTTCAGGAAACACAGCAGCGAAAGAGAAAACAACATAACACCATTAAGGTGAGACTGAAACTGGAAACGGTGGTTATGTATTAGACAATGATTCCCTGTTGCTGATTGGATACACTCTCTGTCGGTCTGAGAGAAAGTATAGGCTATTATTTCTTCTTGTGATTTCCTGCAGCCTGGATGCCACGCTGCACACTGCTGCCTCTCACAGGTCGGGGTGATTCGATTAAAAAAAACGAGGGGAATTGTTGTGCAGTAGTTGCATTTTAAAGTGGGAAGTAAATATATATAGTATGATATTGAATTTCAGAGTGTAAAACAACACACACACACACACACACACACACATTGGGTGTCACCTGCTCAGGTGTGTCTCATCCTGTTGATTCAAGTCTCTGCAGCTCAAAATCTATCTGCATGGACAGACAGCACAGGTAAGTGAGAGAACATGTCTGTTGTCTCTAGGGTGAAACAACTTGTTGATTCATTGATCACAAAATTTTTTTTTGACAATCAATTTATTGTTTAAGCTCCTCAGTGGTTCCAGACCTCTAATCGTTTTTACGTCTCCTGGTTGTTCATCATCAACTGCTGAGCAGATCGGAGATTTGTATACGCGAATAAAAGATGATGAGTTTTATTCCTGGCAGTCAGGAGGACTTTAAGACAACATTAACACTGACTCACTTTATTTCAGGTATCTGAGCAATGTCTGGCAAAAAACAAACTCAGTTTAAATTTGTACAGTTTGGATGCATTAATCAAATATTCAAATAATTATTTTGAATTGGAGTGAAGTGACCCTTGAAACCATTCATATGAAAACATCAGCATTATATTATTCTAATGTTTAATCATATTATTTGATTAAACATATACTTTTCTGATATTATATAATATTGTATTATTATATTACATGACAATATAATTAGACAGACGTTTCAGACATGTCTTCAGTGAGACCTCCATCATGTCCCTCTAACAGGAGTCAAGAGCCCCCCCCCCCATCCAGGCCTTGGTACAGCCAGGCCAGAGTCTCATCTCCACTGAAGTCTCATCCAAGGAGCTTACAGCTGTAATTAAATCATTAAATTCCTGTCTACGCTCCACAGAGCCGCGCCAAATTGACTTCCCACCAACCTCATTTTCTATTTGAACACCAAATAATGATTTTCTGCCAGTCTAATTACAAAGCTCAACATCTGATCAAGCCGGCATCCGGCGGGGGAATTATCACACGGGGCCGGCATTAGACCTCATTACCAACCTGAGTGCAAAAGTATTACATCATGTAATTGGATGGGGATATTTATCAACAGAGAGTTGGCCGGGCGGAGCTCGCTGCTCTCTAATCACATGGTCTGATGAACAAAGCAAAACTGTAGGGTTCAGCAGAGACCTGGAGACCTAGAGGGTCTGGCTTCTAGTCTCTGGTCTCTACTGGGGTTCACTTCATCACTCTGAGGTCACAGGAACACTGTCTGCTTGTTTACTTCTTTGTTTTGTTGACAGACATTTTATTTCTTATTTATTCTTATATGATCCCATCTTTTACTTCTGTTAAGTATTACGTGAGATATACAGTATATCCATCCATCCATCCATTGTCTACCGCTTATCCTGTATTTAGGGTCGCGGGGGGGCTGGAGCCGATCCCAGCTGTCATTGGGCGAAGGCACGGTACACCCTGGACAGGCCGCCAGTCTATCACAGGGCTAACATATAGAGACAGACAACCATTCACTCTCACATTCACACCTACGGGCAATTTAGAGTCACCAATTAACCTATCCCCATCTTGCATGTCTTTGGACTGTGGGAGGAAGCCAGAGAACCCGGAGAGAACCCACGCTTACACGGGGAGAACATGCAAACTCCACACAGAAGGAACCCGGGCCGACCCGGGAATCGAACCCGGGACCCTCTTGCTGTGAGGCGAGAGTGCTACCCACTACACCACCGTGCAGCCATATACAGTATGTGTTAATATATATACATATATATATATATATATATATATAAAAACACAATCACATCACCTCGTCATCATCTCATATTCGCGTCACCGTCTTGTTGCTGTTTCATCTTTGTATCAACGTTGTCTCATCGTAGTCTTGGTGTCATCATTGTCATCCATCATTGTCATCCATCATTGTCATCCATCATTGTCTTCCATCATTATCATCCATCATTATCATCCATCATTGTCTTCCATCATTGTCATCCATCATTGTGTTCCATCATTGTCCCATTAATACATCAAATATGCTGACAGATATGCAAAAAACATAAGAAAACAATTAGTGAAATGTGACATGGTGTTAACTACAGTAAAGTAAAGTATGTTGATTTTTGGATGAGAAACTGTGAAACGTTTCTTCATCACATGACTTGATTCAGGTCAAACCGGTGTCATATGTTTGGCTATCAGAGGATTTTGGGTAATGGAGTTGTCACAGTCAGGATCAGCCTCACTAAGAGGATCACTACAAATCTAAATTCTTAAAGCTGCGACAAACTGAATACAAAGTCAAACATCCATCACACACTTGGGATGAGTAATACTCCTGAAATCGAAATCCTCCAAAGAGGAATTTGAACAAAGCTTTATTTACTCACACAAATTGAATTTGCCTCCGCAGCAAGCTACTTATTCAGATATTGATGATGAGATGATTGATTGATGAATATCCTGTTACTGTGTCGACCAGTGAGACATTTACATTTACATTTAGGTCATTTAGCAGACGCTTTTGTCCAAAGCGACTTACAATAAGTACATTTGTCAAAAGAAGGAAACAAAGAAACCACAACGTATCATTGCTGATAAAGTAAGAGCTAAAAAATAGAACAAGTGTTAGGTCCTCATCTGAGTAAACTAGTACTTCAAGAGCAAGACTGGAGTGGACCCAGTCTGTCCTGTCTTCTTTCACATCTAACAGCTAAGTGGACACCTTACCAACACGTAAAGGTGTGTTCACACCAAAAGCACATTCCCATCGGCTAGTTGACCACAGCTGTATGAACTCAAACTCAAACGAGAGGTGAAACATTTACATCACGTCTGGTGTGACCATGTCTGCGCTCACAGTATTCATTTAAAATTAACTGACTTTATTGAAGTCACAATTTCTATCTTGACATATAAACTTTTTGGGGCATCAGTACGTTCCACATTTTTTAATGTGTCACCATGGTTATCTTATCAATCAGTGTTTGGTCAAGAACATGTCACAGGAGGGCGGGTCTGCTGGATAAACGTCTGTGTCGGCCTATCAGGGTGAAGTGTGGTTTCCTGCAGACTCACATCTCGACTCAACAGAAACGAAGCGAGCAGCAACACAACGTCTGATGATTAAGAATCATCACTTGTGAGACGTAAACGCTGTTGAGCCGCCGCCTGCTGGTTGGCTCCCTCTGAACCGTCTCTGTCCTCACTCGTCCACTCGCAAATCTGCTCGTCCTGCTCAACACGGGGCACGATATGTTGCTGCTGGAGTCAAATGGAACCATTTCTCTAAATCCTCCACAGACTCAGTCAGCAGAACGGCTTTTTATAAGAAATTGTTGAATTGAAAATGGCCAAATGATGATTCATACATCCAGTCTCTTCATCTGTTAAAGGGTGTCCATCACAGGTTTGTGTCTGAGTTGTTGTTGATCGATTAGTGCAATCACTAGATGTGAGAAGTATATTTACAGTACTGTACATAGTACACGTTTGAGGTAGTAAAACCATTTGCTGGTGCAGTGTGGCATGAGTACTTTTAAAATAGCAGAGTACTTTGAAAGTGTGGTATTTAGTGTAGCAGAGTATTTTGACAGTGTGGTATGAGGACTTTAACTATAACAGAGTACTTTGACAGTGTAGTATTTAGTGTAGCAGAGTACTTTGACAGTGTAATATGAGAACTTTAACTATAACAGAGTACTTTGGCAGTGTAGTATTTAGTGTAGCAGAGTAATTTGACAGTGTGGTATGAGGGCTTTTACTATAACAGAGTACTTTGACAGTGTAGTATTTAGCGTAGCAGAGTACTTTGACAGTGTGGTATGAGGACTTTTACTATAGCAAAGTATTTTGACAGTGTGGTATTTTTGCTACAGCAGAATACTTTGACAGTGTAGTATTTAGTGTAGCAGAGTACTTTGACAGTGTAATATGAGGACTTTAACTATAACAAAGTACTTTGACAGTGTAGTATTTAGCGTAGCAGAGTACTTTGACAGTGTAGTATTTAGTGTAGCAGAGTACTTTGACAGTGTAGTATTTAGCATAGCAGAGTACTTTGACAGTGTGGTATGAGGACTTTTACTATAGCAAAGTATTTTGACAGTGTGGTATTTTTGCTACAGCAGAATACTTTGACAGTGTGGTATGAGTACGTCTACTATAACAGAGGAGTCTCTCAGCACTAAAGCATGTCAATGGAAAGTTAATAAGAATGTTTTTTCATGATGGACACATGAATTAAACGGATCAACGTGAGTGTGCAACATCCAGAGTGACGTAGTTTTGCAGTAGAGCTGAAAAGTATAATATCCAGAGTATCTATCTTCCATATGGTGATGTATTTCCAGAGAAACAGGATAGGAGGCAGGACATAATGTTGGGAGGAATTTCAATTGATGGTTGAAAAGAATAACGCACAACCTTCTCTAGCTGTGCTGACGTTTCTGATTGATGGTTGGATGTCATGATATGACTAGCTGATGTAGCACGCGTCACATTTTGTTTTCCAGGAAGAATAAATATTGGGTTTTCATGTAAAAATATGAAATAATGGATTTTTCTGTATTTTCTTACCTCAGTACTCAGCACATGATAAGAAATGGTAATTTCCAGACACACAACTTAAGTAATGTTCACAGTTCACTGTTTGTTCGGTCGATTGTCCAATACCTCCTTAAAATTTGAACCATATCTATTCTGAACAGCTGAAAATCCACCATGAGATCGTGAGAAGTTCCGTATATAATGTGGTTTCATGGCGTCTACACGCTTCAATCAGAGCGTGATGACTGAAATCAAAGAGATTCTCTGCTCATGAGAAGCTCTCATGTGTTAATGGGGTCGCTGGTTTATTATTTGTCCGGTTTGTGCGTCTGAAGCTGCTGTAACTTTTCATTCAATACTCTAAACAAGGTGCTGTGCGGTGAAAAAAGGCATCTACGTTCAAGTCATCTTTATGAGTTTATTTATGTATTGACATTCAGTCTAAATGATCTCAACGACTGGATGTGTGGTTCATCATTCAAATACCTGCAGCACTCATGACTCATTGTTAGCATTGTCATTGAGCATGTTGGCATGCTGATGTTAGCATGCTAACACACTAAATGAATGTTAGCATTGTCATTGTGAGCATGTTGGCATGCTGATGTTAGCATGCTAACACACTAAATTGATGTTAGCATTGTCATTGTGATTATGTGAGTATGCTGATGTGAGCATGCTAACACACTAAATTAATGTTAGCATTGTCATTGTGATTATGTGAGCATGCTGGTGTTAGCATGCTAACACACTAAATTAATGTGAGCTTTGTCATTGTGATTATGTTAGTATGCTGATGTTAGCATGCTAACACACTAAATTAATGTTAGCATTGTCATCGTGAGCATCCTCACATGCTGATGTTAGCTGTTAGCTCAAAGCATTACAACATTTACTGTTATTAGTGTAACAAAGGGGGGCTAACATTAGTGTAACATTTTTGGGGTAAGATTTTTTAAAAATCAGTAGGCTATCAAGTGTTGTCCTTCATATTGTAACTCTATACAGAGGAGGACGTCAACAACCACACTGTGTTGCCTAGTGTGTATGTGTGTATGTGAGAAAGCGTGTGCAAACATTGTAGGCTACTGCTCTCTTTTTGGTTTCCTGTATGTTTTTGGCTACTGTTGTTTGTATTGTTTTAACAAATAGTACTTTTTGGGGATGTTTTATTGTGGCAGGTTATTTTTATTTAATAATGCTTGCTGCACCCGCTGTGGTGTCCACAGACTTTCATTTGTTGACGGTCAGTTTGAGTTTAGTCTCGCTTCTAGTTTATTTTGGTGAAGCTTCACTGAAGAGGCAGCAGTATATTTATAATTAATGATCAGTTGCATGAACGGGCTGCATATGTGTTTACTCTGACACATTAATGCACTTTATTTTGTAGCCTAACATATTTTACTTAAAGTATTATTTTATTTTTTAAATGTTAAAGAGGAAATTAATTTGGAGAATTGGGATTATCTTAATTTTTCAATTAAACAATAAATGAAAGACGTTCTGGTGGCTGTAAGTATTCCTGAGGAAATGGATTTCTGGCTTGTGGATCTATGAAAAGATCTGAGATCAGTTTTTCCCTCGGGGGTTAAACAGTGAGGAGGGAAGCTCATCATCACAACGTGTCAATCTGAACTTTGACCCCAAACTAGCAGTGCTGAGGTCCACGGCAGGTCATGATGTGGATTCACCTGCTGAGGAAAAACATGTGTTTCCGACCACCGGCCTCTCCTGTTGTCTCCTCAAATATTCATGTGGTTTGTGAAACTTGTGGTCCTGTGGATGAAATATTCAGCAAGACAGTAAACAGTCCCAGGACGGACCGGGGGAGAAGGAAAACACGGAGATGAAGAGAAAACTGTTTCTCCAGGAAGTATTAAAGAAAAACAACTCGGTACAAATTCCCTTCACAATCAACTTGTAAATAGAAGTGGACTAACTGAGAGAAAAACAGACTGCACCACTCACTGATAAAAATGTTTGGATGTTTGGTTTCACACCTGAGAAATGATACTGTTACCCAGAGAGACTCCCAGCTGATGATTATAGTTTATTATAGTTGGGAAGATTTCAACTTTCTTTAACATTTGAACAACTTGAACAGCGGCATCTTAAAATAATCACACTGACAATGTAAACTCAAAGACAAAAAGCAAACATGGATTATTTAAAAGGACTACTGACATTTCTTTTGTTTCATTGTTCAGAGTCCTTGAACTGTTCATGCACTTTACACGACAGCTAAGAAATAATAACATGATAATAGTCTGTTCATGAAGAGATAACACATACTGTAAATTCTTGAAACTTAACATTGAGGGTCTAATTTTTTTACAAGGTGTTTTTTATTGATAACTGGATAACATCAGCACTGTCATTTTTCATGGTTGTGTAATATCACTGAAGCGTGATTAATTAATTAATTAATTTATTTATTTATTAGCGTATCATGTTTGTGATATTTTAATGGACTACATGCCAGTCGAACAACAGTCCACACAGCACGTTCTTTGTTCCTGCAGCTTGGTGTGTTGTCTTTTATTCCACTACCAAAGACGTATTTCCATTTAATGCAAATCTAACAGACAATAATCTGAATGTGAAGTGTGACAGTTTGAAATCATGTCATAACGATAGCATGTGTTTAAACTTTTGACCTTTTCTCGTAGAACACCGTCGGGTGTGTTTTTACATCGATACCATCATTTGTCATAGTTTAATGTTTTGGCAAAATATGTGTCTGAGTTGACGAGCGGTCAAATAGACACTGAATTATTAATCTTAAAAAAATACACACAAATTTGGAGATACGAAAGCATAAACATTGTGTAAAGTAAATTGGATACAGTGTGTGACATGTGTAAGAAACCTTTTCATGTCTTTAATCACAGATTGATTTCGTCGCCTGATAATGAAGATAAAGGGAAACTAAGCAGATTAGTGAGGATCCTCTGAGTGTGTCGTTGTGGAGGAAGATGCACACAGCTGATATGATGATGAGCCTCTGGCTGCAGCTCTCACACATCAAATATTCACTGATGTATAATGTAAACAGCGATTTTATTAAACCTCCGTCAGTGAAGTCGCTGAGGCCTGTTGGCTTTGCGGCTCCATTTTCCTTGTTGTCGATTTGGTGTCTTTCTTGTCAGTTTTCGTTTCATTTCATGTTGTTCATTTAATCTGATCATGAATCAGACGCTGGTGTTGGTGATCGTGACATCGTAATAATATACATATATCTATGTTTCCGTACAGATTTGTCAGGCCGCTCTTTCATGAACGCATTGACCTCCCGGCCTCATCAGCTGCTCTGGTAGAAACACGCTGGCCAACTCGAGATGTGGAGACTGGCCAATTTCTTCCTGATCAATCGCTGCTCAGAGCTCCTCAGATTTCGCTGACAGCCAAATGTGCTCACACAGGGAATCAAACAGCTGACATATGTTCCCTTCATTTCTCTTCCCTTTGAGGAACTTGTCGGATGAAATTAGCATCTGATGAATAAATGTTGTCAGAGAGGAAACAAATGTTGCTTTGAGGCGCGTATGTTCAGGCTTTCCTTGTAATTACAGCACAGTTATAAAACGGTGTGAAGTGCAGCGTTGCTTACTAACTTAATTACCATCACGATGTTGGCTCAGAGAAACTTTCCTAACGCTGGACAAAAGCATGAAAACAGTCAAGAAGTTGCTTGAAAACTTTCTTTCTTTACACACAAATCTCTGAAATATGTACTGCAGAAACGTTGCACAGAGAGTGGGCTGGTGTAGGACAGGAAACAGAAATATCGATTTTTCCGCTGAGGTGAAACCTGCCCTGTATTCTCAGAGAATAATGACAGAATAAAAAGAGTTCCCTTTTAATATGAAGAATACATGAACTTCATAGCAATATAGTGTTCGTCTTGTTTGCATTGTGAATTAGAGGCGTTCAGGGCCCCCAATTACATTAGTTTTATGATAGCATTATGCTATCGTGAAAATATCGATTTTTATTTAGGGCCGATGACATGGCTAGATAGCTAGCTAGTCTTTTTGTTAAACATACTGTCAAATTATAATAGCTATTGACACTATTGACTTTAGCCTATATCTTGCTACCATAACGCTAGCTTTATGCTAAGTATTATGCTATTCAAAATATTGTGGAAGTATTGTAAATGTATGGACAATAACATGGCTGTTGTTGTTAAACATACTGTTGTAATTGGAATTTTGGATGTTTGTACTTTATAATCAGAATATTTGTCAGGCCAGACGTCGATCCGCATCTCCTCATCTGACTGTTATGCTATGACGAAAATGAATGCCTGTTTGTAGATGATATGAACATGAGTGCCACATTGACATAAGATAATTTCAGGACTATGACGCCTGTGTTCTGTAAATCTTGACCTTGCCTGTACATCTTGTCTTTGTAAGATAGGACATGATCCGTCCTTTGGTTCCTCCTCCTTAAAAGGGAGACTGTTGTTGGACTCAGGGTCGTTCCTGCTGATTCTGAACCTTTGCATCAGAAGGCAGGGGTGAACACTAAGTATTCTCCTCTGCAGATGAGAATACTTAGTGGAATAAACCTCGGAGAAAAAGCTGATCCTGGTTGTTGATCTTTATTGGGCAGATTCATTTTTCCACAACACTGTCAGATTATATTTACTGTTTGACAATGTTGTTGACTTCAACCTCCTGTTCTGAAAAGTGAAGCCAATCCTGAAGTGCCTTGAACTTGCATTCTCTCTGGTGGCCATCAGGGAGAGACTCCTCTCTGACTGTTAAGAAGTCTATGAGAAAATGACCCTACTTCTCACTTGATATATTATCAGTATATATGGTAAACATGAGTTTTATGGTCTAAATCTTTATTTTCAAGTCTTCTTCAATCCAGCATGATGTTCATTTAGTACATTATGGTCCATTTAGAGTCAAATAGTCCATAAAGCCATGCTCTATGCTTTAGGGCGGGGCTACCTTTTGATTGACAGGTCACCGCGGCCTCCGCTACCGTTCCTACCAAGGCAATAAAGTTGACCTTGAATCATGGAAACTAACTTTGTTAACATCTCCATACCAGAAGTCAGATGGATCGAAATTGCTGAAAAAAAATGTACGCAAAGACCTTAATTTAAACTAGGCGATGTGAATAATGAATTCATGTGACTTCCTTCATCATTCATCGTCATCTTTGGCGTCCTTATAAATCAGATTACTATTATTTAATTGTCTTAATATCAAAAACATGAATTAGTGAGGCTTTAACTGCATGTAAACACACTGCAGTGGGATGATTAAGAAAGAAGCAGAATTTCCTCTTTTTTTGCCAAATTTTGTTCATCTAAAACCGTAAAATCAGAGGAGCGAAGCTCCAACACAAACAGCTGATGACTTGATAACAACTTTCTCTTTGTCCAGCAGAAAGTAATCATGCCGACGCCAGAGGAGGAAACATTACAAATAACAGCCAGCAGTTTGTGTGTATTTGCATGTTATCTCGTATACTGTGGCCTCGAGCTTCTTCCTCTGACCCGACGAAGGCCCAACATAATGATCCACTTTGTCACAGACAGAAGAATTAGAGTAAAACACGGCACCCTGCTCCTCTTCATGATGATGGGAGTGATTTCTCTTCGCTCACATCTGCTGCTTAACCACCACAAAGTCAATCTGCCTCATTGTCCGTGAAGCTGCTGCTGCATTATGGCGCCGATGAGGAGGTAAATCAAACTGCGGCTAATTTACCTTTTGAGAGGGAGCGACGAGAGTGGAGTGGAGTCAATCTGGCTGACATGATAATAAGTGGAAACGAGGTTTCGGACGTAGGCCTATATCTGTCACATGTAAATAACGGGCCGGTGTCTGGCGAGCCATACGCTCCCTTCATGCACCATTAGCTGCTGCTCCCTCAGCGCCGCCTGTCAGGACTCACCACGCCGCCCGTTTACACGTCAACACACTGACTGTGATTGCAAACGCATACTAACACAGTGAGCGTTCAGTATGTGACCTAAGATGATGGAAGCGGCGCTCCGCTGGCGATAACCCTGACACCCAAGTACTCCAGTACTAGTGCAACAGTAAATGAAGTACTGTTTGTGTCTTTCCCCACATAAGCTCGTACATGCAGGTGTTTTAAATCAGGGGAAAGGCGTTTCCCCAGTGCAGCAGCAATGTTTTTCTGTTTGTTGTTTTCTGATGTGTCACATTCAACGGAAAACAGGGTTAACAGTGAAAATGTTAAGTATGGTTTCTAATTTTATAAAAATGTTTTCAGTCTCTCTTTTAAAGCGTTGACTTAGAGCTGGTGACGGTTGAAACTGTGGACACACAAACAAAGCGCTTTTGATCAGTTGTATTTGTTCCTGAGTGTTTTACAATGATCAGTGAGGTAAAATGACTGTTTCTGTCAATGGAGTCTGGTGGCTTTGAGGAGAGCTGTTTCTTTTCACGTCTAACTCTCTGAATGAAGGGTTTCTTTTGACCATAGTTGGTGATTGTTGGAACAGTTGAGAGGAACAGCGGCGGTTTTGATGAGTTTCTTTCTGTTTCTGAGTTTGTATGAAGTGTGTTTCACAATGACCAGCAAAGTAAAATGTTTTCTGACTGGAGTCTGTTGGCTTTGAGGAGAGCATCATTGTATGTTTTACACGTTACTCAACCACGATAATTGTCCAGAACTGATCCTAGATCATCATAGTTTGTCGGTATTTGGACAGTTGTGAGGGAGAATGTGTTGTATAGTACTTGTACTGTTACTGCTGACATGAAGCTGATAATACTATGAATGCAGGACTTGTCGATGAGTATTTCTACATTGTTGTATTAGTACTTTTACTGAACAGAATAGAGTATTGGAATTATGGATGACTACTGGTGTAAAGTACTGCAGTAAAAGTACTCTGTTACATGCCAGTATTAATCTTCATCTTCTCTGCTGATGAATTCATGTGACCGTTAATGAAACAGGAGATGAGGCTCCGCCGCAAAGATCACCTGTCACCTCCTCTGTCTCTATCAAAGCCATTTATTTCTTTATCTAATAGGAAATAATGACACAGACCGGCTCCCTGTCCACGCTGGCAGCCTGTAAAGGCCTCCTGAGGGGGAAACGCACACCGACACAATGAGCATAAAGGCTGTCTGTTTGGCTGAGAGTGATGGCGAGCTAAAGCTTGAACCTCCATAGCTCAGCCACGGATGAGGACGGTTATCGCGGTGAGGCAGAGGCCGTGTGACGGCTGCCTGACAAAGAGGGCCGTCTTATAGAGATGGAAGAGGACATGAGCCGAGATGTGAGCCGGTGTGGATGAGGAGCAGGAAGGGAGGGAGGTGGAAACCATATTAGGAAGCTAGGACTAAAAACGCTTCCTACAACTTACAATATGAACATCAATAAAAAAAACATTTTTTATTTTCAAAATCATCCAGTAAAAATGACAAAGACACAAAACACTGTTAATGTATAGGAGTAAAATATACTGTGGTAGATGAGAATATTCACTGTGGTGGGGGCAGGTATAAACAGGTAGTATACCATGTACCAGTGTCCCACCATTTTAGACAGGACGGAAGGAAAAACATCAGACATGAGAGGGAGCGAGAGGCCAGAACATCCACACAGCCGGCGGCTAGCACCTATAGCTAACTGTTAAATGTGTAAGAATACAAACTGACAAAGGTGCTGAGAGACCTGGCAGTGTTACGTTGAGGGGGAACCAGACGGTTCAGGATGTGACTGCAGACAGAAATTATGAAGTTCTTAGGAAGCTTAAAGGCTCATATTTATTCATCAGTCACTTAACCTCAGACTAAAAACTCTACTGACCCAGTAGGACCTGGAGTTATTAATGAAACTTCAACATTGAATACACGTATATTTATTTTTAATTTTTATGTCCTTTCAACTCAAATTCCCTTTCCCTTTGAAATTTCCTCCTCCTATTAAATATTTTCAAAAGAAAAATAGGCAGTAAAAATGAGAATTTAAAATATAGGAATTCAATATAATGCATACGAAAAGCGATGCGATAAACACGCTTTATTAAACTTTGGGATGAGTAATCTGATTACACTACTTTTGGGTTACTAACCACAGAAGTTATGAGTACCTGCTATGTTTCATGAATTGAAGTTACAAATCCAGGTGTCGGGGTCCATATAGTGTCTTTCTCTGGCAGAAAGGCGCTAGTGAACGTGTCATCCCACTCTGTGGGATTTGTTTCTATGATATGATTCTTCGTCGTGCGTTCATGGATGAGATTATCACCGTTTAATCTGACAGCCGAGGATGTGGTGCTTGACACCATCTGTCTGAGACGACGACTCTGTGAATATAATCACCTCATCCAGCAGCTAATGTGGAGCCTGCAGACTCAGTAGATACATCAAAAAAACATAATCAGGGAGAAAATATGTTTCCCTTGAAACTTAATTGAAAATGCAGTTTTGTAGTCTGGGAAAATCGTTTTGAGAGGATAGATGTATGTATTACCAATGTGTCAAACAGCTGGAACATGCCAATGAATAAAGCTAGTCTGTATTGTTTGGATTTCTTCTTCTTTTAATTTCCTTGCATTGCTGCCTCCCGTCGGTTTAAAACAACAATATATATATATTAGGCCTTCACAAACGGAAACAATGTACGAGTTTATTTGCATATAGAGTGAGATCATTCTCACGGCAGTTTGCAAAGGGACTTATGTGAAGCTGTGATGGATCACATGTTAAAAGGACCCAACCTTCAAAAGTGTCACTACATATCATTGTACATCGACGACATCGGCCACCTAGTTTACACAAACCTCTACCATGTTTACGTTTACGTTGTTTGATTTTTGACCTTGCTTGATTATGTTTTGTCCATATTCAATAAACATGACAGAATGTACCTGAAAATGCACCTTGTCATTAAAATCCGCCTTCCTGCTCAAATTCCATCTAGAAATTCAGTTCTTGTAAGGAACTATTTTTCCAGGCGTAATACTAGTCAGCCCAACTGTCTTGGCTCTGTTGTGATTGGGCGGAACCAAAGTATAAAGGAGGTCAATGATTGGCACTTTGGGCTTGTGTGAATTATCAGGCTCGTACTGACACGACGCATCAGTCGCTTCTCCCAGTTCATCTTCCACATATTCATACTGGGAGTGTTGGGAGGTTGGTCTCTGACCAGGATCTTCTTCTCATTGAATTGTGGATCGTAAACCAACGCAGAACAGTATCTCAATCAAGCTCGTTTATTTCATCGCTTGCTGGTCCAATCAGAGCCAGAGAACTTTTGACCAATGGGATGCAGCCGAGGGAACATGTGATCATTGTAGAGAGAGCTTGTTATTGAAGTCGATGAAATAAGACCCAGAACCCAGAACCTGCTTCTAGCACGCAGACGTGATTTGATATCAATGAGTGAATTTTAATGGCTTTTATCAGAGTAAGCCTACTACTTAACAGTCAGCATGAATGGCAGTGAACAGCAGTTAAAACAGGGAGGCTGATCTCTACCAAAGTAAGCACTGCAGACCCTGATGCACAGTGTTGGAGACAAGAGGAACCTCTGCTAATGGAGAGACGTCAGAACTCGACTGGTCCTTTATCACAGGTGTGTAGTGACGTACTCGGAGCTGCCCACCTGCGACGGATCACATGTCAACGCAGGTGTGCAGAGAGTCCAGATGAACACAGTCGCATATAAAGCAGCTCGGTGACCTCGGATCACACCTGAATAATGAAGCGTCTCATCTCAGAGCACAGAGACGCGGTCCAGGTACCGACACTGATGTTTGTCCACTTCCTGTCTAATTACTGTCAGGCTGACGGGCAGATGATACTAATATGTGCGGGCTCTCATCGGCACCAGCGTGAGGGGAGCTGACAGCGGTGAACACATCAGGATGGTCACACGGCGCTGCATTCATCGTTATCTCTGTTTGCTCCCAGCATTCAGTAACGTGTCCTACTGGCATCGGTGAGATGAGCATGGAATCAAACGGCGCGATTCAAAGCCTCCAAAATAAAATATTTTGCATTTATTGGAAATATCAACGACAACAAACAAACGAGGGAAATGGAGATTCAGCAGCAGAGAGACGAGCGAGTTAGGAGTCCGTTACAGCCGTGAAAACAAGAAGCTGTCACAGCCCACTAATGAAATGCCTGATTTGTTTGTTTTCTCCTCTCGACACACCTCACATGTCACATCCGGCCAAACGCCAGCTTCCCATTAGCAGGGCTAATTAACTTTGCAACTGTCAGGCTAGCCGCGGCTACCGAACGTGACAGCGAGGAGCGGCGGTGCTGAAGGCTGCTAATAACCGGAGAGGCTAACGACGGCTGACAGTGGCCTCGCTGGGAAGCCACGGAGAAAAAAGGGACGCTGTCGACATCAAATCCAGTTATCTGTCTCTGTGGGGTGAATAAACAGGAAGTGGGGAGGGGGCCATGCTGGCTTATTGGCAGTGGCGAGCGGAGCCTTTGTTCCCCCTCCGGCTCGGTAAAGAGGCTGTGACTGACGCTCTGTCTAATGATGAATGGTGGCCCGGCCAGGCGGAGGGAGATCACTCCCCAGAGAACCCTGGGAGCCCGCCGCCGTGATTTATGACATATTTATCTGTCTGCTGTCACTCGGGCCGGCAGAGGCTGAATTATGCAGCTGTAATTGTCTATCATGGCGGAGGCCAAGCGCCACACGATTTAAATAACGGAGGTGCTTACAGCCGTCACATGTTAAATATGGATATACGCTCAGATATCCACTCCCTCAAATGACAAGATTATTCTCCTATATGTATAAACACACACTTGTATTGTATCGTAGACGTCAACATGTGACTGTGGTAGTTGTTTGTGTGGGAGTTAGAGGTCATTATACACCTATCAAAGCAGGCTTAGTGGTGTAACTTGGGTTTATTTACCGTCTCTGATCTGGTCACAAGCTTCACCCACATTATTACACCGATTCTCTGTTTGAAAGACGTCTGAATGGTTGAAGACGGGAGGAGATTATAACATGACAGAAGCCTCTCCCACGACGTTTAGTAAATGATAGGGAAAAAAACATCGCTACATATTTCATGTGTCTTTTTTATAGATGGAGGTCAGAGGGGGAGGAAGGCCTCCGCTATTTGGCTGGAATTTAATTTTCAATTCAGTTTTATTGGTCCGATATCATCAATCACAAATGTCATGGGGGAGTAAAAGTACTAATGCCAGAGGAGAAATACTTTGTTGCTGCATGGTTGCTCATTTTTATTCAAATTACATTTCAAATATATTTTTTTTAAAGTTACAAGTGCTAGCACCATACCTTAACGTACCAAAAGTTCCCATTATGCAGAATAATATAGATGATATTATTTCATTATAATTATAGATGTGTTCATCACATTAATGTTGCAGGTGGAGACATATTTAATGACTTTACTGTAGAATAGTTTTTTCTCTTTTATCCATAATAATAATATTAATGACAATGGTGATAGTCATAATAATTTATTAGTTGATTATATTTAATATTAATAATCTTCATCTATATAATAAGGTAAGTTATTAAATCAATTTAGTGTAGAAAATATGCAATATTTTAGTATAGTGTAGTGTAAGTACGTCTTAATTGTACTTTATTGTACCTGAGTAAATGTACTTGGTTCTGGTCTGATGGCGATGAGTCATCCGATTTCAAATCAAACAATTTAAATCATTTTTAAATAAATAAAAAGCAATCTAATCCGAGCTCGTAGACGCTGCAGTCAAACGTTCACTGAAGAACATCAGTTTGTTTAAAGTGAAAGTAAAGTGCTCCATTGATTTATGCCTTGTGAGCAGTTAGAGGCGAGAGACACTAAGAGAGAGAGAGAGAGAGACAGAGAGAAAGAGGGGGGGGGGGGCAGATTAGAAGCAGTTCAGTCAAGTGGAAAACTCATTAAACAATGAATAAGCCTCTTAATCAAATCAATAGCCAAAGTAACTTCAAACTGATAGCTCTTATCAAAGCCGCAGTAAAGCTTCTTCATTTTAATTACGAGGGGAAAAACCAGCCGAGGATTAAAGAGTGAAATAAACAAGAAATTAAGATGTTTGTCTCCTCAGTTAAATAGGAGTTTAGGAGAAAAATACGAGGACGAGTGGACGAAGAAATAGTCTGATTCCAAAACAGACAAATAAATAAATAATTTATGACTGGCGTGAAAGTCAAACAGCAGAAGAGAGTACATTTAAAACTCCTTGTTTGGGAAATAGCAGAATAATGAATTGTTTGAAGGATCAGTTAATCTAAATTACACGTGAACTATTTTCATTCTGGAGGAAATAAACACTGCTGTGGAGACGTTGAGACGTCTCTGTCTTCAGATGCTATAACATCAACTATCCATCAAGAACCGACAGGAACGTGAGCACAGAAGGTGATGATCCCCTTAGACTCAACCAGTAAGAGAAACCTGCACACAAACAAACAGCGTGTTCTATTCAGCCCAGTCCTCACGGCAGGCCAGAGGTATTTTATTTATTGCCAAGAAGGATTTTACACCAATGAGGAATTTGTCATGTTGACTAAGGTGCATACATTGAGGTCAATAACAATAAACAACAATAAACAAACAGTGTCTATAATATATAGTATATATAATATAAACAATAAAAAACAGAGACATAAAGTGAGGGCTGATTGATAAATGACGGAAGAGCTGTACATGAATGTGCAAAATTGTCCATTATTCTCGTGTTCAGCACTGAAACCATGCCCTTGTGAAGTGAATTACAGTGGACCCAGAAATGAAACGCATCCATGTCACAATAAAAGCTAGGGCCCTAGTTTCGTAGACCAGGCGTAGTCGGCGCGCAGCGCACCTGCGCCACGCCGACAGGGTGTGTCCGCCTGGACTTTGCAAGTTTCGTGCACCGCGCAGGCTCGCGCAGGCACACCTCCCGTCACTCCCACCCGTGCAAGTGGGAAAGAGGGAGGAGAAGAAGGCATGAGTGGGAGATGAGGAGGAGACAAGACATGGACTGGGATTGGCTGCGTTTCGGATCGCATGCATTTGCGTCTATGCATGCACGAGACTTGAGAGGATCCGCCGGAACTCGTCATAAACACGTCAAGTTCCCACCACGTCCAAGTCGGACACAGGTGCACTTCACGGACTTTAAAAAAAAAAAATGTACGCCTCCCACTGCTGACGCCTCCCACTGCTGCGCCGCCACACCCATCTTGGCGCAGGCGATCCACCAAACTGCCAAACTGACCGTGCGCAAGGCTGCGCGGGTCAAAACTTGCATTACGCCAGCACCCTGCGCCACGAAACTAGCCCCATGTGTCCCAACGTGTCCAAAAATGATTCAAATAGAATAGTTAAGTTCGAATGTTGCTCAAATTGGTGTGAAAATGAATATATCAGGTAAAAACTTGTCTTCTCCCCATTTGTATGTATGTGTAGGACAAAGGGCAAAAGTGTGAACGACAGGAAAGAGACCGCAGGTCGAAACATTACCTTTTAACATAACGTCTTCAAACGTCTCCTCAAGTCGGCTGCCTTTTCTGACGACGATCGGCTGACGGATTGGTGTGTCAGGGCCTTAACTTTGTATTCAACTTAGAGTACTTGTACTGAACTTGTAAGCTGGTATTTCTATTGTACTGCTATAAAGTACTTTTACTAAAGTCAAATATCCAATACTCTGTTATACTCTGTCTGTTAATGTGTTTTAAAAGGAGGTTGTTTTTTCAAACCTATGAGCAGAAACAAACGTAGCAGGATGGAGACAAAGAGGTGGAGATCTGAGCGTCTCATTTCCTGTTGGTTTGTTTTTATTCTTTAGCAGTTTGTGTGAACTGATCCTTTAATCACTGCACCTTTTCACATGTTCCTGACGTGCACCTGCCATTTGTTTCTCACATTATTTGTGTTTTGTGGGAGACTGATGGACCTGTGAACTGGTGCAGGTAATTAGCTCAGGGGATATGCAGATGATAGTTCTGAAGTCAATCCTGTCAGCTGATGGTGCCGGTGGCGGTGGCGGCGGCGTTGGTGGCGGTGGCGGCGGCCGGAGCCACTTAGTGGCAGCTGGTTCAGCGTGGCCGACGGTCGCTGAGCTGGATACCCCCCATGCTTTAATTAATTGAGGGGAGATTACATGGTCTTCCAACCATGTAGTTCGTCATCAGAGCCCATTACACATTGATATGAGACACTTCTCCACGGTGTCAACAGCAATTTGGAGGACAGCTAAAGTTGAGAGGTGTGAAAGTTTAGTGCAGAGAGGCTGCAGAGTCATTAGAGACCACATACACATGGCCGACTGCTGAATTTATAGCTGCTCAACTAGAAACACAATGAGCATATTAATAAAAAAATTGTCACATTCATAATATTTGGTTACGGTGTTTACATGCAGAAATGATTATCTAAATTCAAACAGGGTTTCAATAATCTGCTGCTATTTATTCTGAAAAATTACCGGTAAGCCAAAACTAAATAAAACCAAGACGACGACGGCAGCCAAAAAATAGAAACCGATGGCCAAAATCAGGATGGTGATAGCCAAAATCAAGATGGTGATGGCCAAAATCAAGATGGCGACGGCAAAAAATCAAGATGGTGATGGCCAAAATCAAGATGGCGACGGCAAAAAATCAAGATGGTGATGACCAGTGGCGGCGCCAGGGAGGGGCTTGGTTGGGCTATAGCCCCATCAAGAATTGTGTTAGCCCTACCGTTAGCCCTACCATAAAACCACCAAGAAAAAAACAACAAAATAACCAAGAAAAGTGCGGAGTTCAACAGCACCACCACGTCACGTCAGCACCACCACGTCACGGCATTCAGGCAGCTGCGATGACAACTGTCACTGATCTGGGTTCATTAACAGACTGTACTGTCCGTACGTCAATGTCACTCATGTGAGCCCGCTTTTAGTGTATGCTCGACACAGAGACAGTAGGCTACTAGTTTGTAAGCTACCTGGCTCTAGCAGTTAGCGTTAGCGGCTTATAGTCACTCACGTTAAGTTAACGTTAGTAAGCTGATCAAAATTTATCATGGATAAATTTGTTTTTAAACGTCGTCGGACGGAACAACAGATGGCGGTGGCGGGCGTGTTGGATAAAACTACGGAGGCACCGTTGACACCTGCAGGGGAAGATGACCACTCGGGTCCCGGCTGTTAACGTAACTATTCACGTTTCGCTGTCTCTGTCTCTCTCTCACTGTGTGCGTGTTTATAGCTGTGGGAGGGTGTTGTCAGGATTCAATTTCAATGTACGCACAAAAACGGCAAATACAACAACAAATGGAAAAATACTTTTTTAAGACAAAATCTAATGTTTTCAGTATCAGTGAAATCAGTAGCGTATATTATGGTGATAGGCCCCGGTGCAAATCTTTTTTTGTGCCCTCCATCCCCGCCCTAAACACAAGCGCACGCTTGTGAGCACTCCACGCACGCACACACACGACACACACGCACAGTACGGTATGATAACTCTCCCGGGCCGGGGAGAGAGACATGCATCGGCTCGGCCCACAGTGCTCAGCAGCAGAGAGGTGACGAGACTAGAGCCGAGCTGTATTGTGTAGTGGAGAGGGGCCAACACACGCTATGCGTAATTGCGCACACACGCGCGATCGTCCTCTCAAATGCGGCTGCGTCTCTTCAGGTCACTGTGAGAGAAAGAAAAGCTCTGACTTGCTTGGGCAGATGTTGTTTGGTGTCACCCGCTGATTTGCATAATTTAAATATCTAGCCCGCTGAATCTTCCAATCCGGCCCCGGTTCAGCACCATCAATTTTTTTTTTCACCTTCAAAAAAAGTCCTCACAGTGCGTACAGGATTCCGGCTGGCAGCGCCACTGGGTGTTGTTATATATTCACATTGAAATTCTGGCATTGATTTGAGCCCCACCGCCGTATGAGTTAGCCCCACCGTAGTTGAACCAGAAAAAATACTCTGGCGCCGCCACTGGTGATGACCAAAATCAAGATGGTGATGACCAAAATCAAGATGGCGTCGGCCAAAATCAGGGTGGTGATGGCAAAAATCAGGATGGTGATGGCAAAAATCAGGATGGTGATGGCTATAAAACAAGAAAGGGACGGCCAAAATGAAGATGGTGATGGCCAAAATCAGGATGGTGATGGCCAAAATCAAGATGGTGATGGCCAAAATCAGGATGATGATGACCAAAATCAAGATGGCAACGGCCAATATCAGGATGGTGATGGCCATAAAACAAGAAAGGGACGGCCAAAATCAAGATGGTGATGGCCAAAATCAGGATGGTGATGGCCAAAATCAAGATGGTGATGGCCAAAATCAGGATGATGATGACCAAAATCAAGATGGCAACGGCCAATATCAGGATGGTGATGGCCATAAAACAAGAAAGGGACGGCCAAAATCAGGATGGTGATGGCCAAAATCAATATGGTGATGGCCAAAATCAATATGGTGATGGCCATTAAACAAGAAAGGGATGGCCAAAATCAAGATGGTGATGGCCAAAATCAGGATGGTGATGGCCAAAATCAAGATGGTGATGGCCAAAATCAGGATGGTGATGGCCAAAATCAAGATTGCGATGGCCAAAATCAGGATGGTGATAGCCAAAATTAAGATGATGATGGCCAAAAAACAAGAAAGTGATGGCCAAAATCAGGATGGTGATGGCCAAAATCAAGATGGTGATGGCCAAAATCAGAATGGTGATGGCCAAAATCAGGATGGTGATGGCCAAAATCAAGATGGTGATGGACAAAAACAAGAAAGCGGTGGCCAAAAAACAAGAAAAGCGACGGCCAAAATCAGGATTGTGACGGCCAAACACATGAAAGCAAAGGCCAAAATCGGCGGTGGCGACCAAAAACCAAGATGGCGATGTGTAAAATCCAAGATGACGCCACTAGTCCGTAAAAGTGTAAATGTGCTTTGGCCTCAACGATGATGGACCTTGAAGATGACAAACTTTCATTGGAAGAGAAAGAGGTCGACAAAGAGAATCATGTTTCGACCTTTTCATGTTGCATTTGTACCTGAAACGTCTTGCAGAATTCTGTATGTTTGCGTTATGTGACTAATTGTGGTCCTCCGTTCTCCAGCAATTTATGTAAAATAGATTTGATAAGATATTCAGAAGGATTCTGACTTTAATCAGATATTTAAAGAGTAAATTACGATAAAACATGCCATGTTATCAGAGAATAATACACCAGCAACACTTTAAACAATAAAGGGAATTCATAAAAAAGCATGTGTTTAAACATCGTGACAGCATTTTTCTACAGTGAAATGTTTTCTCATGAAATCATGATATGGATCTAAACAATTAGTGACAGCTGAATCAACCCTGAAGTGCAGAGGCAGAATTGGCTGCAGGCATTTTCGAGAAGAGGACTGAATAAATGAGAGATGTTTATCTAAATGTAATACAGCAGCAGCCTTTATTATCCACATGGAGCCGAGACGACACAGGACGGCAAGTGGACGATAAAAGACAACTTCTTCTCTCTAATAAGGTGACGTCTCAGCTAATAAAATAAAACAAATGAATAGAAATATAGTACATCTGATGTTTCTGAAGGGTCCCCCTCTGTGTTTTGGTCCACTGAAATTGAGCCTCTTGGCGTTCTGAGGTGCATTTGTCTGGTTTCATGTGTGATGAGCAGATCAATGGTGCCCTGAACATATCATGAGACCATTTACATAGTGGTGAAGAAATGCAGGAAAAACATTTCTAAGTTACGTTCCCTAGATGTTAAAACTGCAAGTTTAGTGACTTTTAGTGATTTGTTCCGGGGTGACTTTTTTTGGGGGGGGGGGGGGTTTCTACATGACATTCCATCAATGTTAAAACAAACTTCATTGAGATGTTCATAGACATTTTCTTTTTGTTCTGGAAACATTTTTCTTTACTTCTGGGAACGTTTCTTGACGTTGAAAGTGCCTTCACTCTGGTAACATCCTATCCTAGTGAACGTCTTTAGATTTCCTGACTTTGGATTTCTTGACTTGAATTGTTCCCAGAATGTTCGGGGAAGGTTCTTCGAATGTTCCACGAATGGTTACTGTGTTACTCGTTTCCCTTTAATGTTCCCAAATGTTAAAATAATAAATCAAATAATTTTTTTTACTGTTATGTTTTAGAACATTCTGAGGATGTTATGAGAATGTTAGTTGGGTAATAAAGAAGAAAACAGAAATAAATGGAAATGGAAAAGAATTAATTGGGAAATAGGGAAATAAATGAATACAAAAATATGTAATTTGTCATGTGTTTTCCTATTACTGTAGATATTTATTCATTTTCAAATGAACCTGCACATTAATTAGATGATTGAGGATTTTCTACATTTCTTTCTTTAGTATTTTCATTATTGATTTATTGATTGGTTAATTAGAATGGCAGATTTATTTGTCCACATGGGGCAGGTAAAAAACTTCATAAAGGTAATAAAGAATGAATCAGCTAATATAGTTTTACAAGAGATTAGACGTGTACTTTAACTTTTCAAACCCTGAATAAGCTAAATTTAAACAAATGTAAATAAATGTTTAATGTACATCTACTAAACTTATTTTATTCATTGTGTGTGTAAAGGCCTTGATATCAAACCCTGACAGGGAAGGTTATTCTGCACAATCAATACTTTTACTTACTTTAAGGGTTTGAATTCAGGACTTTAAGTTGTACTGAGATGAGTATTTTCACAGTTTTTACTGCAGTAAAGGTATTTCTTCCTCCTGGTGTTTGACTGGGAATGAAATGTGAATTAAAGCCAGCCTTTTAAATTCAAGTTTTCTGGTTAAAGCCGTTTGTGACGACTCCGTGTGTTCATCTGTCTCACTCAACGTCTCAGCTGTCTCACTTCGCGTTGCTCACATACAAGGTTTCCTCACGCTGACATCTCACGGCGAGTGTTTCAAAGCTGTGACAGGTTCGATGTGCGGAGAGTCGACAGGAACATTGAGGCGGAGGCGCGTTGACAGCCGCAGCACAGTAAATAAATACCACTTGTCTCTCCTCATTGCTCGCTGCAGAATTAAACGGTGCACTTTGGCGACCTTTTCCACAGAGAAGACAATTCAGCGGGGAGCATTTTAAAGATTTCAAAGTTTAATCGCCTCCATTTTGAAGTTTCTTCCTCTTAATTGACACCCTCGTCTTCCTTCAAACACGTCTACGTGATCCCCAAGAGGCTCAGATTAAACATTGTTTTAGCTGCGGCGTCTTTTTGATGAGTTTGACTGTGTGCTTAAAAGAAGATTATAGTTTAGAAGTGAGAAAACAAAAAAAGTAACCCACTGACTCCGTCTCCAAACTTGAAAGCCGAATAGTATTCCCGATAACCGTTGGAGATGACAAAATGTCTGCCATCTTTTTGGGAAGGAATTCAAATGTGCTCTCTTGGCATGATCTCGCATGATTTATCTCCCATGATCCAAGGATTCTTCTCGACTGCCACAACCTATTTATGTCTCCGCCTGAGACGCTTTGAGACGTCGAAGCAGTAAAATCTCCGTTAGCTTCCAGTGGCAGGGCCAGACGCTCACCTCTGCAGCCCTACAGATACAGATTAACTGATGATCCCGCTGATTAACGGGCAACAACAGACAGAAGAGACTGAACTTTACCGACTGACAGTAAAATGGTTCTAAATTTAAAATCAGAAGATAATCCTGTTGGTATTAAAGTGATTATTGACGAGCTGAAAGTGCCACAGAGACACACTCATCATTTCTGATCACCCCTCAACACTTACATGATATGCTTCTTTATCAACCATGTAAATAATCATGTAAAATAATAAGAAATTCAAAATAAATTAACAATATAATAGGCATGTCAAAAAGTAAAACTATTAGACATCAAACCCTTTTGTTCATGTTAATGACTCGCGTACGATAATAACCCTAAAAATATGAGTTACGTTCATACTTCTGTTTGAACCATGATGCATTCACATACAGTTGTGCATTTGAACAGTGATACTTTCACTGACTGTTGTACATACTTTAGTGTGTTTAGATAAGGATGTGTTCTCTTGTTCATGTGTTCACTTACTGATGTAATAAGTGTCTTTGAGCAGTGATGCGTTCACATCCTGTTGGACATACGAAATGTGTTTGGTGACATGTTCACTTACTGTTTGAATGATAATGCTTTAACCCACTGTTGTACATACTTTAGTACATTTGAGAGATGATGCGTTCACTTACTGAACAGTGATACTTTCACTGACTGTTGTACGTACTGCAATGGGTTCAAATGGTGAGGAGTTCACTTACTGGCTGTATGGTTTCATGCACATTTATTTTGTGTTTACTTTACTGTTGCAGATATGTGTCGGAGGGCTGGACGTCATCAGGGTCAGATCTCAGACCAGCACCTCTCCAGCCTCCCACCGGTCCTATCCCAGCCTTTATCAGGCTTCATTCTCCTTCATGGGGTTTCCCCTTTTCCTGTCCGTCCAAATGAAGCGTCCTCACACTCTGAACAGAGATCCTTCTGTGGGAAGTTGTGACGGCCGAGCCTGAACCTCATCGAAGTGTGTCCAATAGTCAAATCTGTGCTGATTAAATGTTGTTAGCAGAGGTCAACATGAGCCCCGGCAGCATAATTAAAGCAAGAGTGAGAGCAACAAATGGCGTCATGTGTTGGAGCAGCTGGCAGAGTGACCCACTCTGGACTGATCCACAGTTAGCTGCACATGAGACGCAACTGAAGTGGTCTGCACAGACTCAGTTCCAGGTTCAGTGGCTGGTACATTAACATGCCCTGTAGTAATCTGAATATTCAGATGCATTAATGTTGGTGTGTTCTTTGTGAGGGATTATTTAGTCTGTATGTCCAGAACGTTGGCCCTCATCATGTCTAGCAGGGTCCTTGTTGCTGTTGACAGCTTTTGGTCTGGGTCGTGGATTCTATATCTCATGAGACCTGGATCCTGGACCCACTCGCTCCATAAACAGTACTCAGTATTCAGGCTGACAACGTTGTGTTCATTCAGTGCTGCAGTGTAAATAAATAGAAACTCCTGTGTTGCTTCCACTGTACATTCTCTTTGGATGCTGTTCACACCTGGTTTTAAAAAGCGTTGTGAGCGATGGGATCACAAGGCGACAGCGCAAAAGATGCGCGTGAACAACTACTATGACAGACCGGGAGCTGATCGATCACACCACTAACCGAGGTGTCTGGGACACGTCGACCTCGTATCGTTTGTAGTATTCACTGATGTGCCTATTGAAGTGCATTTGAACAGTGATGCGTTCACTAACTGTCGTTCTAATTAATAGCTTGTGGCCAGTGATGACGCTGTTCACACCTGACTTTTGTAAATGTGTCTTGGGGATGGGATCACATGACAGCGTTAACGAGTGTGATAACCACGACGATGCATCGTAATCCGATCACTCAAACCACGAGCCCAATGGACCTCGGGGTCAAATGCGTCCCAAACAAATATATATGGTTATACTGGTCATACTGGTCATAATGTTATAATGGTTATACTGGTTATACTGGTCATAATGGTTGTACTGGTCATACTGGTCATAATGGTTATACTGGTTATACTGGTGTAGCAGAGCAGGACATTGAACATAAGGTGAACAGGAAGTGACATCACACACAAGGAGGGGGAGGAGAGTTTTCAAATGAGAGGCACCTGGGAGTGACATACAGACACAGAGAGGGAGAGTGTGACTGAGGGTGAGAAGGAAGGTCAAACAAAGGAGAACAAAGAAGCGTGAAGCAGACCGAGTGATAGAAGTGAGAAAAGAAGCGTAAGGAAAATAATCCAGGACGGGAATCAAAACTAAAATAATCTGAGGAAACTGGAGATGGTTCGTTGAAAAAGGATCGGATTAACCGGAGAAGAGGACTGAGTTCCAGGGAACAGGCCGACAGCCTTAGGCCGGTTTGGAGGTCATCGAAACCCCTCTCTCTGTCTGGATTCAAACGTCGCACTCCCTCAGATAAGTCTGGGTCCCCCACCCCCTTACTCTCCAGGCTTCTCAGCTGGCTGCCCAGTTCACCTGCTCTTTCTCCCATTCCAACCCACTCACTCACACCTTCCTACACTCTCCCCTCCTGATCTACATTCTCCTTCATTCATCCATGCTCACACACTCACCTACAACCTTATGAACTGAACTGGACTCTTCTACACCCACACACACACACACTCAGCACCTTCAGAAGAAAGAACTGAACTCTGAACCTGAATACACATACACTTACCTGCTCCCCTCCCCCCATTCACACTACCTACTTAACCAATTATTGACATTTTGAACTGTTTTGAACTGTTTAACAATTATATTACGTTACGTATGAACTGATCTTGAATTTGAGTTTTAATTGTTGGATGATATATTTGTTTGAAACTGTGGACTTACCTGATCATTGAAGATGAATCAAATTTTTGTTTAACTTAATAGAAAACTACCTTAATTGATCCTGTTTTTGGTTGTTCTTGTAGCGAGACAATTAGCCGGGACACTTTATTAACTCTCCAACACTCTATATAATTACAATCATTTAAGTTGTCTTTTTTGACAGTACGATTTATATCCTGTCTGGCGCCCAACGTTTATATTTTGCTTGTTAGGAGAGGCGTCTCCGCTACAGAAGTGGCGCCCAACGTGGGGCTCGAGCTTGAACAAGCTATTGAACAGTTTAATTGAAGCAATTAATACGAGTCCAACAAGTTGAATTAACTGTGTGGTTTTATTACCCTTTCACCTAACTGTATGTTCTGAAGTGGAGTGTGTACTTGACTATTTACTATCTGCAAGGGTTAAATGTTTTGCATACTGTGAACTTTTAATGGTGGTGTTTGCGACCTTTAAATGTTATTTCGAAGGCTCATTTATACTCACTTACCCACCATTACATTATGGCTCACCCACAACACTCCCCAGCATCACCTTCTGTTACTCTGGAAATAGAAGCTCCAGATGTAGAAACCCCTATTGTACCCCATGGTGCACGCCCTGAATTTGGTGCCCACCTACAAACTTATTTCCACACCCCTAGTCAACCACCGGACCAAATGTCTGAGGTCAAGGTCCCCCACAGACCCTTTTCCACTTCAAATAATTTTCACACCAATAACCAATCTCTGGCTTGGGAAACTGAGGCGGTGGCTTCTTCCTCTGATCCAGGAGGTGGAGCTTTGAATCTCACAGCTTCTTCTCCTTATTCAGTATCCCCCACTCAATACGAACTCCCACGAACAATACCTACTCCTGCTCGTGATCTGCATCAACTGGTAAATGAAACACACAATGGTTGGGAAAAAATGCACACAGTGATGAGAGAGCAGAAGGGAACTATTAACGAACTGACAACATCCCTGAAAGGAAATCACAATGTTACGAAGGAACAATTCAAGCGACTTGATGATCAAATGAGTGCAAACCATCGAGAACTTTTCACTATGATTAACACACATAAAGAAGGCGTAGAAATCGAAATGGATAAACTGATGAAGGGAATCAATCAGATGGTGGAAGAGGAAGTGAAGAACTCTGAAACTTCCTTGTTATCAGAGATTCGCTTCATGGTGGAACAACTTCAAGTGGAGATCCAACAGGAACTAAAAGGCTATCTCTCTGCTACACATGAACGTATGAGTAAGCTATCAGAGACTGTTGACGCTAGTCGTGAGGAACTAACCCAACTGACCACACACATGAGGACAGTAGAGCGGGAAGGTAAAGAACGGTTGCAACTTCTTGACAAAAAGACCTCTGAACTGGAAGGACAGTTAGAAACCTTCAAGGAAGAAGTCAAAGCCGTCTCTTCATCTTCTGGGTCTTCTGGTCCTAGTGGAACTATGAGCGAACCATCGCCAGATGTAGTTACTCCACCTACCATGGTAAAAAAAGATCACATTAGGTTGACCTTTCCTACCTATGGTGCACCTACTGATGATCCCGATCCTCTTAATTATCTGTCCAAGTGTCATGACTTTCTTGCTTTACATCCTTTAGCTGATCCTGACATCTTGGCAACTTTTAGAACCGTCCTTTATGGTACAGCTCGGGATTGGTGGGAGATTGCTAGACTGGAGGTCACGACTTGGCGTCAGTTTGAAACTGTCTTTCTGTCTGCTTTCCTCGCAGAGGACTATGAGGATGAACTTGCGGAACGGGTAAGAACCCGCAGACAAAAGGAGAATGAACCCATCCGGGACTTTGCTTTCTCTTATAGAGCTCTTTGTAAACGGTGGAATTCTTCTCTTACTGAAGCTAACATCGTTAAGATGCTTCTGAAAAGTATCAAACCTCATCTTGCTAGTCAGCTTAGGGGTCGAGTAGACACGGTTGAAGATTTGGTGCGTCTTGGACATCAGTTCGAGAAAGATCATGTGCAACAGCTTGAATATTATCGACAAATGGGAGTTCGAAATCTTCATCCACCTCACAAAAATCCTGTCTTCACTCACCCTAATGATAAGCCGAAACCATCTGTCTTGTGTTGGAGATGTCAGGGTGACCATGCTCCTGGCTCTTGCCCGCATTATCATTCACCGAGTGCCAACTCACCTACTGCTCATCGGCAGCAGGGGCCGCCAAGACATCTCTCACGGGCTCCAAAGCCAAAGGGTCCTTCGGGTAATGGTTCTGTGACAGTGGTGAAATCTAAAAAAGAGTGCAAACAAAAAGCTCAACCACGTCATGAAACAATGATAGCAGAGACTGCTAATTCACTGGAATCCTCCTCCAGTCCTGAACAACTTGTTGTGCCGGTTTCCATTGGTACATGGCATGGAAAGGCAATAGTTGACACCGGAGCTAGTTATACACTCATACATGAATATTTGTGGGTGGAATTGAAAGGGTCAAAGACTGACCTACAACCATGGACAGAGAGTCCTTTGTACCTCGCCAACGGTGAAGCTGCCATTCCACTGGGATGGGGAAACCTCTGTGTTGACCTTCAGGGCAAAGAGTCTTCTCTACCAGTGGCTGTACTTGGCCAAGAATCCTTAGCCTATGGTATGGTGCTTGGCCTGGATTTCATTTCTAATGTCAAAATGATAATCAACGTGGCTGATAAAATTTACAGTTTTCTATCCACTCCTGCTGTGACTTATCCATTCCAGCCTGGAAGTGCATCACTTCCACGGTACAATCCTTGGAAAGCAACTTCAAACCTCCCAGTGATAAAAAAACGTCCAGGTCAAAATCTTTCGCTGGTCAGTTCTGTTCCACCACCCATCCTCGCTTTGGAACCTGTACGATTAGAAGCAAAAGATTATATCAATAAAGCTGTGAACGATGCTCATCTACAAAATGAAGAAAAGAAACAGCTACGACTGCTCCTAGAGGCTAATCCACAGGTCTGCACAAATCAACCTGGGAGAACTGATGTTTTGCAACACACCATTTACACCACAAATTGTGTACCAATTAAACAGAGACCTTACCGGATGTCCGCGGCCAAACAAGCAATTGTGGAGGAACAGTTACGAGATATGATCGATTCTGGAATTGTTGAACCTTCCCATTCTGGATGGGCTTCTCCTGTGGTTCTACCTCCCAAGAAAGATGGTGGCCACAGATTTTGTGTGGACTTTCGGAAAGTTAACTCTGCCACCGAAACTGACGCTTACCCTCTTCCTAACATTAACGAAATCTTAGAGTCACTTTCCGGGTCCTCTATTTTTTCTACAATCGATTTAAACAGTGGGTACTGGCAGGTACCAATGGACCCAGTTAGCAAAGCGAAAACTGCTTTTGTCACTCACGCTGGACTGTATCAGTTTAATGTCATGCCTTTTGGTCTTAAAAATGTGCCAGCCACCTTTCAAAGGCTTATGGAGATGGTTCTAGATGGCCTGAGAGGAAACACTTGTTTAGTCTATCTTGATGACATTATTGTCTATTCTTCCTCTGTAGCTCAGCATTTTGAACGGTTGCAAGCTGTGCTAGATCGACTACATAAAGCCCACTTGACCATAAACCTAAAGAAATCAAAATTTTGTCTGACGGATATTCGATTTCTGGGACACATTGTCTCTGGAACGGGAGTAAGCGCTGATCCTGAGAAAGTGGAAGCCATCAGATCCTACCCCGTCCCCACCAACCTTAAGGAAATCCAGAGGTTCCTAGGGCTTGCTGGGTGGTATCACAAGTTTGTGCCCGATTTCTCAAAGATAGCTCAACCTTTGAATGACCTGAAGAAAAAGGGAACTCCTTTCGTGTGGAGTCAAGCTTGTCAGCATGCTTTTGATCAGTTGAAGTCTTGTCTGATCTCACCCCCGGTCCTAGGTCATCCAAACCTTGACCTGTCTTTCAGTGTGTATACCGATGCCAGCAATACAGGCCTAGGAGCGGTATTGACTCAGAAAGGAGAAAATGAAAGAGAAGTCGTGCTAGCTTACGCTAGTCGAACCTTGAACCGAGCCGAAAAGAACTATTCTGCAACTGAAAAAGAATGTCTAGCGATTATTTGGGCTCTGGAGAGATGGCAACATTATCTCGAACCAAAGCTTTTCACGGTCATTACTGATCATTCTGCTCTAAAGTGGGTCCTCTCATCCACCAAAACCACCAGTCGGTTAATCCGATGGGCCCTAAGATTGCAGAAATTTGACTTCATTGTGGAATACAGGAAGGGAAAGCTAAACAGTGCTCCTGATGCTCTTTCCAGGATCCCTCCTGATGTCCAATGCTGTCTATATGTTAAGAAACTGGATGGAAATCTGCCCATATCTCTCGAGAAGATATGGGAAGAACAACATAAAGATCCTAAAGTAGTGGAGATTTTGCAACAACTGGCCCACAAGGACAAGAAAGTGGACCAGGAGTTTGCAGTCCTGGAGGATAAACTATATCGAAAAACACAACTATCGGAAAATAAGTTTCACTATAGGCTCTACATTCCCCTTAGTCTGGTTCAGGAGTTACTCCAGAAATACCATGAAAGCCCTCTAAGTGGTCATGTGGGTGTCTTTAAAACCTACAAAAGACTTTATGAGGTAGCTTATTGGCCAGGGATGTGGACCGGCGTGAAAACATTCATCCGTCATTGTGCAGTGTGTCAGAGTTTGAAAGCTAGTAACCAAAAACCTGCTGGAAAAATTCAACAGACCAATGTCACAGCTCCGAATGAAATGCTTGGCATTGATCTTATGGGTCCTCTGCCCAGAAGTCCACAGAGATATGAATATCTTTTAGTGGTGGTGGATTACTTTACCCGCTGGGTTGAGTTTACTCCCCTAAGGACCGCTACAGCCCAAACAGTTGCCCGATTTCTGAAAACGGAGATCTTTACAAGATGGGGTGTACCTGACTACATTCTATCTGATCGAGGACGTCAGTTTGTGTCTGAGGTGTTCAGAGAACTCTGCGAACAATGGACCGTAACTCCCAAACTTACCACCGCTTATCACCCACAAACTAATATGACCGAAAGAGTGAATCGTACCCTAAAGTGTATGATCGCCTCTTACGTAGATAACAATCATGCTAAATGGGATCAATACCTCCCAGAGTTCCGATTTGCCATCAATTCCGCTGTTCAAGAAACTACCGGAGTCACCCCTGCTGAACTCCAAATTGGCCGAAAACTTCACAGTCCCATGGATAAGGTGCTGAAAGGAAACGTTTGTCCCCCTAATGCTCCTGCCTATGATGTTGTCCATCACTTGACTCGACTCAAAGCAGATGTGGAGGAAAACATCAGGAAAGCAAAACAAAGGCAGCTGCGGAACTACAACAAAAACCGGCGTAACGTGGATTTCAAACCAAAGCAAAGAGTGTGGGTAAGGAACTTCCCTCAGTCGAATGCAGGAAAAAAGTTCACAGCTAAGCTGGCTCGGAAATGGAGAGGACCTTACCGAGTTGTTCAACAGCTGGGACCCGTGAATTACCGTGTGGTATGGGAAGACTCTGGTGAGGATGTACGGACTGTACATGTTCACAACCTTCGACCTTTCTACCCCACTGCAGAGGATTTGGAGCAGCTGGAAAGAAAACGGATCCTAGAGATTTTCCAGGAAAGTTCGGAGGACGAGGATTTTCGCGGATTCTTGGACTAAAAGGAAAAACGGAAGGAATTCTGAATGACCACCATAAGTGGTCTTGCCGAAGGGGGGAGGAGTGTAGCAGAGCAGGACATTGAACATAAGGTGAACAGGAAGTGACATCACACACAAGGAGGGGGAGGAGAGTTTTCAAATGAGAGGCACCTGGGAGTGACATACAGACACAGAGAGGGAGAGTGTGACTGAGGGTGAGAAGGAAGGTCAAACAAAGGAGAACAAAGAAGCGTGAAGCAGACCGAGTGATAGAAGTGAGAAAAGAAGCGTAAGGAAAATAATCCAGGACGGGAATCAAAACTAAAATAATCTGAGGAAACTGGAGATGGTTCGTTGAAAAAGGATCGGATTAACCGGAGAAGAGGACTGAGTTCCAGGGAACAGGCCGACAGCCTTAGGCCGGTTTGGAGGTCATCGAAACCCCTCTCTCTGTCTGGATTCAAACGTCGCACTCCCTCAGATAAGTCTGGGTCCCCCACCCCCTTACTCTCCAGGCTTCTCAGCTGGCTGCCCAGTTCACCTGCTCTTTCTCCCATTCCAACCCACTCACTCACACCTTCCTACACTCTCCCCTCCTGATCTACATTCTCCTTCATTCATCCATGCTCACACACTCACCTACAACCTTATGAACTGAACTGGACTCTTCTACACCCACACACACACACACTCAGCACCTTCAGAAGAAAGAACTGAACTCTGAACCTGAATACACATACACTTACCTGCTCCCCTCCCCCCATTCACACTACCTACTTAACCAATTATTGACATTTTGAACTGTTTTGAACTGTTTAACAATTATATTACGTTACGTATGAACTGATCTTGAATTTGAGTTTTAATTGTTGGATGATATATTTGTTTGAAACTGTGGACTTACCTGATCATTGAAGATGAATCAAATTTTTGTTTAACTTAATAGAAAACTACCTTAATTGATCCTGTTTTTGGTTGTTCTTGTAGCGAGACAATTAGCCGGGACACTTTATTAACTCTCCAACACTCTATATAATTACAATCATTTAAGTTGTCTTTTTTGACAGTACGATTTATATCCTGTCTGGCGCCCAACGTTTATATTTTGCTTGTTAGGAGAGGCGTCTCCGCTACACTGGTTATACTGGTCATAATGGTTATAGCGGTCATACTGGTCACAGTGGTTATACTGGTTACATTGGGTGTACTGGTCCTCTGGTCATACTGGTCAGTCAGACCTTCCCAGGATAAATACAGTGATGTTAAACAGACCAAGCTCATTATCATCAAATAAATCTTCCCCATCCAACCAGCCTCACCGTTCTACAACAGCTTCCTGCTCAGCTCGATGACATTCGGAGGCGTCAGCCTGCATGTGAAAATGTGCAGCTACATTAGAGACGGCGTGGAAACATCCCAGCCCACCAAATGGTGCTGTCAGCCCTCCGGTTTAATTGCTTTAGCAGCGGTGCCAACTATAATCAGCTGTCATTGCAAACAACGACTGCATCTGTTTACAGGTCTGTGAGAGAGGTGGCGGCAGAGGTCACGACCCCGGACACAGACGCGAGCATGTCCTCCTGCTGGAGTGGAAGTCACTGGCTATGTGGGGGGGGGGGGGGGGGGGTTCCTGAGAGGGTCTCTGCTTTTAAAACAAGAGTTTTTGTTGTGACTCAATCCAACATAAAAATATACTAACAAGAACACCAAATGTGGATTAATCAGCCACTGAAAATAGTTTGTCTCAGAAGAATTATAGTGACCAGCTGTTTAACCGATGCAACTAGATACTGACTAAAGAAGAGACTCTCTACATGTTTATATTCGGACTAACAGATCCCAGAACCCCCCTCACCCCAGGTCTGACCCCCTGCATGTCCACCAGAAGTGGCCTCTGACAGGAGCAGCTGGTGTGCCACGCCAACTCACCAGGTTGATGAAATTTTCATAACCACATATTCCCAAGTCATAGTTGACCTTCAACATATTAATGAGCAGCAGACGTGAACAGGGACCAGTTAACAATAGACTGAGAGGAGCTGCGTATCCTGTGTATGTGTGTATATACAGTATGTATGTATATATATATATATATATATATATATATATATATATATATATATACAGTATATAGTTTAAGTATGTCATGATCTTGTGTTTTGTCTTGTTGATACCCTCTTATTTGTGTAGTCTCTGCCTTTTGTGTTTTGCCTTGTTGACTCCCTCTTTTATTTTGGAGTTGCTTTCTCTTCTGCCGGTGTTAGCTTTACTTCCTGTTTTACTTTCCCCTCCACTGTGTGTGATTAGTCTCGTTAGCCTGCCCTCGTGTCTGCTCACCTGTGTCTTGTTCCCTAATTAGTGACTTGTGTTTCTCTGTGTCTTGTTGGTTCCTCCTGTTTGACCTGCCAGTTGTAAGTTTATGTTTTCCCATTAAAGTCTGTCGTCCGTCTCATGCATTTGGGTCCAAAACTGTATGTTAGACCGTGAACCAAGCCAGTTCTGACTAGTCCCATGCTCCTGCAGTTCCTGAGTCAGGGTCAAGTTCGTTCATGTTCAGCTCGATTAGGACATGCTTTGACTTTTCTCATGTATACCTTTTTTTTAATACTTTCAGAAATCCCCCCCTTTTGAATACATCATATTTTTTGGATACTGTGTCTTTAATATTGTGTCCACTATATATTGTTTTTTTTTTGTTTGTTTTTTACCCATTCCCATTTTTGAACCATCTGCTTTACTTTCCTCCACATTAAACCAGCAATTCAGCGTCAGCTTTTCGGCATCCAGCGATCAGCACTAATTGCATTTCCAGTTGTTCATGAAGTTGTTGATGCTGAAATCTTCCGTGCTGCTACTTGAGCAGGTAAATGTTTGACTCGTGTTCCTCAGACATTTTTCAGCTCCTCAGACGTGTTAACCAGCTGCCACCTAGTGTCTCATCTGAGACACTTCTGGGATTTACCCACAATCCTCCTGATGATCAGCTCCACATTCAGCTAGTTCAACCTGCAGGTCTGCACATAAATCGTAAAGAAATGTATGTTAATCTGAAAGTAGCCTTGCATTCAAGTACATGCTGATGCTTTTGCTTGTACTGATTGTGAATGCATGGGTTTTAACTTTCCACTGTGTTTACAGTTATCAGCTATTTCTGCAAAACTGTAAACACTAACCACAAAAACCAAAGGCCAAACCAGCAAAACAGGTGACATCCTTTGCAAAATTAAACAAGTCTTGCGAAACTCTGTGCAGTCAAAGAAACCAAACATTTGTTTTGAAAATAAGACAAATGTTTTCTTCGTACTATAATGCAGTTTCTCTCAATTGCTTTGGTACAATTCTCAAACGATAATGAATATTTTCAAAACATGTACACCTCCTACTGACCACTGGTTCACAACAGATTTGAACGTTTCATTTATTTTAAACATTTTGGTGCATATATGAAAATGAGTAAGAATTACCAATTTAATTTAACTTCCTGATTAAAACGGATTATGTTTCTTCTATAGTTGTTCTCTTCAAAATGTACCAATTCATTGTGTAAGTCATCACATGCACAATAATTGTCAAAATCTGTCGTGCATACTGTATAAACTGTGAATATCATTACTGTATTATGGATTTGTTTGTAACGTCCACTAAATTGGTAAATTGTCCTAAAAGTGGATGATTTATGAGAATGCTTAATTGAAAATGTAAGTTTTAAGGTTCTTTTTAAAGGCTGTTCCACAGGCGAGGACCATACACACGAAATGCCGCCTCCCCGTAATCCTTTGTCCTCAACCAGGATTAATTCTAAAACTAACAGGCAGCCAATGAAGGGACTTTAGGATGGGTGAGATATGTGTCCTCCATCTGGTCTTGGTCAGTACACGTGCTGCTGCATTTTGAATGATCTGTAGTTTGCTTACTAATAAATAAGCTATTTTGACAAATGCCCCTCAGGCTTTGAGAATGATAATACTGTTCCAGTTCTCCAGTGTCTGTGCTTTTATTTTGGGCTTGTTTCCTGTGTGTTGACAGAATTGCCAGACATTTCTTCATCACATGCGATGCTGTCTTGATCGAAGAAAGTATCGCCTGGAGTGATGAATCCAGGTGTGACCAAAGTAAATTGCAAAATGAGTGTAAATCAGACACTGTGCATTCAGTTTGGCACTAAATTAATTAAGTTCAAGTGTTAATGGTTTCAGAGATAGTGCTTCAACTTTCCCAGACATGTTTTAATACTCTGCTTGGAATAATAATCTCGATCACCTTTCTCTGTCATTTCATTTATATTTATGGCTCGTTTAGTTTTATGATTGTAAATTGTATTCCTTTTTTAATTCTGCAGTAAAAGGAAAGAACAACTTTGAACTACTGACATTTAAAATGTTTGAACTTGTTTTCTCACACTGTGGTGTTAATACTTTCACAGTGTTTTTATACTCTTAAGTTCCTGGACCTTGACTGACTCCAAACTGCAGGTACGTCCAGGTGAGAATTCAGGTGAACTATTCAGAGAAACTACTGGTGTTAGAATGAAACCAAACTGCATAGTGGAGCTCAAACATCACAGTGAAGGAACAAGGGAGAATAAGAGTTTTTTATTGGAGGTGTATACTTCAAATAAAAGGTCTCAGTACTTCTTGCATCATGTGATATATTCAGAAGGTTAAACGGCCCAGCAGGTCTGAACTCTTCTGATTTTTTTATTGCATAAAAGCCCATGTTTGAGGGTAAATCTGCCTATATTACAATTGTGGGATGAAGGTAAAAAGGGCCTCCATGCTCGTCTGAGTGCACTTGACAGTTGCTGCATTGAGGCGGAGGCACGGCCTGTTGAACAAAAGGTCGGCAGGCATCATAGATTTCAACGACAGGCTGACTCTCTGACAGTCTGCTGCTGACAGACACTTACACTGCAGCATCCCAGCCCGCCTCGGCCTAAAGAGATGGAGGGGAGGGGTCAAAGGTTACGGCTGGAAGAAGCAGCGGTGATGGGGAGACTGTCATGGTCCAGTGATCGTTGGGTAGCAAACCATGAGTCTGACATGCAGAGTGAACTCTCATCTCAGGCTACTAAATTAGATCCATTGCCGATTCATGAAAGGCAGACATCTGACAGCATGCCTGTCAGGTTCGCCAGGATGTATGTATGTATACCAGTGAGCCGTCTCACCACCATGCTGCTCATGGGCCTATATTTAAAGTCAGGTCAGACAAAGTCCTCAAATTGGCCTAGTGTCCCTCCAGAGAGATTGGCATGGCTAAAAGATCATGGAAATCAGCTGAAATAGAGCAGATATACACAGGAGACTAACAAGGCAGCACTGCAATGGAAGAATCAAGTAAAAACAGCTGATTTTCTTTGTGTTATCCACTCAAGTCTCAGTGTGATAATCTTACACCTGTAGCATCAAACATTAGATGCGTTTGGAGTAATTATCAAGTAAGAAACAGCACCTACAGCGGAAATAGGCGTTTAGTTCAGAGAAAACTACATTTCCCAGAAAGCTACTCACTCGGCGCATGCGTAGTTGTATCCTAACGACAGTAGCAGTTGTTTTCAATAGTAACCATCATTCGGGCTGAATATAGTCGTATTAAAAGGTAAGAAATGTTTCAGAAGTAAGCACGGGAATCCTTGAAGCTGTTTTATAAAGTACGGAAACACAAATATCACTACTGCCATAAGAAAGAGCTATTTAGCCCGTTAGTATGTTTAGTGAGCTAGCTAACGAAGGTAATGTAGCTAACGTGAACTCACCGCTAGTTAGAGATTTGGTTTAAATTGTTTGCTCGGTTACACACAACATATGCTAGACCACAAACTATTTGTATGACCGCCGTTGGTACATTTACCTACGTTAAGATATGTGCACTATTTTAGTTTATGCAAGGTATTGAATTTAAAATCAGTGGAGATGATATGACGTCAGACTTCGTTTGGATTCTGGCATCTTTTTCGGCTCAGTGGCCAGAGGATTACATATTCCTTCATTTGGCTCAAAGCACTGAAGAATCCGGAAAGTCTTATCTCATATCAAGCAAGCAGCACGTATTTCAGTGAAATACTTATTTTGTGTGTATCCAGCTCGCCTCGTGTTGCTCCAGTGTTTAAACCTTTCATATTAAAGGTTTAGATCATAATACAGTGAAATGATATTGGTTTGCCACTTGGTAATGGCGAATACACCAGAAGTTAAAGTTTTGAAGTGTAAAGCTTTCATTAAAACGGCTTATGCATTACGACATTAGTTTTAATACGATTAAAGAAAAACAATTTTTCAATTCGTCATACAGGTACATATATGAAAAGGTACCTATGCATTAGCTTATCCTAAGCATTAAAAGAGCAGTGTGTTGCTGTAAAGTGTCTGGGGAGAAACTCGGGGTTCAACGTCTTGCTAAAGGACACTTGAATTCGGGGATGCAACCACCAACCTTAAAGCCTGCGACCAGTTTTACCCACTGAGACACATCTGGCCCCATATATTAGATTTTAAATACAAATGTTTCCCCCACGACTACAGAATGGTTGATATGGACTATACACCAACCCAGTACATACAATAAGGTGAATTCTATTTAATAAAAGCCATTTTCCTTTTCAGATTGATATATGTCCACTCTACTTGATGAGACGGCAGCAGATATGCCAGTCAGAGACACCACAGTGAACCTGTCCCAACTCGCAGCAGGTTTCTATGTTTGTCGATTTTCTTTTTTCACCAGGAGAACTCAGCAGAGATGATGGGATAACCAGATTGATTTATTTTACAAGAAAGTGTGCTTAGAGTTAATTGTGGGAAGAAATCAAATAATGCTGTACTTTCTATGTGCTGCAGATTTCTCGAAAGGCTAAGTTATGTACGATAATCAACGGCGAGAGACAATTTCTGATCCCATTTGAATTGTACCATGAATGACACATACGATGTCCGTCGATTCAAAGATTACACTTTGTATAGGTTGTGGTAGGTCCCATGGTTATTCACCTAAAGGGCGGGACTTAGCCTCTATTGCTACCTGGTACAAGTGGGAAACTTTGTGCTTAAATAAGTAAATAAATGCATGTGCTGTATATACAGAAAGCACATTAGTAAACAGTAAGTCTGAGTATGGAAAAAAAGGAAAGGCAACATGAATGTGGTGAAGTTTAGGCTGAAGTCTCAGGAACATCACATTGCACAAGCAACCCCACATTCCTACACTTTCTTTATATGCTATTTACTTTGTCTTCTTCTGTGGTCTCCATCTCTTGTCTGTTTGATTACAGCTCCGTTTGTTTCTTTGCATTTTAAAAAATCTTAAACCTGAATTTGGTTTACTCACAGCAGCTTAAATCAGCAAAAAATGAGTGTTTTTTTTTAAATGGTGACAGAGTCATCGGTGTATGAAAATGCTCGGGCGCGGCAGGAGATCTCGCGGGTGTCCAGGGAGGAGCTGGAGGACCGGTTTCTGCGCCTCCATGAGGAGACCCTGCTCCTCAAACGACAAATTCACAAACAGGACGACAAGATCAAAAAGTGAGACGCACACACACACACACACACACACACACACACACACACACACACACACACACACACACACACACACACACACACACACACACACAAACATTTGGTGGTTGTTGGAAGTGCCAATACTTGACTAACCAAGACGGTTTGATGAGTTTTATTTTGTTTCTGTTGAGTTTGAATGAAGTGAAAATCAGCAAATTTAAATAACTGTGTTTTCATTGGAGTCTGGTAGGTTTGAGGAGTGAATAAAACATCTAAAATTATAAATTAGTGGGTTTCTTTTTAATGATTCATAATTAGTGATTGTTGGAACAATGTAAACTATTTTGATGAGTTCTTTTGTTTCTGTCGAGTTTGATTGAAGTGTGTTTTACAGTCGGTAAGTCGGTAAAATTTCTGTGTTTTACAATGGAGCCTGGTAGTTTTTTTTTTAATAGGCCGATGTTTTTAATCTGTGTATCTTGTTTTGAGGAACGCAAAATCACTATTCCAACTTGAAATGGAAAAGTACTGAATTATTTCAAATTAAATCAAATAAACCCTCTATTTCTTCTGTACACAGGTACACTCGCTAGACTATTCCTAAATGCCTTTCTGACTCCAGGAAGGAGTCTTGTAATCCCTCCTAGTAAGCCTGTGTAGGACCATTAAAGCTCCCTCGAGACCTTCAGAAGACATTATACAGCTGTTTTCACAGGTTACATAATGATCTGAAGTTGTGTCCCTTTAAACTTGATGGTGACATTCCCTTCAGACTGGGCACCAAGCTGATGAGGCTGGTGAAGGACCGGGGTCGTATGGAGCAGCTGGCAGTGGGCGGCGGCCAGCCGGTCTCCAGGGTGCGGGACGTGGAGATGGAGGAGATGATGGAGGAGCTTCAGGAGAAAGTGCGGGCACTGCAAGTTGAGAAGGAGGGATTGAAACAGCGCCTCCTTGTGGCCAAGCAACAGCTCATCAACTCTCAGAGCAGGAGGCCGATGCCGTACGGCCGAGTCATGTCCCGAGTCAACTCGGGGTTAAAGAAGCTGCGAGACGACGCTTCCTCTCCTTCTCAAACACGAGCAAAGAGTGAGTCACAGAGCAGAGTAATATTAGACATTTGTTGAGGCCATAACATACAAACTCCTTGGTTATGTCTCCTCCAGGTACCCGGAGCTCAGAGGGAGGCGGGAGACCCCCGACCGGCCTATTACCTCGATTCGGACACAGCCTGCTGGAGGAGGCGAGGGCTGAGGTCCGCAACCTGTGAGTCATCATACACAACCTGTGGAGCAGTCCAGCATTTTAAAGCTACAGTCAGCTGGTTTAAAGGTCACATCTATCAACTGAAAAGATATTTCTCACAGTGATGCTGCCAGTAGCATGTAGGAATGGACAAATGCAGACGAAAGGTTGATATTAGTGGTTTTTCATTATGACGAACTGAAGGGTTTTCACCTCCTCCTCAGCCAACTGCAGAGCAACATCAAGAGCTCCAGGTCTGCTTCAATACACATTTGATCACCTGGTTGATCACGCAGCCGACTACACAGGATCATCAACTGTTTTGCCTGATGTGTTTTTTAGTTTTCGGAGCGTCTGTTGTGAGGTGTCTCAGTATGATCGGGTTCTCAGAAGTCTTTAATCTTTCCCACAATAACAATCCTTTTACAGATTACTTAAAACATGTAGTAATGTTACTGCAGGGACGGGATTACAATATGAAGTCATTGAAATACAGTTACTGATCACAGAAATACTCCGTTACTTCTGCATGTTGGGGGTCAGCTTGTTTACTTGTTCATGGTGAGTTTCATTGAGTGTTTGTGCCAGTTTGAATTCATTCAGAGGACGGACAGAATATCTAAGCTCAGCTGCTCTTAGCTGGCTTGCTAATGTTAGCCATTGGAAGGCCCGCATTTGTGAATCAGTTGGTTTTGTTCAGAGTTGGACAGCGTTCCAACCAAACTCTGACTACTACTATTCACACTACAAATGGAAACCAGAATGCTTCCCATGCCCAACCTGCAGATTCTGCATTCATATGCAGATATTCGTTCATCGAGATTACACTAGACTAAAGATAAATTAGTGGTTGTATTCACTCAATCAAGTACCAACACACTGTCAGCTGGCTGATAACAACAATGCCACATTTTCTGTTTCTACAAATGTTGAATAAAGAATATGAAGTTGGTGGCTCAGTAATGAAAGTAAAGAGTAATGTTACTAATTACGTCTGCTTTTGAGTAACATTTACAACACTGTGTAGGACACAACAAGGCTTTTTGTTCTGGTCTCTAACATGCGAGTCAGAGAAGTACACTTTCTTTATCTAATTCTGTATCGTTAAAGTGACTTAACGTGAGCTGGTATCTTTCTCTGTGTCCCAGAGAGAATGTGATCGAGCTCCAGCGGAGCCACATGGAGGAGATGGAGGCAGCATCCGAGCTGCTGAGGGAGGAGCTGAGGAGGAAGGAGGCAGAATATGAGGAGAGACTTCTGCTGGTTCGACAGCAACAGACCTCCAAAATGAGGTAGGATTTTATTTTGTGAACCTGTTAAACTCATGCTTCACACTGCTTACAACACCTCCTTGAAGAGTAACTACACCCAAACCACTTTTTTCAGATAGTGGTATTGAATATTAACCTGACTCTCTCCAGATGAATTTCGTTCCGCCTAGCTCCACTCACATCCATCTGGGATCGCTTCCGTTGGGAGTGATTTCGGCACCAGATTTTATGGATGAGCCAATCAGGACGCAGGGCGGGAGTTTCATAGATGTGACGTAGCGGAGAAGCGACTGTGAGACTGTTTTGATTCAGACAACAATGGCGGCTCGCATCGAGGAAGCAAGCGTCAACATTGATGCTGCTATTTCATCCGTGTTGTTGTGTTGCTGATTGCACTGCTGCTATATCCAAGATGTCGGTTGTTCTGTTTTGATTTTCCCAGCGTCGCTCTCATCAGCGTCACGAGTTGGCTTCGATGTGAGTGGTTGAAGTAGCACGTCAATAAAGATGACGGACAAGTGTCTTATCCAATCATATGCAAGGATTTTTGATAAGGCCCAGCCTTCTGAAACACCTCTCCAATGGAGCGATCCCAGATGGATGAGTGGAGCTAGGCGGAACGAAATTCATCTGGCAAGAGTCAGGTTAATTGAATATAGCTATTGGCCTGATCTGGAGCCAGGTGGTGTAGCTTAATCACCAACCAACCCTGTTCTGTAACGTTGGAAAGCTCTGTCCACACACGATCTCTAGACTCTTTTTATACAATCATTGATTGTCGTGTTGTCGTCGTCACTGTTACTGTTTAGTTACAACTGTTATATAAAGATCTGTCTGCGATCTGTGAGCTTTTGTTTGACCAGTCGATCTATTGATTGTGTTTGATTGGACTTCCCATCACACCAGACAGGAGGAGGTTGTACACATGGGTCATTCCGTGTCATTTCATCAAATGCTTCCCACCTGACCATCTCAGAATGTCCTGAAAAAATTAAAGTACAAAGACACACTTGTTAATAGGCCAAATCCAAAATATTAGGTCTCTACTGTCATTAGTTTTCTCATGAAACATCATTGAATGAAGGGTATAGACGTTTTTTGGCATCATACTCTGAAAAGCCATTTTTAAACAGCAATATCTAGAAAACTATCTCACCTGTGGCCTTCAAAATTTCTACAGTGTATATCTGTTACTAATAGCCTCCAGACCTGAAATATCAGGGGTGTAGCTCAATGATAACCTAGTATGGTAGGTACTTAAAATGTGGCTTGTTGAAATAAAGTAGTACATTTGAAGAGTGGCTGAGCTCCCATTTTTGCAGATAAAAGACTTCTATCACTTCTGCCTCTATCTCTGGTGTTAGCTTAAACATTCTACAAAATATGGTTTCTCTTAGATTATTAGTTTCACAGATATTAAGGCTCAAAAATGGAAGTAAACACATCTTTGCCCAACTTCAGAGTCATATTCCAAAAAACAGGTATCAGGTCCAAACTTACTTTTTTTAAAAGATCATATTCTTGTTAAAATCATATTTAAAAATCTGGAGGGTGTTTTGCCTCAATTTGTCGCATTTTTTTTTTTTAAATCCTGATATTGGTGGGGTTTTTGTGGCCGGTTTTGGTACTGCATGTCCTAACAGCCTACTAGTAAACATCACAGCAGGGCAATTCAATTGTGTTTTTTATCATTTACCAAAGACTTACATGTGACTAAATGCTACTGATAAATTTAGCCTTACGAAAACATTAAAATGTAGCACAGTTGTAGTTACAGAGGGAATAAGTCCTTGAATGTGAGTTAAACATGCTGAAAGCAGCTTTTAATGTCTTAAACCATGAACAAACATAGCATAATATTGAAGACTTTTGTCATAGTTATATATATATAAGTATATAAATTACACAACCAAATCAAATAATAATCTTAATTTGAGCATAAAGATTTTACATTACAGTAGAAAAGTCTCCAAAGTTTGATATTGAATAACAGTTTGTCTCTATGCTCACTATGAGGGATCACACATTTTTCATCTTTTAGATCCAATTCCTTCGTCACATTCATTAATTTGTCAGTCACTTTACAAATTGTCTAATGTACATCTCTGCTCTGTTGTGCTCATCTTTTTTGATGGCATACATGATTGTAAACTCGTCGTCCCTGTAAATGAGGGAAACCTCAGTGACCAACGAGTTAAAATAAAGGTTTAAATAAATAAAAAAATAAATACATGCACCGGGTTTCTGGAGAGGGAACGCCAATCCTTGCAATTCTATGCAGGCCAGTAGAAACTCTTGGCAGGGCCATGTGGGTGCATGAACTGAACCAGTACATCTTCATCTTCATCTGAAACATCTCTGATACTTCCTATCCACCATTTCTGATCATAACTCACATATTGTCTCATAGTGAGCACAGAGACAAACTGTTATTCAATATCAAACTTTGGAGACTTTTCTACTGTAATGTAAAATATTTATGCTCAAATTAAGATTATTTGATTTGATTGTGTATTGTTTATATACTTATATAAGTATGACAAAATGTACAGTCCCTATATATGCTGTTTGTTCATGGTTTAAGACATTAAAAGCTGGTTCAGCATGTTTAACTCACATCCAAGGACGTATTGCCTCTACAACTGTGCTACATTTTAATGTTTTCGTAAGGCTAAATTTATCAGCAGCATTTAGTCACATGTAAGTCTTTGGTAAATGGTAAAAAACACAATTGAATTGCCCTGCTGTGATGTTTACTAGTAGGCTGTTAGGACATGCAGTACCAAAAACGGCCACAAAAACCCCACCAATATCAGGATTTTAAAAAATCACTGCGACAAAATGAGGCAAAACACCCTCCTGATTTTTTAATATGATTTTAACAAGAATATGATCTTTAAAAAAAAAAGTAAGTTTGGACCTGATACAGTTTTTGGGAATATGACTCTGAAGTTGGGCAAAGATGTGTTTACTTCCATTTTTGAGCCTTAATATCTGTGAAACTAATAATCTAAGAGAAACCATATTTTGTAGAATGTTTAAGCTAACACCAGAGATAGAGGCAGAAGTGATAGAAGTCTTTTATCTGCAAAAATGGGAGCTCAGTCACTCTTCAAATGTACTACTTTATTTCAACAAGCCACATTTTAAGTGCCTACCATACTAGGTTATCATTGAGCTACACCCCTCATATTTCATGTTTCGAGGCTATTAGTAACAGATATACTCTGTAAACATTTTGAAGGCCACAGGTGAGATAGTTTTCCAGATATTGCTGTTTAAAAATGGCTTTTCAGAGCATGATGCCAAAAACCGTCTAAACTACCCTTCATTCAATGATGTTTCATGAGAAAACTATTGACAGTAGAGACCTAATATTTTGGATTTGGCCTATTAACAAGTGTGTCTTTGTATTTGAATTTTTTCAGGACATTCTGAGATGGTCAGGTGGGAAGATTTTCAGAAATTTGATGAAATGACACGGAATGACCCACATGTATCTGCTGTGTGAACACACATCTCAGGGTTTCACTCATGGATGTTCTCTCTCAGGTCTCATGTCAACAGCAACGTAGAGATGATCAAACTGCAGAAGCAGCTGACTGACAGGTCCAACAGGGTCACAGAGCTGGAGGGACGATTTCTACAACTGCAAGAGGTGAGAAGCTTTTACAGCCGAGAACCGGCAGTGACATAGAAAACCAATGTTGGCGAACCAGAACTTCAAGCCCACCGCTTCCTACTGAAGAAGTCAACCTTTAAAAACACAAATATATAGTTTAATCAGTTTCCTTAAACAGCTAGTCACTGTGGTTTTTCAGGAGGAAATTTGTTGGGGAATATATTCAGCGGTAGTGTAATCCACATTTAGTGCTCTAATCAGTCATGGGATGATATCAATGTTCTTTCCTATGGTGTGAATATGTGGATGCAGCAATAAGTTCTTACATTTTACTCTTAGTTTTCTCTCTGTGCTTCGTAACGTTACTACTCCGCTGATAGTTGTTACTGGAAACCTCACCTCAGTGAGTCCAACGCTCGCTGTAAGTCTGTTTACTTTATAAGAAATAAGAAACGGTTGCTATGGCAGCGGTACACATTAAAATGTCTGTCGTTCTCTGGCCATCCTGCAAGGTTGATTTGAATGGGTATGTCCCTTCTGCTCCTATTTTATTTCTATGGTCTAAATAAACTACACTGTATGTTTTCATGGTGATGGAGGAACGTGTTTTTTTAATGGAGCTCTATGAACAGAGGAAGGAGAGAAGATATTGAATAACAGGTTGCGTCTTCTAAGAAAGTACATTTGTGTGTTTCAGAGTCAGAGGACGCAGAAGGTGAGTCATGATGCAGCGATGCAGCAGGTGGATGAGCTGTTGGGTCAGCTGAAAGACGAGCGGCTGAAGAGTTTGAACCTGGAGAAACGGCTGCAGAGCTCCAACATATCCAGGATGAAGATGGAGCAGGTGACTTTATTTTTTTAAACTATCATAATCTGCTGTTGCCTCTCAGACACAATCCAAGAACGGTTTTATTAATCACTTTATTATTCCTAAATGAACTAAAAGACATTTACCAAACACATAAAAACCTCCACCTCACTGAAATATTGGCCTTCCGATGAATAATTGAAAACTGGATTCCTGCTGTGCGGTCATATTTTAAGCAAATTGAAGAGGTAAAGTGTTCATGTAAACGTAGGTTTCTATGATCTCAAAGCTGGTGGTCAGTCTGTGGTAGAGATAAACCTCAGGATGGACTCATGTCTTCTGTCTGTCTCGTGTAGCTGCAGGAGAGGATCACTGAGGTGGAGCAGGAGAGGGACATGCTGAAGGACAATAATGAACAACTGGTCAACAGGTAAGAAGCCTCCGTTCTCTTTCCCTGTTTCCCATCACACACCTGATTATCTTCTCACTGCTTCCAACACAAATAATCTGAAACCAATTCAACCAGCTCAGCCAAACACAGGGTGGCCCTGCAGCATGCCTTCGTCAGGCTGCCCCTCAGATCACCTTCCAACATGTCCTTAAAGGGGAAATTCTCCACTCTTTATGTGGATGTCCAGTCAGTATTGGTGGTAAATGTAATCGATTGAAGCGGTTAGTTAGCTGCTATGGTCGATCCAGAAATGCTGCAAAATCTGCTGTTCTTCCTGAATCCAGCTTGGAATAATAGCCTCCACAGACACTTTGAGCCGGAGAGCCCTTGCTGTTCTAGATGCAGCAATTGTAGTTGCTTTTATAATACAGCATTTCAAAATAAAGCTGTACCATGCAGAGGTCTGGGGCTCTCTGGCCCTGCAGGAAGACGATAGTGGGCCTCTGGCTCACTAAGCGGCGTGTATTTATCAGAGTATACAGTGGAGGAAAAGCAGCAGAGAGAGGCCGAGAATGCAGCTGCATTAAGCGGTGGCACTCCGGGCGTCAGGAGCAGTGCATCCTGGTACACGTAGTCACTGCCGGCACAGTTTCACAAGCAGGACAACTGAGGTTTCTGGGTCAGTATAGCAGCATATCAGGAATGTATTGCTTCAATTGACGATGACTGGACATCCACATAAAAGGTAGAGAATTTTCCCTTTAATCTTTATTAAATTTATTTGAACCCACAATATTTTCTCTCACTAAATCTGGCCAAGACCTGCGTTCAAGTCTCCAGATTTCGCTGTGATGACACATTTTTATGATTTTGTGTCTCCAGTGCCTTTGATCTGTCACGGCAACAGAAGTGGCAGATTCAGGAGCAGCAGCTGAAGCTCCAGATCGTCCAGCTAGAGACGGCACTGAAGGCTGACCTCGTTGACAAAAATGAAATCCTCGACAAAATCAAGGCTGAGAGAGGTACTGGTACTGCTGTCACCTTCAGGCTGACATCTAAATGCACTGACTATAATAACAATGAATTATTACAATAGTAATAATAATAATCTGTGTTGGTCTGATCTGATATTATGAAGAATATTGAAGAATATTTGTGGAGTATATATCATCCTGATATTGGAAAGAAATATGAATAATTCATATGAATAATGATAACGTGATTTAGTCCCTCATTTTCTCAATGTGATGGATTTCTCAGACTCAAAGGAGAAGCTGACAGAAGAAAATAAGAAACTTCAGCTCCAGTTTCTGGAACAGAAGCAGCAGCTAGAGGAACTTAATGATCGTTTGAAATTCTATAGCGTGGTGAGATGATTAGATTGGCAATAATATTAATAACAATTATAACAAGCAACAAGTTTAATGGCATCATGTTGTGTTGGTTAAAGGAGAATGAATACGACATGGCCGAACTCACTGAGGCTCTTCTGCTCATTAAGGTAAGTGAAGCATAAACATTTTACAGTGTAAACCTGTAAAAGTGACTCCAGTGCTGAATAATAAAAGAATACTATACTACTATTATATCCTTATACATAATTAAAATGTTATTTTTTGCCGTCCAGGGCATTCAATACAGAGATTTGTCAAATCATTTTTGTGTTACGTTCTCATTCATTTCATTGTGACACCAATGATATTATCGTACGGCACAACTAGACATTTTTATTTCACAGGATATTGTTAGCAATGATTTTTTGCTACCACAACTGCAGTGATGTAAATGTGACACACACACAGAAGCGTAAATCCAAGAGGAATGGAGATCTGGGCTTCCTGGAGGAGGTGGAGGAGGGAGGCAGCAGCAGCACCGAGACCACCGTCCGAGAGCTGCGAGCCGCTCACGTTGAAACCATCCAGGAGCTGGTGAAGACCAGAAACATCCTCAGCATGGAGAGCAAGATCAGCCACGATTACAAGGTAAAGGCAGTCAGCTGCAGACCTGCATACTTTAACCCTCAGAACTTGAAGCTCATAGTGCAAAGATGCTGGTGGACGACCATGTAATCACAACATTCCTAGTCCAAGTCCGCACAACGTCTTCTCCTCTTATTCTTTGTTAACTCTCTACTGGTTTTTATCTTGTTAGTCACAGATTGTGTTAAAGCGATCTCTGTGTGACCGTGAGGAGAGTGTCTCCTTACAAAGTGTAAGTGCTGTGGATGTTTTCCTGTCTCTGTGATGAGGCGGAGCTGGAAGCTGTGCTGAAGAAGATGGATGGAAACAAGGTGGAGTGTGAGCAGCAGCTGGAACGACAGGCCGCTCTGCTCGACGCCAGGGCTGCCAAGATCAAGAAACTGGAAGGTATTTATTTATCATTCCAACAAATCCTCATACATCCACTTAGAGTTACTTATTATCATGTGCACAACAAAAAGTTGTTGGTACTAAATGTCTTGGTTCTCAGGCTCCCTTCAAAAATGCACATTAAGTAAAAATAGTGCACAAGTTAATTTGTCATTAATATGGTAAAATATGTTGATTACAGTTACTACAAGGAACTTTTAAAGGTCCCATATTATGAAAAACAGTTTTTTTCTGGTCTCTACACCTATAAACTGGTCCTCCCTGAGCCTGTCAAATCCCAGAATGAGGAAAACAAGTGACTCCTGCATGGTCTCTGCAGCGCCCCCACTGGTACAACGGTGCTCCTACAGGCTGTTCAGATTCAGCTCCTGTTGTTACGTAACTAAATAATAATGAGTATAATATGGGATCTTTAACTGTGTTTGGTAGTCCCAGTGGACAAACGCGGTAGTGTTTCTGAGTGCCACAGTCTGCAGCAGGGTCTGTCAGTCTAGTACTCAGTTCTAGGTCTTGTTTCTCCCCGTTCAGTTTTTAACTGCAGGGTATCGCGATGCTTTTCTAGTATTGATATACTGTGCTACACTATATACACCGATAAGCCATAACATAATGACCACTGTGGTGTGACATGAATAACACTGTGTATCTCGTTTGGATATATGAGGCACAAGTGAACATTTTGTCCTCAAAGTTGAGTGTTAGAAGCAGGGAAAATGGACAAGCGTAAGGATTTGAGCGACTTTGACAAGGACCAAACTATGATGGCTAGATGACTGGGTCAGAGCATCTCCAGAACTGCAGCTCCTGTGGGGTGTTCCTGGTCTGCAGGGGTCGGGACCTATCAAAAGTGGTCCAAGGAAGGAAAACCGGTGAACCAGCGACAGGGTCATGGGCGGGCAAGGCTCATTGATGAACGTGGGGAGGGAAGGCTGGCCGGCGTTGCCCGATCCAATAGAAGAGCTGCTGGAGCTCATATTGCTGAAAACGTTCATGCTGGTTCTGATAGAAATGTGTCAAAACACACAGTACCTGGCAGTTTGTTACCACAGCAGACCTTCACAGGTCTAGAGGAGTCCAGGCCTCAACGGGTTGTTTTGGCAGCAAAAGGGGGGCCTACACAGTGTTAGGCCGGAGGTCATAATGTTATGGCTGATCGGTGTATATACTACATGTAAAGAACAATGAACACAGAAACACTGATCATGTTGGACACCTTCCTGAGTTTTTGATGGACAACTGTGTAGTGAGAGGTGTTTTTTACGATCTTTGTTCGTCCCTCGGCTGAAACTCTTTGTTTGTCTTCCTCAGCTCAGCTCAGAGATGTTGCCTACGGCACCAAAACCTACGTCTTCAAAGCAGACGTCACAGATGAAGATGAGGCTGATGAGTTTGATGAAACTCTTCACCTCCAGCGTGGAGAGAACCTTGTGGAGCTTCAGCTGGTCGGAGCCACGCTGTCTCCGTCCGCCCTGCAGGCTCTGGGCGATGACAAACCTTCCACGTTCTGCACCTACGGCTTCTATTTGTCTGAGCTGCACGCCACTCCAGTGGTGACAGGCCAGAGGCCGACATACGGGTTCACCTCTAAGTATGTGGTGAGCATGGACGACGGGTTCCTCGACTACCTCCACAGATGCTCTGTGACCGTGGAGCTGCATCAGGCCCTGGGTTTAGACTGGAGGACCCTGGCGACCGCTCAGCTTCGGCTGCAGCAGCTGCTAGAGCAGGACGGGAAGGTTCATGGTGCCGTGCCGCTGGTCGGTGAGTGAGATCAGACTAACGATCCCTGCTGGCAGGAAGTGATGGAATCAAACACAGTACAAACTGGAGGAGACAAAGAGGCACAAAGACGGTCTGTAGAAAGTATTGGAGAGAGGCTGTGTTAGTTAAGTATGTGCCAATAAATCAAAGAACCCTCTCGACAAAAAACATTACTTTTTCAATTTTTTTTCATTTTGGCTCCAAACAACTAATGATCCTTCAACTCATGAATAAAAAATGAAAGAATACAAATTAAACAATGAGACAAAACCATGAGCTTCACAATAGTATTCTGTATTAAAGAATTAGAAAGGCATAAAAGAAAAAATGAGGAAATTAACTGTAAATTAAGGATGATTTAATTTAATAGTAGGTTTTAAGGTTTGTTTGAAACTGTGTAAGCATAGAAATAAAACAGGAGTAGAGCGAACAATTCAACAATGTTGCAGGATGGTCAGCCATTTTTATGTGTACCGTTTTTGTGATCTTGGTGGACCACTTCTGTATGAAGTATCCTGTCTAGCAGCAAATGGCAGACTCACTGAGGTGAGGTTTTGCTGTGGCAACCTTTGAATCTGTCCAGTCCAACAAGTTTCTGTCGACTGAAACACAAAGTGCAACGAGTTGACAATTCTGGCTGATATCAGACGAGTTAGGAAGCACAGCAGGCCAGAGTAAATGAGTCAAATTTAACAAATTAGTGCTCCTTCCAGTTTAAAATAATTCATCTTTTTGTTGATAAGTCATTCTGATAAATAATTACGGCACAATGAAAGACGTTTGCTCCTCTGTCAGGTGTGTCTGATGAGGCTTTGCCCTTTGGCTCTGTGGATTACTGGCTGAGGCTGAGGATCCCCATGACAGAGACCCTCCGGCTGTTTAAAGAGAAGGTGAAGGCCGCCGGCTTCATCAGCTCTGCTCTGAACCAGGACGCACAGGTACCTGCAGGAAAAGGAAGACTGACGTTTATCACAGCGTGGCTTTTATTTCTGTCGCTGAAGTAACTAACAACAAATGCCAGCAGTCTGATCATCAGACAGGTTTTTAAACAGCAACACATTTATTTCGAGGCAAAACTGAAACTCAGGCAGTGCAGCAGGTCTGAGTTAAATCTGTCTGTAACCTGTTGAACTTCAGGAATACGTTTTTGTTTCCTCTCCCAAACAAGTTTGACTGAGCTGAGAGTTTGTTTATCACCCATCTGCTCGTGTTTCTTCACTTATTCAACCTATTATTTCAGGCTTTTAGTGGAATATTATCATATGTGATGGCTGAAGCTACAAAGATTAATCCCACGTTGTAATAGACTAGTTTTATTTTTCTTATGTTATGGTGTGAACACAGCATCACAATAACTGCAAGTTTGTGCAGAATGATCCTCCACATTAACCTTTAATCGTTGCCCGACAGCTGCAGCCTGCCAGCGGCCACGGCTGGAATGAACTCGACGTCACAGTCCAACGCTGCCGAGATCTGAAGCTGTCTAGAGGCTCCCAGCAGCCGAGCCCCTACGTGGTCTACAAGTTCTTTGGCTTCGCCGACCACCCAACCAACACTGTCCACGACTGCTGCGACCCCCACATTAACCACCTCAAGTCCTACTCCGTTCAGATGGATGTAGACCTGCACCAGTACCTGAAGTCTGAGGCCCTGCAGCTCTACGTGTTTGACTACAAAGAGGAGCAGATGGACACGTATGTGGGGAAGGCCAGAGTGCCTCTGCTGTCTCTGGCCCAGGACAAGCACATCACTGGTGAGGGGCCACTGGAAATGTTTTCTCCCCTAGCCGCCTAGCTACGTTTTACTACATATGCTGATTTATATGCTGTTGTCTTGCAGTCATTTTTCAGGTTTCAAACTTTTGCTTCTTTTCTTAACCTTAATTTATAAGTCAAATAACGCTATTCAGCTTTTCGTTAAAAGCAGTTACTCCAGGGTCTAGATCGTGCCTCTTGTTTGTCCCTCAGGTGTGTTTGAGCTGACTGATCCGTCTGGACTCGCCGCGGGCCACATTGAAGTGACGTTGAAGTGGAAGTTCACCTACCTCCCTCCTTTGGCCTCCCCCGTGGCTGTTGAAGAGTCTGTTGAAGAGATGAAGTTCATCCCAGAAGTGAAAGAGATCAAGCCAACAGAACAGCACAGAGTGCAGGACGAGAAGAAAGACAAAGACGTTGAAGAGAGACATCTGGATCAAACATCTGTGGTTGCTGCGTCTCGGGTCAGCAGATAAATGAATACGTATTATCATATTGTGGTCATGCTGACAGTCTGAAGCACTGCTCTCTAAATCATGTCAGGAAATGTTGATATCTACCGTTAAAGTTTCTGGGTGTTTTCTTCCCATCAGGCCCTGCTGCCAAAACTCAGACACAGGACACAGCTAAAGGATGCACCAGCTGCCAAAAAGGTCACATTTATAGATCCCACAGCTAAAGATGACCAGGTGAGACTTGTAATGTCCTGTTGTGTGTTTTGTTTCTAAAAAGAGACGACCCAGACTAAAACCACAGGCTGATAATAAGCTGCAGTTTAAATGTGATGCTCTGGTAGAATTTGAGGAACAGGGTTGCAGAGTTAATTAAGATAATAAGGAAGTGGCCTCAATAACTCATGTAAAGCTGCAGGAGACTGAAAAGTCTTTAGTTACCACCTGTTAATATGAAAAACAATACATTTGGATGAATTGAAGTCAGAGGTGTACAGGGTGAACAAAAGAGGGGCGAGCACAGTCCCCTGGGGTGCACATGGAGACATTTTTATATTATATATCTCCTAGTGCCGATCCGCTCATTGACATGTTGATTAAAATCTAATCATCATCGGCATGCAATGAATTTTGGGATAAGTTGGGCCTTCTAGAGTCTTTGGTGTAGGAGGTGAAAGGAAAGGGAGCTCCAGCTCTACTAAACACCATTTCAGAAAAACTACGGCCTGTCTGTCAGATAATCTGTCATCCAGGAATGGCTACTTCCTCAGTAGCAGTGGCTGGATGGTGTCATTCTCACAGTGCAACCAGTTCCTTCCAGATACGAGTGAGCTCACTGCAGCAGGTAGATAATGGCATCATCCATTCCCAGATGAGGCTGGTAGGTTAACTGCAGAGGGTCCAGCGATGAGTTCACCCATCTTTTTAAGTTGGTCTTAAAATGAGGTGTGACCAACTCAAAGTCAATTGTTCATCATTTTCCTGTCTATATGAAAGGGATTTCATTATTCAGATGTTCCGACATCCACAACATGCGTTCACTCAGCCGGGAGCATACTGGGTAGTGGAGTGCCTGAGGTGCTTTGTGGGTTAGCTTAGCTCCATCTTGTATATCCTCCATCTCCTCCTGGGACAGTTTCTGTGGCGTTTGGTGCAGCAGGTCTGGTGGGTGATCGGCCGTGGACGGTGATCGCCTCAAGGTCCGCTACTGCTAGTTCAGCCACCTACCGTGTTGTTGATGGGTGTATTCTATCATATGTCTTTAGGTCCTCCAGTAATAAACATGAAAAAACAACAAATGAAAACAAAAATGTAGTGAAATGTGCCACCGTTTCCACTTCAATGGACATCGCTACATAGCAGAGTATTCAATAAATGAATTAAGTAATATTCCACCACTCTTAATGTCAAATTCAGTCCCAAATAAACACTTTGATGGAGAGTCTCCCTCCAGTCTGCAGAAGAATAACAAATCTGTACGTTCTGTGTTTGCAGGTTTCATCAGCTCCGGTTCCTCAAAGCGCAGCAGAGGAAGAGGATGAAGAAGAGGAGTCTCACTTCTCTGAAGGTCAGCTGGTCGCAGCCAGCTCTCAGTCTTACTCCGACTCTGAAATCTCTGAGGAACTCGTGGAAGGTGAGGGAGTATTGATTAATAGAACCATGATATTATTAAACCTTCTGAACCAGACTGACAGTTACTCTCAGATGTTGTGGAGGTAAATCCTTCTGGGCTTTAATAAACCTGAATATAATCCTGTTAAATAATGAATGCTACTGTGTGGACTCCACCGAAGTTTTCTGTTTTGTTTCCAATTCTCTGTTTGCAAAACACTGTATGTTATATTTCTATTTACACTGTGGAAAGAAAACAAGTGTTTGTTTTAAGTCGAGGGTCAAACTACCAACATAGACTCCCAGAACTCACTCTGTCTTAAAGGTGCAAATGTTTTTGTTTTCTAACAATGTTTCCTGAGCAGAACAGCTATAAATATTGAATGTGGCTGCCAATAATCTTTAGAGCAGCCTTCATAAATGTTAACGCCCTCTGAGAGACGCCACACTTGCCCTGTTCCTTCACAACATCCAGACGTCAAACGCAATTTAGGAAAGCGCCTAAAGTGCCTTTGAATCTTTATCGTTGGCCGCCGTGCCAATGATGTGTTTTATGTCCCTGTTGGATCCAGATGTTGAGGAGCCTCCAGCCGCCACAGAGGATCAGAGTGAATCGTCTCAGTCCGACAGCGATGACTACATTGTTCACGGGCAGACTGCAGGGAGGAAGGTCAGTGAGCGCCTGTGTTTACCTCCGGCAGACTCACAGGGAGAGGTCATAGTGCAGGGATGGTACACAAGGAAGTATTATTGTGTTGTTAGCACACAGCACAGTCCAGGGCTTTTGTTTTTGTTGAGGTGCAGTTCGATTTTATTCTGCGTACAATAAGGTTCTTTCTGAATCCTGGTCTAAGTAAACACCACAAACTTCCAATGAAGTCAGTCTGCTGTTGTTGATCAATCAAGTGGCGGACTCCCTGAGGTGAGGTTCCACAGTAACCCCAGTCAGTGGAGTAGTAACTTAATGAAGCATAAAGCCACAAACAACAGTTAGTACACCATAGGAAACAACATTGATATTGTCACATGAGTGACAACATTGTTTAACTTATTTTCTGTAACAGATGTGACATTAAAGTGAAATTAACAAGCTATATAGCAGATAGCTGGCTAGTTAGCTAGCTTGCTAATTCTGTCATTCTTTAATGCTACAGAAAATTAGCCGAGCAGCAGGCTAGTGAACAGCAGCAGGCTCAGGGACACCAGGCACTCAGCAAGGAGGAGACGGGGATCGAACAGCTCTACCTCCTGAGCTAACCAGGGCTGTAACACCAGCTAACTAGGAGGGGACATAGGTCATATTCCATTTTGGGCCCATAATTTTACTTCATTGGTCAGGAATGCTGGATTCAGAATCTTATTTTTAATATAACCTTTATTTAACCAGGCTATTATTATTATTTATAGTGTCTCAGCTGCGCCTCACAGACAAGTTTATTTACACTTCAAGTGTAACAAATGCTTTTTCTTCGATACATATTTGCTATGACTGAGACGTATATTCACTACACTTCTCCACTGATCATATCATCATCAACATTTAAAGTCTCACAGCAGATTTACAACAAACTACGAGTTGAATCTGAAGGCTGATAGTTTGTTGGTTTTCCAGCATAATGTGACTGTAGTGACTCATTATCGGAACTTATCTCCCAAACTCTTGTGTTGGTCCTCAGCCATTGGAGCGAGTTCGCCTGGAGATCGTGTCTCTGAGCTTGAGGCCGGAGTCTCGGGTGTCCCAAGACGGCAGCGTGGTGCGTCTGTTTGTGGAGTACTCTCTGCTGGATCTGCCCACAGAGGAAACCCCCCTGTCCCTGCCCAAACCTTCACAGGGCAAGAGCATCAACTACAACTACAGCAAGGGTGAGGACCTGGTCTCTGGGACACCACAGCAACATCCCAGAATGCTCTGCTACAATCAGAGATATTAAAGGGATAGTTACGTCAGTATAACATGGTTGTGTTCATGTTCAGTGTCGTATCCGCCAACCTTTTAACCTTTATTTATACAGGTAAAATCTCATTGAAACCCTGCTATCTCGCAGTGATATGCATCATTAAGCAGACTGATATAAAGCATCCTCTTTTGTCTCTACATTCATGTCGTTGACTGAGAATTGTTGAAACATGTTCATTTAGTAAATGATGGTCCCATTTAGAGTCACATAGACCATAAAGCAGGGGATGCTTTAGGTTGTGGATACCTGGTGATTGACAGGTCAGGTTTTCCTCTGACAACTTAAACCCTTTCACAGTGTGTTTTCACTTCATGAGAGTTCATTTCAACATTTTGTCCCTAAAAATGTCTTATTTAGCATTCTGTTGTACTTTGCGGCACCCTCTCCAGTCACTGACAACCAAAAAACAAGATGGCTACGGCCCCAAAAGAAATAGGCTTGTTGGAGTGATTCAGGGCTGCACTGAATCGACAAATGCATGCTGGTCAGATTTGTTGGCGACTTGATCAAGACCTCTGGGGGGCTGCTTGTGCTCTCCACCGACACAGCGTTTAAAATGCAAATGATCTGTGTAACTGTAATATCTAGAGCTAGATTTTAGCCTCTTGTGTCTTCTAGCTTTAAATATCCACAACCAAGAACCAAGATGGTGACAGTCAAAATGCCTCCATCCTTCTTTGTCCACCTCCTGTGTTAAGCCCTCCTTCTTTCCTTGCCTTGTCCACTTTCACTGTACAAACTCCTCTGAAACCAGAACATGTTGAGTAGCCTCCAAACACCAGATTTTTGCCTCTGGTGAAACAATTTGCCGTTTAAATCATTGTGCTCTCTCGGCTCATTTTTAATATAATTCAATATTTTCTGCAAGAGCAGTAAATATTGTTTAATTGGGTTGTGTGTAATCACAGCACTCTTTGTTTTCTGTGTGATTTTCCAGAGAAGGTCAGATTCCAATGTTTGTAACGATGTTTGAACCGTTTGTTGTCCTGCAGTCGTTCCCGTGGACGCAGAGAACAATGCAGCGAGGCGGCGGCTGCTGAGGGGAGTCCTGCAGGGACGAAGCCCGGAGATGGAGAGGTGTGTGGTAAATTAAAGCTTAGTTTGTCATGTTACAGTAACATAATTAAAAACGAGACATGTGTGCATGTTGTTTTCTGACAGAATCCGGTTCACGGTGGTGAGCGAGCCTCCGGAGGAAGAGGAGCAGGAGAGGGAGTGTGAGGACGTGGGGGTGGCCTTCCTCAGGATCCCCGAAATCCTGGAGAGACAGCAAGACCTGATTGAGACCAGCCTGAACGGTCCACAAACACACATGACAGCACTCTGGGCTCAGATTAATCCTCAGATATCTTCCCTCTGGTACTCAGTGTCTGTCTGTGTGTCCGTCCTGCAGTTTTGGACGTGGAGGACAGCAGCGAGGTGGTCGGCAGTCTGACTGTGACTGTGGATGGTTTGGAGGCTCTGGAGGCCATCATGGAGGACCAGGACCAGGACCAGGACCAGGAGCCTCCATCAGCCTGAGGCAACAACACCGACACTACAGACACAAACACACAGGGAGAGAGAACATTACGGACTGTGTCTCCATCCAGCGTCCAGCCTTCAGAGGCTGCATTGGCATTTGAACACTTTATTTAGATTATGATTCAGATTTTGCACTGTTGTGTTGGTATTAGGTCGATATTTACAGACTGATTTTTGACTGTTTCTTTGCTCACAGATTTGGTGATTTGCAGGTCAAAATAAATGCCAGTTAAAGACTGTCAAGTTTGGTTGGAGAAAAGAACAGTTTTTTGCGGGTTTTAACAGCGTGGCTTTAGTGGTCCACTACTTAAATCCAGACCGATCGATTGTCAAACTTTCATGTTCTCCAGAAGATGAATCCTACTGCCTTTGGTAACTTTTCTCTAGCACCACCATTAGGTTAACATCTGCCGTTTATTTAATTCTATGAATTAAATGGACAAATTCATTTCCATCAAATTTGTTTCATTCGTGTTCCCCAGAAGATTAATCTTGCTGACTATAGTGACCTCCTGACTTTTCTTCTAGCACCATCATCAGGTTAATATCTGTGCTTTCTGGTTTAATATATCTCAACATCATTCATTTCCCCTTCAGAATGAAATGTTAGGATCACTGATGATCCTGGCCGACATAATGACTTGAGGAGGCGGTCACAGGCTCAGTATTCAAGATAGAGTGAAAACTGGCTTGGCAATGTTCAATGGGGATCCCTTGACCTCTGACCTCAAGATATATGAATGAAAATGGGTTCTATAGGGACCCACGAGTCTGAAGCCTAAAGTGGGCGTGTCTATGTAAGGGAGAGTGGGCATGTCTGTAACGAGGAGGCTCTTGCTTCCAACAGAACCCGTTGCCGTGCCGTTTTGGGAAGCAGTATAAATGTGTTATTATCTAATATTCTGAAATGGTGTATGTGAATATTTCTGCATACTGGGGTCCCTAAACAGTCTTCAATTCAATTCATGAAGTGGGTCTGAATGGAAAGCAGAGACTCCAGTGAGTTTAGTTTCATTCATGTGTGATGATGTTGGTTTATTACATGGACCTTTACAACACAAACTAGAGACCGAGGACATCCAGAGGACGGATGGCTTTCCTTGGTATATTGACAACAGAAGATTCCACATCTAGTCACCCAACAATGCTGCAGAAATCTCCAAAAGTCAGAAGTTCTCAGAACCTTAACCTTTTTTAATAATTTCAATTCTTGAGTGAGAGAAATTGAGACATAGTAGAGCATCATACTTCTATTATAATCTAGGCCCTTTTACATTTTAATTCTTGAGTGGTAAACATTTTTTAAATTTAGCACCGAATCTGAGAAATAAATGGTATCAACCCCAAAACTGCTTTAACAACTTAAGAGAGCATGGAGATTGTCATCATATACGTCTATAATAATGTTAAATTTAAGTAAAAAAAAAAAATGAATTCTTTTTAATTTCTGATCTATGACAAGAACAATGTGACACTCTGCTGAGCTGCAAAATGAAGCCACAGGATGGAGTCCGTCACTTCTACTGTTCACCTGGTGTGTCTCTAAAGAAAAGCCTTTTCATCGAGCTCATATCACTTCAGACTATGTTTCAACAGTATTTCAGCGACTTGTTTCACACTAAAATAAGTCATTTCATTTTTTAACCTGTAAATCTCCAAATTAATGATTAATATGAGATCAGGATTTTAAACGTTTGTCGGTGTGACTGAAAAAGTGACTTCCTGTCTCCGTCTTGTTGGCAGTAATAATAACTGAGTATTAAAATGTAGCCTTCACTGCAGAGAGGAAGACAAATTTACTGAGATACGTTTGATAAAACAACTTGAGATAAAAACGATCTTATTTAACTTATGTAACTAAACTCTCACTTTCAGAATGACGTAAACTCTGAAGGAGTGTAGATGTACTGTATACCAGCTTTTAAATGTGAACATAATTTAAGTTATTTATTGTGTATGTTTTAGGCAGATTAATTCATTTGAGTACAGAACTGTTTCTGTAATATTAACTGAAGTTTAGGTTCTCATCTCAGGCAGGTGAGCTACGAGAAGTGGCTTTGATAGTGTCGTAAGAGAAACAAAGAAATCATACAAGCGTGCCTTACATTTTATATTTCCTGAATTATGTTTTGTATTGTGCTCTAATAAAGTCTTTTTTGTAAATCTGGGGAACCAACTGTATTTTAACACACATTTAGCTCCATAAACATGATGAAACTAACAACAAAAAGTGCTTACTACTCAAAATCAATAAAAGCTCCACATCATTTAGAATCATATGAATATGAACAGATAAAGTATTAAATAGTTTTCATTTTGCAGGAAAAAGCTCGACAGGTCTTCAATTGTTTCAGTTTTACAATTGGTTAGCTTAGCTTAGCATAAAGACTGGAATCAAAGGGAAACAGCTAGCCATGTGAGATTTGCTTCATGGGCTGAGAAATGTGAATCTGTCCTTTAACTTTGGTCCAAATACAGTAAAATTGATAGAAATATGAAGTAGCAGGTTGTTGGAAATGTAATTCAATGATAATAGAATCATCAATAAATATTATTTATTTCATTCTTTAAAGATCTTCCTCAGGCCGGATGTCACTTGTTTATTTGATTTTTCATTTCATAGATGACATGATTTGCTAAGAAAATAAGAATCCAATATGATTTAACGATTAACTAAGAAAATAAAAATAAAAATTTGATTTAACGATTTACTCAGAAAATTATAATATAATATAGGAAAATAATCTGCTGATTAATCAATAGTAAAAACCATTAAAGTTAAAATGAAATGATTATGTGAAGAAGATATATGAATAAAGGCCATATATGGAAAAATAATGGTGTTCATATTGTCTTTATTATTTTTATCCATTCTAAAAAAAAGTGGCATATGTTATGTTTTAGGTCATTGATGATTTGTTTCAGTATTTTTTCAAGGATTTGAGGCTTTTCTTTATTTTCTATCTCAATTAAGTAAATATTTCAGGTTTTATTTGGTCGGTCGGCGTCGCCTTTGAGAAACTAAAACACAAAGCAGGAAAATAATCTGCAGAATAAAGATATAAGAAGATATTGTGGAATCAATACTGAACTCTAAAGCGGTCCTGCTGTGGTCTGGTTCAGTTCAGTTAAGGGTTTGTCCTCATGCAGACTTCTCTGTGGGCTGCTGTCCCAGTTGTCCCAGTTTATCCACAGAGATGAATCAGTGGGCGTCAGCATGTCAAAGCCAGCTGACACAGACGGCCGATGAAGAGGAGGAGACACCCGAGGACGGAACAGAAACACCAAGAGACGGCAGCTTTCACTGCAGCAGGTAAAACGCTTTAAACTTCCATTTGCTGTTTTATCTTTGAGTCCTGAACGATGAGCTGACCAGAAAACAAATTAATCTGCGACTCATTGTTTGAGACATTTTCTCAGCAGAGAAGCCAAATATTTGATAAATGCAAGAATTTGCTTCTTTTTTTTTTGTTGGTCTTTTATCCCAGTAAAGTGAATATTAATGGGTCATATTTCTGTGCTTTAATTAACATTTTTACTATTTGATGATCATTTATTGACCAACTGAATGCAGAAAATAAATGAGCAGACTGATTATGAAAAAGTATTTTACCAGAATATAGACAGAATGAATGCAGATTAAAATCAGAGATAATAAAAGACATAAAATAAGAATAGGATGATGATGATGATGATGATAATGATGATGATGATGATGATAATAATAATAATGACAATAATGATAATGGCAATAATAAAATTAATACTACTAACAATAACAACATAATAATGATGATGATAATAAAAATGATTTGAGATGAGGTTTTTATTGTTTTTCATTATTAATTATTGTATTATTATGACAATAAAAATGATAATAATTATGATAATAAAGGTAATAATGATGATAATAATTATGAAAGAAATGATGATAACAATGATGCAAAAATGATAATGATTAAAAAATAAAGACAATAATGATCATAACAATACTAAATGTAATAATAACAATACAAATGATAATAAGGTTATAGTATTAACTAGGGGAAAAAAACAGTATAGACTTAAATTCAACTTTCTGAAATGGTGAGGTTAAAACTGTGTCGAGCTGATAACTGATCTCATGTTAATTCAGACTTTAATACTTCAATAAATGTAGTTTAGTTCACTTTAGAACTGGAAAAAATAACCTGAACTTAACAAAAAACAGCATGTTGTGTTTCATCACAAACGAAGATAGAGGAATGTAGCAGGTAAATTCATGCATTATTAATATTTGATAAATCGGTGAAGGACAGAAGCCGTTGTGGATGAACTCGGTGTTTGTTGTGGTCCTCATCGAGTGGGAAGGTTTGTTGTCTCTGATGATTTTCAATGTCTGTGTTATTTCTACCTTTCTCTGTGGCTGACATCTCCATGGCAACATCCTAAATGTTGCTGCAGTCCATCAATAGTGTCCTCTTTTGGAATACAGCAGGACGTCGGCAGGACTCCGGCTGTTCATGAAGGTTGGACGGAGGAGCAGCCGCGCACTTTACACACTCAGATTACTGGCTGAAGATAGAAACAGAAAATAAACAACACTTGAGATAATAAAATAGGAATAAGATCAAGAAATAAGACAAAATAGAATGGATAATGTCTGATGGAAAATAAAACACAATAATAATGGTAAAAAGAAAAATAATAATAATCACTCAGCAACCGGACTTTACAGTCTCGTACATATAAAACCAAACCAGAAAAAAATAAACTAAATGTTGACCTGGATTAAATCCATTAATACGTTTGTGCCACCACTCGACACGCACTATTTTATACTATTTTGATCATTAATTAATTGTTTCAGCCATTTATCAAGAAAAATGTAAAACAATGCAGAAACCGTTTTGAATTGTTGATATTGTGTGGCTTTCATGTAGATGTGCCGGTTCAGCCAGAAGGCTCGGTGTCGGTTTGCAGACTGAACCTCATGTCTTGTTGTCTACTCTCATCCACATAATCAGGCTGAACATGCAGATGTAAAGAAGAAACACACACTTTAAAAATACTCTAACAAGTGAAAGTCCTGCATTACATACGTGCATAAGTAGAATCTGCAAATGTATAAATGATAAAGTGATTTAAATGATATATTAAGCTGTCTGTGTTTTTATATATTATACTGATGGATTTATTTCAACATGGTGTTTTATGGGATCATCTTAGGTTCTTTAAATCTGAATACTGAAGTACAGTGGGTAACTATAATTGTACTTAAGAACAGCACTTGAAAAAAGTTGTAGTTACTTTCCAGCAAGAGAGAGACAGTAAAGGTTGGTTGTGACCAGTCTGTCTCTGATCTGTTCCTGTCCTGATCCGATGAGGACATGTCTCCGTGAAATCAGCATTGTGTGTGTGTTTGTGTCCTCCAGCAGCAGCAGAGACAGCGATCCACCATGAGTCTGGATGAGGACGCCCGCTGGCTGGAGTGGGTCACCAAACAGTTTGAGAGCATCGCCGGGGACGACAAAGAGATCGACATCGACGAGTTTAAAACGGCTCTCAAGGTCAAAGAGGTGAGAAAAAACACTCAGATACTTCACTTAATAGAAGTACCACAAGTACAAGTCTTGCATGAAAAGTCCTACTGCAGTATCAACAGTATACGTACTACAACTCGTACTGAAGTATCAAAATTTAAAGTACTACAAGTACAAGTCCTGCATGAAGAGTCCTACTGAAGTATCAACAGTAAAAGTACTTAAAGTAAATGTCCTACTGAAGTATCAAAAGTAAAAAGTACTGCAAGTAAAAGTCCTACTGCAGTATCAACAGTAAAAGTACTTCGAGTAAATGTCCTACTGAAGTATCAAAAGTAAAAGTAGGCTACTGAAAGTAAAAGTCCTACTGCAGTATCAACAGTAAAAGTACTACAAGTACAACTCCTATTGAAGTATCAATGGTTTAAGTACAAGTCCTACTAAAGTATCAACAGTAAAAGTACTACAAGTAGGACATGTCATTAAAAGTCCTACACTCTTAGAAATAAGGGTTCCAATAGGGTTCTTCTACAAGGGCTGAGGTTCTACCTGGAACCATTTGCTTCTGAAAAACCCTTTCCAGAAGAAAGGGTTTTTCAAGGGTTCTTGGTAACACTAATGGTTCCAGTAAAAAAAAATGTGATCCAGAGAACCCTTTAAAACCCCTTTCCTGAATAAAGGGTTTTAAAAGGGTTCTTGGTAAGACTAAGGATTCCAGTAAGAACTATTTTGATCCAGAGAACTGTTTTTGGAAGAAAGAGTTCTTCAGGGATTGTTGAAAGCATGGATCCTGTGTCACCAGGGACATACTTCCTGATAACACTTACCAATAATGGTGCAAAATACAATTCCTTGTGACTACTGATACAAAAACTTTTCATATCCATTTTTTTTTTGTTTATTTGTTTTTTTCATCTTCTCCACATCCTGTTGATCAAACTGTAACATAATTGCCCATCTTGGGATTTGAACACCTGCCACTCAGTCTAAAGTCACTGGCATTAGTGACTGAGCTAACCTGCTAGCTGGGTGGAGTCATCAGGTCCACCATACTAGTCTATTACCTTACACATTCTGATCAGACATACAAATAATGGCAGTCCTATAACTGAAATGTTCTGTTACCAATTTATTTTCACAACCATTAATTATAAGAAAGCAAGACCTTCATCAGCCAATCTTGTTGACCCAGGCAAAGATTAGCTGTGACTAGGATTTTAACCCCCAACCTCCAAATCTAAGTCTGTACTATTACCCACTGAGCTATCCAGCAGAATGTGTAGATCTGACTCGCCACACTCACTCGCACAGCCAGGTTGACAGTTCCTTCATGTCAGTGGTCAAACAGAGGGAGCTGATCATGTGTCTGTTTAGCTCTGTCTGTACAATGTGTGACTTCTGCTTTTAGGTCACAGGTTCCATTCCTGATAGATATCATACCTTGCTGATTGCACTTCCAGACAATTAGCTCAGTTGGCTAGGAGCTGGTTCTTGGTGCCAGATGATGTGGGATCAAGCCCCAGCAAGGGTGATAATGGTAATGCATCAGAATACCTGGTAGTTTTTGTGAAACAAATGTACAAAATTTTAGAGTTATGGTAGATGATGACAAAAACCTATCAGAATTTTACCTCAAAAAATGATTTTTTTTTTACAGTGGTTTCAAATCTGCCTGCGCGACAGTGAATGGCTTACTCAATTTGTGAAGCCACAGTTGAGTTGCCACTTGTCAATTAGCTCAGTGCGATAGACAATGGTCTTTGGTTCCAGTAATTGTGGATTTCAGCCTCAACTGGTGCAAAATTAACATTATGTCAACTGTCTTGCCTTCCTATTCTCCTGTTTGTTGCTCAGAATTGCCTACATTTGTCAAAAATAGCCCGGACCCGACCCATCGCTGCGCAGCAGCTATAATTGTGTTTATTTTTTAAAGTTTAGTTACACTACTCCAGGGGTGCCCAACCCCAGTCCTGAAGAGCCCCTATCCTGCATGTTTTAGGTTTCTCCCTGCTCTAACACACCTGATTCGAACGATTTTCAAACCTGTGACAAGCTTCAGTTGCTTGATAACGAGCACGTCATTAGAATCAGGTGTGTAAGAGCCGGGAGAAACCTAAAACATGCAGGACAGGGGCTCTCCAGTTGGGCACCCCTGCACTACTCCCTTCTTCAGGGGGAAATTGACACACAGCAAAGAAACAGCCAGGGGAATTGAACCCTGGGTCCCTACAGCAAGGATATAACCCCTCTTTCTGGGGCATCTAAGTGAGCTATACTACTCACTGGACAAAAGCTTTTGAAAGTTGGTTACAAGTCACGTGATCTAGGGATACAGTTTTAGGTTGTGAGTTCAAGGCCTGGTTGATGCAGAGTGACCATGTAAATGCCTACTGAGGTGATGTGTGGATTAGTGACAGACAATTTGAAAAATATTACTTATTTTACAGAAAATTTTACTCATGTATTTGTCTCCTCATACTTTTCCATGATCGGCCTCATCCCATGGCTGCTGTACCCTGCTGACTGGCTTAGTCAAGTTGTAAAGCTGCACATAAGTTCAGTGATAGAGGAAGGTCTTTGATGTCAGAGGCCAAGCCTTAACTGATGCAAAAATCATTTGTAACACTGACTTTGGGGCTACTGAATCAGGGTTTGTTGATGCCAGGAATTGAACCTTGATCTCCCAGGAGAAAGGGCGAAGTTTGGTGTGTTGGGCCTGGGAGCTGGCCCCATGGTGGCTGTCATGTGTGAGTTAAGAGCTGGTTGCCCCATGGATTGCACCATATTGTCTGGTCTTCCTCCTCTACAAACCAGGTGTGACATACCAATAGTGATTACTGTGAACAGAACAGAACAGAACAAAGAAGAACAGAAGAGAGAGAACAGAACAGAAGAAACTTCAGAGAATCAAGGTGAGCTAAATATAATACAGGGTTACCAACTTTCACGCTCCCGGCGTGACACTCACGCTTGCCGTGACAGCGTGAGAGTGATGGTGAAAGCGTGAGTGTCATGCCAGGAGCGTGAGAGTTGGCAACCCTGTATAATATCTTATTTCAGCATGCTCGACCTTAGCTGAGGACTTTTATGGTGAAAGGTGGACTAAGCATTTGTTTCTTGTTGTTTTTTGTCTTTTGCTTGTTTGTTTGTTTTCTTGTAGAAATGACTTACACAGCTTGGACGAAAGCCGAAGTGTGCCATTGGCTTGAAAAAGAGGGTTTTGCTGAGATTTCCATTTTTGTTACAATACCTAACATTTTGAGTACTTGTTACATAACACTGAAAAGTATTTCAACATTATTTAAATCAATGTGAAAACTTTGTGGGGTTCCCTCACTTTCTCATGATTATGTTCCACTGTCACAATTATTTCGTACAGCATGTACTCTGATTCCTTTCATTGGACCATGCATTATTTTATTGTTTGTAGATAGCTTACAATAAGGCACAGTAAGTGCACCTTGGATTGATGGAACTAAAACTCTTTTTTGTCTCCCCTTTCTACCATGTCACCGTTGCTGGAGATTACACAAATTCACCTCCTGAGGACAGCATGATGTGTCTGGCCTGTCATGTTGCTGATTCCACTGGACCTATGCTGACTTTTGACCTGTTCTCCCCTGGGACCTACACAGCCTGTTCTGTTGGACTATCTTTAAATAAATGTTTTTCTCATTAAAATGTTTTGAATGTTTGTTCAATGTCAACATGATAAGATATGAACTAAACTGATCTGTAGAATACAATATGGTTCTTTATAGAACCCTCAGAAGACAAGACAGTTATTTGTGAAAACCTTTGAAAAGGGATGTTTTTAGAACCCCCTGTGTGAGGTCTAGATGAAACCCTTGAAACATGAAAGGGTTCTTAGTAGAACTCCCTGTGTGGGTTCTAGATGAAACCCTTGAAACATGAAAGGGTTCTTAGTGGAACTCCCTGCGTGGGTTCTAGATGAAACCCTTGAAATACGAAAGGGTTCTTAGTGGAACTCCTTGTGTGGGTTCAAGATGAAACCCTTGAAATATGAAAGGGTTCTTAGTGGAACTCCTTTTGTGGGTTCAAGATGAAACCCTTGAAATACGAAAGGGTTCTTAGTGGAACTCCCTGTGCAGGTTCTAGATGAAACTCTTGAAATATGAAAGGGTTCTTAGTGGAACTCCCTGCGTGAGTTCTTTGTAGAACCTCTAATGAGGGGTTCTGGGTGGAACTCCCTGTTTGGGTTCTAGATGAAACCCTTGGAAAATGAAAGGGTTCTTGGTGGAACCCCCAGTATGGGTTCTTTGTAGAACCTCTCATGGAGGGTTCTGGATGGAACCTTACACACACAGTTCTAGGTATAACCCTTTATGTGGGGTTCTCGGTAAAACCCTCTAAAAGGGTTCCAGGTGGAACCTTTATAAAAGGTTCTACCTGGAGCCAAAAAGGGTTCTCCTATGAGGACAAGCTGAAGAACCTTATATGGTTCTACTTAGCACTTTTATTTCTAAGAGTGTACTGAAGTATCAACAGTAAAAAGTATCAAAAGTGAAAATACTACAAGTAAAGGTTCTGTATGAAAAGTCCTGCTGGAGTATCAACAGTAAAAGTACTACAAGTAAAAGTCCTACTGAAGTATCAACAGTTAAAGTATCAAAAGTGAAAATACTACAAGTAAAGTCCTGTATGAAAAGTCCTATTAAAGTGTTAATAGTAAATGTACTACAAGTACAAGTCTTACTGAAGTATCAACAGTAAAAGTATAGACCAGTACAGTCCTGGATGAATGGCTGACACTAAGAAGAAGAACACTTTTCTCTGCAGTCTTTCTTCGCTGAGCGTTTCTTTGCGCTGTTCGACTCCGACGGCAGCGGCTCCATCAGTCTGGACGAGCTGCTGAAAGCTCTGGACCTCCTGATCCACGGCAGCGAGACGGACAAGCTCAAGTTCCTGTTCCAGGTCTACGATGTGGACGGTCAGTGATCCTGATCCTCTTCTTCTTCTTTTCAAAGAGCTCCATTAAAACACATCAATGAGCCTGACTGTTGTTCTTCTTCATGAACATCCACCATTGCAAACAGATGCACTGTTTCTTCTTGTTGTGCTGATAAAAACTCCAACAGACAATCCATCTCAACTGTCCTCTTTCAGTTAACAGAAGTAGCATTTTCTTGCAGGCAGCGGTTCAATCGATCCAGACGAGTTGCGAACAGTTCTGAAGTCATGTCTGCGCGAGAGCGCCATCTCTCTACCGGAGGAGAAGCTGGACGACTTGACGCTGGCGCTGTTCGAGTCGGCCGACAAAGACAACAGTGGCTCCATCACCTTTGAGGAGCTCAAAGCTGAGCTGGAGAACTTCCCAGAGGTGATGGAGAACCTCACCATCAGGTCAGACAACACCAACGTTCACTGTCTGCACTTAGAGCCCGATCACACCGAGACGCGTTGCAAACCACATAAAAACACGGTTTTGATCAACAAGGTGAACAAATGTGGATTCAAGCAGTGGATTCTGTAGATCCAGGAAACAGCCACACACTTCTAATGATACATTTTAAGAAGAAGAAAATTAAGCAATTGCAATATTTGGATTTGGAGGCATTTTGTTGGACGACCACGAGGTCTGTCATGATCTTTGGTCTAGGGTGTTCTGGTACCAAGTTCACTTATGAACTATGGCGAATCCAAGAGTAGTACAGAAGTCCAACAACAAAGCACCACTCAACCATCATTGCCCCAGTCCCCCAGCAGAACTATAGAGTCCCCAGTTGGCAACCTTTCCGTGATGCCACACAGACTCCAATAAGACCAGATACTCTGAGCTGCTACTTGGTGCATAAGCAAAAACAACAGTCTGACACTTCCTCTCAGCACCTTACAGTCCAAGGAGGCAACCCTCTCACCCCCCAGGGGAAGTATCCCCACACCCACCTGGCGCCTCTCAATCTGCCTCCACAAAAACTCCACCAAAGGCCAGAGGCCAGCCCCTCTCCAGGAGTTTGGTTCCACAACCAGTGCTATGTGAGGTTAGCTCAGCTTTATCTAGTTGGTGCTGCACCAGCTCCAGCTCCAGTTCCTTCCCTGCCACAGTTCCACATCCCTTGAGCCAGTCTGCAATGCCAGGGGTTGGAACACTTCAGTCCCTGTCTGGCTCACCATGCAGCGACTCCAATGCCTATCCCTGTGAGTGGTAGGCCCGCCAGGTGTCAGTTCCATGTTGTTGTTTTTTCGGGGTGTGCCCAGTCAATCTCCATGGGCCCGTCCACTCGCTGGCAAGCCTCCGTCCCAGGTCTGGGACTCCCAGACTCCCTTTTCTGAGTGAGGTTCTACAATTCCTTTTTTATTTTACAGATGCATGTGTGTATTTGTTTCATTTCCATTGTTGGGATATTATGCCGTTATACCATCGAAAGTTTAATCTGTATAATGTCAGTAAATGGAGCTGTTAGATACTGATGGATTTGAGATATAAATTGGTGACTTATATCTCAAATGTTGGAATCTAAAGAAGTCACCTTGGACTATAAGAAACCGTGATTTTCATACACTCAACAAAAATATAAACGCAACACTTTTGTTTTTGCTCCCATTTTTCATGAGATGGACTTAAAGATCTAAAATTCATTCCAGATACACAATATTACCATTTCTCTCAAACATTGTTCACAAATCTGTCTAAATGTGTGATAGTGAGCACTTCTGCTTTGCTGAGATAATCCATCCCACCTCACAGGTGTGCCACATCAAGATGCTGATCTGACATCATGATTAGTGCACAGGTGTACCTTATACTGCCCACAATAAAAGGCCACTCTGAAATGTGCAGTTTTGTCTCACAGCAAAATGCCACAGATGCCACAAGCATTGAGGGAGCGTGCAATTGGCATGCTGACAGCAGGAATGTCAACCAGATCTGTTGCTCGTGCATTGAATGTTCATTTCTCCACCATAAGCCGTCTCCAAAGGCGTTTCAGAGAATATGGCAGTACATCCAACCGGCCTCACAACCGCAGACCACGTGTAACCACACCAGCCCAGGACCTCCACATCCAGCAGGTTCACCTCCAAGATCGTCTGAGACCAGCCACTCAGACAGCTGCTGAAACAATTGGTTTGCATAACCAAACAATTTCTGCACAAACTGTCAGAAACCGTCTCAGGGAAGCTCAACTGCATGCTTGTCGTCCTCATCGGGGTCTTGACCTGACTCCAGCTCGTCGCCGTAACAGACTTGAGTGGGCAAATGCTCACATTCGATGGCGTCTGGCACGTTGGAGAGGTGTTCTCTTCACGGATGAATCTCGGTTTACATTGTTCAGGGCAGATGGCAGACAGCGTGTGTGGCGTCGTGTGGGTGAGCGCTTTGCTGATGTCAATGTTGTGGATCGAGTGGCCCATGGTGGTGGTGGGGTTATGGTATGGGCAGGCATCTGTTATGGACGAAGAACACAGGTGCATTTTATTGTTGGCATTTTGAATGCACAGAGATACCGTGATGAGATCCTGAGGCCCATTGTTGTGCCATACATCCATGAACATCACCTCATGTTTCAGCAAGATAGTGCACGGCCCCATGTTGCAAGGATCTGTACACAATTCTTGGAAGCTGAAAATGTCCCAGTTCTTGCATGGCCAGCATACTCACCGGACATGTCACCCATTGAGCATGTTTGGGATGTGCTTGACCGGCGTATACAACAGCGTGTACCAGTTCCCACTAATATCCAGCAACTTCGCACAGCCATTGAAGAGGAGTGGACCAACATTCCACAGGCCACAATTGACAATCTGATAAACTCTATGCGAAGAAGATGTGTTGCACTGCATGAGGCAAATGGTGGTCACACCAGATACTGACTGGTTCTGAGTCCCCAGACCCCCAATAAAGCAAAAAAATGCACATTTCAGGGTGGCCTTTTATTGTGGACAGTCTAAGGCACACCTGTGCACTAATCATGATGTCAGATCAGCATCTTGATGTGGCACACCTGTGAGGTGGGATGGATTATCTCAGCAAAGCAGAAGTGCTCACTATCACACATTTAGACTGATTTGTGAACAATGTTTGAGAGAAATGGTAATATTGTGTATCTGGAATGAATTTTAGATCTTTAAGTCCATCTCATGAAAAATGGGAGCAAAAACAAAAGTGTTGCGTTTATATTTTTGTTGAGTGTATATACTGTAGACTTAATTATTAAAAGTGATTACAAATAAGGTACTTGCAGGCTAAAAGAATAAAAGCTGAACTGAATCCTCCTGTCTCCACTTCGTTAGTGCTGCTAACTGGCTGAAGCCTCCTGAGGTAGACCAGAAGAGGCGCCAGGCTCCTCGCTACCTGACGCGAGCCTACTGGCTCAACAACAGCAGGAAGTTGCTCTTCCTGTGTCTGTACACTTGCCTCAGCCTACTGCTGTTCATCGTGGCCATGCTGCAGCATCGCAACGGAGGGGGCTGGTTCATGGTGGCCAAGGGCTGTGGACAGTGTCTCAACTTCAACTGCACCTTCATCATGGTATGACCAGAGACAAGGGACTGAGACCGTCAAGACTTATGCTGAAGCCACCTTTTCATGTGGCGTGATTGCATACAAAGCTCATGCAAAGGCCCAAACAGACCCAAATTTGTTCTGGGCGTATATGACATGATGCTAATGAGACGCATACATGACATACACATATTTGCACAAGTTGAAATATTTCAACTCTAGTGAAAAATGTGCATGTCAAGAATGTGTACAACAGTTCTATGATCAAAGTGCTGCAGGTAAGAACATAGAAGTGCTTATTTGGGGGGTGGGGGTGGAAGTGGGTCTTTTGTGGAAGATGGCAAGTGACTCTGCTGTCCTGACATTGGTCGGGATTTCGTTCCACCACTGAGGACCAGAACAGAGAAGAGTCGGGACTTTGCTGAGCGACATTTGTTTGATTTCAGCGATGGTGGTACTAGCCGGCCAGCTGAAGTAGAGGAGCGAAGTGCTCGCATCGGGGCATGAGGTTTGACCAGTGTTTGAAGGTAGATGGTCCCATTGATGGCCTTGAAGGCCAGTGCCATCGTCTTGAATTGGATGCGTGCTGCAACAGGGAGCCAGTGGAGGTCACAGAGGAGGGGGGTCACATGGGAGAATTTGGGTAGATTGAAGACAAGGCGTGCTGCAGTGTTCTGGATACGCTGCAATGGTTTAATCGCAGACGCCGGGAGTCCGGCCAGGAGAGAGTTGCAGTAGTCAAGGCGGGAGATGACCAGTGTTTGGACCAGGAGTTGCGTTGCATCCTTTGTGAGGATATTGTAGAGGGCAAATCTGCAGGATCGGGCCACAGCAGGATAGTTGGTCATTGAGGATTACACCCAGGTTCCTTGCAGTTGAGGAAGGCAATACGGTGATGCCCTCGACAGTGACCGACAGGTCCATGCGAGGGTAGTCTTTCCCTGGGATGAAGAGGAGTTCGGTTTTATTCAGGTTAAGCTTGAGGTGATGTGCAGTTGTCCAGACAGAGCTGTCTGCCAGACATTCCGAGATGCGAGTTGCAATGTGGGTATCAGAGGTTGGTGGAAAAGAGAGGAACAGCTGGGTGTCATCTGCGTAACAAACCAGAGACTGTCTATGGTACAAACAACAAGGCCCCTGCCGTATTTATGTCTAGATGACCTTATTTGGAGTGTTGATGGAACAGCTACAATGTTAGCATAGCCTAGCACCCAACAACCAGACTCCATTCAGAAAACAAGCATTTTAAATGTTGTCATCTTGCAGACAGACCTAAGTGAGCAATTGGTCTGGGCCTACAGGTGCTGATGCTGCGTCGCTTCCTGACCTGGCTGCGGGCAACGTGGGTGGTGAGGGTCTTACCTCTGGACCAGAACATCCTGCTGCATCAGATCGTGGGCTACGCCATCCTCTGCTACACGCTGGTGCACACCACCGCGCACATCTTAAACTTCGGTACTAACTTTTATTTCATGTCATGTGGGACTGCAAATATCAGTTATTTCAGGATTGATAATGCTTTGCTCCTGAATACTATCCTGTGAGATGAAGAACAACTAAAAAGCAAACCTTCTCTATGAACACATGAATGTGAGCAGTGAGTGGTAAAATGTGTTGACGCTGTGTGTTTCAGTGCAGCTGTCAGAGAGCAGCAAGTACCGGCTGTGGGAGTACCTGCTGACCACGCGGCCGGGTATCGGGTGGGTGAAGGGGACCGCCTCGGTGACCGGCATTGTGCTGCAGGTGGCGATCTGCCTCATGGTGCTCTGCTCCAGTACCTTCGTACGACGCAGCGGACACTTTGAGGTGACAGGAGGAAGACCAGTGTGTGTGTTCATGTCAACCGACTCATGGTATTTACGGGTATCTGCATGTCTGATTATCATCATCCATCCTGTTCACAATGGACTTAATCCCTGCTTCAGACTACATACGTCGAATTAGGTGATTATAGAGTCATAAAGTCTTGTCGTGACTTGGCCGAGAGACATGACAGACTACACGCCCCGACAGGCAGCATCCTCCGGCTCTGAAAAGTGAAGCCACTGCTGAAGTGCCTTTTAATTCTTCAATTTGTTTCTCAAAACACTTGTATCTTTGGACAGATTCTGAAAATGCGGTGGTGATTCGCCTCATCATTTGCTGTTCACTTTCTCCAACATGTATGGTCTGTAGCAGGTGGCAACCTCCAGTTCTGAAAAGTGAAGCCAACACTGAAATGCCTTAAACTTGCATTCTCTCTGCTGGCCATCAGGAGGCGAGTTTCAAGTCTTCTTTAATACAGTATGATGCTCATTTAATAAATGGTGGTCCATTTAGAGTCAAACGGATCATATAGAAGGGTATGCCTTAAGGCGGGGCTGCCTTGTGATTGACAGGTCGCTACTATGACTTCAACACAGCTGTAGAATTGACCTCGAACAGCTTCACACCAGAAGCCAGCTGCAGTAAGGTTGCTGCTCTGGGTGCCGCTCTCCATCCACCCATCACTCCTCCACAATCCATATATGGTCAATTCCGTTCACTCCACAAACCAATGGGAGACGTCACGATGACTACATCCACTGCTTATATACAATCTACGATGCTTACACCTAAAAGTACTTTGACTGTGTTTTTTTATTTCTACACTTAAAATGTTTGCATTCAAGAGCGTTGTGAGTAACACAGTGCTTGAATGTAAGTAAATCCATAAACAGTCCTTATTGCTTGATTATTTCTGTATTCAACACATAAACAACCTGTTGTTACTGGTGTTGTTGAGTCCAGCCCACATTCAGGTGTGTGACTGGCTCCCTCTGGTGTCTGTCCTCAATTATTGCCCTAATCTTCTCATTGTTTCATTCTCCCATCTCTGATCTGGAGCTGCAAACTCCATGTTGCACTTCTTGATACAAGTGTTCCAGATGATTCTTCTGGTCTCAGACTATGTGTCTTGTGTGTCCTCAGGTGTTTTACTGGTCTCACCTGTCATACGTCTGGGTCTGGTCTCTGCTGATGGTCCACTGTGCAAACTTCTGGAAATGGTTTGTGTTTCCTGGTTTGCTCTTCCTGCTGGAGAAGATCGTAGGGATCGCAGTCTCTCGTATGGGAGGTCTTTACATCGTGGAGGTCAACCTGCTGCCGTCAAAGGTGCTGAACCCCAACTTGATTATTCCAAGCACGTCACGACTCCAGGTCGTAGTTCAGACAAGAGCAGACTGATAAGATAATGAGATAATGAGAAAGAGAATACGAAGAGGTCTTTATACAGCATTTTGCAATTTGCATTTAGTTTTCCACAGTTATCAAAGTGGACAGCGAAAGAAAAGTAAATTTCATTTTGATCAATGAGGGTGAACAGGGAAAACCGCCAAGCACATTCTTTATTCCATCCAATTTGTCCGTCTTGTAATGTATACATTTCTTAATTTTAATATAAAGTCTTTCCATCTCATGAAATTATTTGTATTCTTTTTAGGTAGGTAGGTAGGTAGGTAGGTTGGCTGGTTGGTTGATTGGTTGGTTGGAGGGTGGGTGGGTGGGTTGGTTTTGTTGGTTGGTTGGTTGAAATTCAATTGTCACCAACATGTAATGATTCTTGGGATAAGTTGGGCAGTGAAGGATCCACAGGATACAAGAGACAGGGAACTTTACAATAAAAGGAAATTATCTAAACAAGCACCAACACAGATTATTGTAGTTCAGGGGCCCGTTTCACAAAGCAGGTTCAACAAACTCTGAACCTAACCCTGAACTCTGAGTTGATCAACTCTGAGATGGGCAACTCTGAGTTTTCAGTTTCAGAACAGTGGTTTTGAATTAGTTCAGTCAACTCTGAGTATGTAAACTCTGAGTTACGCGCGTGCCTGCCAACTCTACAAAGCCATCATCAATGGAGCTCCGATACTACGATTCACCATGGCAACGGGGAGAAATGTGTTTATGTAGAAAATGAGCATATCCTGAGAAAGCGGAGCAACGTAACTGCAGCAAAGTAGCGATAGTTGGCGTGGCAGACATTTACTGCCCGATCTAATGTGTATAACTGAATGAAACAGTCGATTGATCTAAAGGTAATAAGTGTTCATTTTCAGGTTTGGAGCGCGACACTGTGGTGTAATGGTTAGCAATGCTGCCCATGGTGCAGGCGACAGCGGTTCAACTCCCGTAGTTCACAATGAATAATTCATTATTTTCATTGGCAGTAATCCCCCCAGGCAGAGAAAGAAAGTGACTTCAGTTAAAAATTAAGCATAAGAATATTGCGCAAATACGTTGACAAAGGCATATGATTTTAATCATATTTCACATATTAAACAGTAAATATAAGCAGGTACAGTGGGTACGGAAAGTATTCAGACCCCTTTAAATGTTTCACTCTTTGTTTCATTGCAGCCATTTGCTTAAATCAAAAAAGTTAATTTTATTTCTCATTAATGTACACTCAGCACCCCATCTTGACAGAAAAAAACAGAAATGTAGAAATTTTTGCAAATTTATTAAACAAGAAAAACTGAAATATCACATGGTCATAAGTAGTCAGACCCTTTGCTGTGACACTCATATTTAACTCACATGCTGTCCATTTCTTCTGATCCTCCTTGAGATGGTTCTGCTCCTTCATTGGAGTCCAGCTGTGTTTAATTGAACTGATTGGACTTGATTAGGAAAGGCACACACCTGTCTATATAAGACCTTACAGCTCACAGTGCATGTCAGGGCAAATGAGAATCATGAGGTCAAAGGAACTGCCCAAGGAGCTCAGAGACAGAATTGTGGCAAGGCACAGATCTGGCCAAGGTTACAAAAGAATTTCTGCAGCACTCAAGGTTCCTAAGAGCACAGTGGCCTCCATAATCATTAAATGGAAGAAGTTTGGGACGACCACAACTCTTCCTAGACCTGGCCGTCCAGCCAAACTGAGCAATCGTGGGAGAAGAGCCTTGGTGAGAGAGGTAAAGAAGAACCCAAAGATCACTGTGGCTGAGCTCCAGAGATGCAGTAGGGAGATGGGAGAAAGTTCCACAAAGTCAACTATCACTGCAGCCCTCCACCAGTCGGGGCTTTATGGCAGAGTGGCCCAACGGAAGCCTCTCCTCAGTGCAAGACATATGAAAGCCTGCATAGAGTTTGCCAAAAAACACATGAAGGACTCCCAGACTATGAGAAATAAGATTCTCCGGTCTGATGAGACTAAGATTGAACTTTTTGGCGTTAATTCTAAGCGGTATGTGTGGAGAAAACCAGGCACTGCTCATCACCTGCCCAATACAATCCCAACAGTGAAACATGGTGGTGGCAGCATCATGCTATGGGGGTGTTTTTCAGCTGCAGGGACAGGACGACTGGTTGCAATTGAAGGAAAGATGAATGCGGCCAAGTACAGAGAGATCCTGGAAGAAAACCTCTTCCAGAGTGCTCAGGGCCTCAGACTGGGCCGAAGGTTCACCTTCCAACAAGACAATGACCCTAAGCACACAGCTAAAATAACAAAAAAGAGTGGCTTCAGAACAACTCTGTGACCATTCTTGACTGGTCCAGCCAGAGCCCTGACCTAAACCCAATTGAGCATCTCTGGAGAGACCTGAAAATGGCTGTCCACCATCCAACCTGACAGAACTGGAGAGGATCTGCAAGGAAGAATGGCAGAGGATCCCGAAATCCAGGTGTGAAAAACTTGTTGCATCATTCCCAAGAAGACTCATGGCTGTACTAGCTCAAAAGGGGGCTTCTACTCAATACCGAGCAAAGGGTCTGAATACTTATGACCATGTGATATTTCAGTTTTTCTTTTTTAATAAATTTGCAAACATTTCTACATTTCTGGTTTTTTTCTGTCAAGATGGGGTGCTGAGTGTACATTAATGAGAAATAAAATTAACTTTTTTGATTTAAGCAAATGGCTGCAATGAAACAAAGAGTGAAAAATTTAAAGGGGTCTGAATACTTTCCGTACCCACTGTATGTCAACACAGGAATGTACTTAAACATTTCATAAATCTCCCGTTCGCAAAAACACTACCTCCACAAAGAATCTGGTTGCGGATTATGTCCGCGATATGAAATGTTGAAAATGTCGGAGAATATTGTTTAGATAATATCTAATGTGATTCAAAGGAAAGGTAATAAAAATCCACTCTCGCCTCACAGCAAGAGGGTCCCGGGTTCGATCCCCGGGTTGGCCCCGGGTTCCTTCTGTGTGGAGTTTGCATGTTCTCCCCGTGTAAGCGTGGGTTCTCTCCGGGTTCTCCGGCTTCCTCCCACAGTCCAAAGACATGCAGGATGGGGATAGGTTCATTGGTGATTCTAAATTGCCCGTAGGTGTGAATGTGAGTGTCAATGTTTCCCCTACCATTGTACAGGCCTGGCGGGCCGCCAGGCCAAAAAAAAAAATCAACATGCAAAAAAAATAAGCCACTTATCAATTAATTCATAAATCAATAATCATTTACATTAGGAGCGCCTCTGTGCAGCGCGACGCAAGTCAAACTGCTTCGTGCCTAGCTGTTAACTGGTAGGCTTCACTGCCTACTACAGCGGAATAATAATTCTATAGAAGAACGGTGTCTCTTCAGCCAACCGGCATACTTTATTTCGGTGCCCAAGAACATGTTGCCCTCCGTGAGAGCCAGGTACAAGAGAGAGAGAAAAAATGCAGTGTTTTTCCCTTCAGGCCACGCGACACATGACCACATCCAGCGCAACAGCGCCTCCCCATGGACAAATACAGTTACATGCATTCATACACTTAAACCACTCTCAACACTCCCACTTATGAATGACATGGATACTGTACAGAGTTTACATAATTCAAATAAACAAAGCAAAACAAAACAAAAACATGACAATGTCAAGTGTCAACATTTTACACACCAAACATGACTCCAGCAAATTTCCTCAGCTTAACTCTGGAGGCTGGTTTTGTCATGACATCCGCCACCATGTTGTCTGTGGGACAGTAAGCAAGTGACATCTTATCTTCCCTTATGATGGACCTAATAAAGTGATACTTAATGTCCACATGCTTACACCTTTGTCTACACACCGGGTTATTAACAAGTGCAATTGTCCCCTGGTTGTCCTCAAGACAATAGTTTTCTTATACTCACAGGTACCTAAACCTCTCAGTAATTGCTCCAGATAAATACACTCCTGTATTGTTAGGGCTAGGGCAATGTATTCGGCTTCGCGTGTGGATAACGCTATCGTGGGTTGCTTCTTGGCTTTCCAAGAGACTAAGGAGCTGTCTTTACCCAGACTCACATAATACCCGGAGGTACTACGTCTGTCGCTAGCGTCCCCAGCCCAGTCTGCATCGCTATAAGCCCGTAGGCCTAGATCTTCGTCGCTCTTTCTGAAACAGAGCTGTTTGTCTGCAGTACCTCTGAGATAACGCAAAACATGTTTCACTGTAACCCATTGCTCGTCTGTAGGGTCAGCAAAATGCTGGGATAACTTGCTCACTACGAAACATAGGTCAGGACGTGTACAGGTTGTCAAGTAAATGAGACTGCCGACAGCCTCTCTGTACTTCTTCACGTCAAGCATTTTGGGCACATCTTCTGAGTATTCTAATTTTTGGTCACATGGTGTTTCTCTAATTCTACACTCCTGCATGTCGAAACGTTCCCGTATCTTTTCAATATATCTCTTTTGTGTCACTTTCACACAGCCATCACACTGGCTGAAGTCCATGCCCAGAAAACACTTCAGACTACCTAGGTCCTTCGTCTTAAATCTGGTAGAAAGCATGTTTTTCACTTCCTCTAGGCTGTTGCTGTTACTGGCCGCGATGATGAGATCATCCACCCAGATGACTACTATTACCTTTCCTACGTCCTTCGACTCCTTTGTGTAGACGCAGTGGTCTGTTGGGTTCTGAATGAAGTTGTCATTTACTAGGCATGTGTGGAGCATCTCATTCCAATTACGCCCTGACTGCTTCAGGCCGTAAATTGATTTCTCTAATTTACACACTAGCTTTTCTCCCTCTTTTTCGTAACCTTCAGGTTGTTCCATATAGATATCTCGATCAATGGGGGCGTGCAGATAGGCTGTTTTTACATCCATTTGATGCAAGATTAAATCGTCTTGGGCTGCTATCTGCATTACCACACGTATACTTGTAAGATTGGCTGTTGGGGAGAAGGTCTCGCCATAATCTATCCCTGCCCTCTGACTATAGCCTTTCGCTACAAACCTAGCTTTGTACTGGTCATGTCCGTCAATGTCACCTTTGATCGTGTACACCCTTTTTCCTCCCACTGTTTCTCTGCCCTCTGGTAATTTAGTCAGGGTAAAGGTCTGGTTGTCTTCTAGGGACTTCATCTCCTCGTCCATCGCTTTCTTCCACTTTTCTGACTCAGTTGATGTCATGGCCTCTTTAAAGGTCAGGGGTACACCACAGACTGCTCGATAGCAATAATCTACACTAGTGAGTGTACTATCATCGTCATCAGTCTTTTCTGACACATAATCTCTCAGGTACCCCGGGCGTTTACGCTCTCTGCTGGGATATCTCCCACTGTCTGAGGCATGTGGCGTCGCCCTAGTGTGCTTCTCACCATCATCCTGCGGTGCTGACTGTGAACCGTCAGTCTGTACATCTGTACTCAGTATACTAGGCTGTGGGGTCTCTATTCTCTCGTCACAACCTACATTGGGGTCCAGTCCCAGCTCCAGTGTCTGAGTCTCGTTTTCACAAGTTGTCTTGGTAACAAACTTTACTAGTCTGTGCTTCTGCACTTTTCCTCTGCTAGGGTAGTAGACTAGGTAGGCGGGACTGCCCTTATCATGTCCTACAAAAAGTCCTCTCTCGCACCTAGAATCCAGCTTTCCTCTGTCTTGTTGGTAAGCATAGCACACTGACCCGAATTTATGCATCCTGGCTAGATCACACTTTTTACCTGTCATTGCAGTATATGGGGTAGTGCCAGTGTGCTTGTTAAAGCACCGGTTCCTGGTATAGGCTGCTTCCTGGACGGCATAGTGCCAAAGACTTTTAGGTAGGTCACTGTCAATAGGCATACACCTTGCCATCTCGAATAGAGTACGCCCTTCCCTTTCAGCTATCCCGTTCTGGTGCGGGGAGTAAGGACAGGAAGTCTCGTGTCTGATTTTGTTCTTTCTCAGTAGTGTCTGAAATTCTCTGTTAGTGAATTCAGTCCCGTTGTCTGATCTTATACATTTCACAGTGCCGTAAGGCGCTACGTCTGCCAGATACTTCTCAGTGGCCTGGATTGTATCGCTTTTTGCTTTCAGGAAGTAAGTGGACACTGTCCCTGTATACACATCTGTGAAAGACTGCATGTACTTTTAACCGTCTATGGACGGATTGCTTACTGGGCCAGCTAGATCTGTGTTCACCAACTCGAGTGGTGTCTTTACCTTATCAGTAGGATCTCTGTTCCTCGTTTGAGTAAACTTTCCCTCTATGCACACTACACATTCTTTATCAGGCTTACGCTTTGCACCTTTAATGTGCATGCCTTCTGTTACATTCTGCAGCTTCAAGATATCATCGTAATTGCAGTGACCCATTACTTCGTGCCAGGTCTGGATATCATAGCTAACATGGCACACATCACCTACATCACACTCGGTTTGTAAGTAGTACATCCTCTTACATACATAAATATCAAACCTAGTGCCATCTGGCATCACTATGACATCTTTACCTTCATCAAAGAACACTTTTGCACCGTGAGCAGTAGCAGACTTCACTGAAAAGAGTTCTTGGGGTTATGAGGGGATGTAGAGAGCGTTCTTTAAAGTCACTGCACACCGGCGCCCCTCACTGTCTATGAGACAAACCTGTGCATCCCCCTTGCCTTGTGCCACTCCGGCTGTACGCTTCCCGTCTGCGAGCTCCATGCAATGTCTCTCTGGCTTGAAGGTGCTGTCGAAGTTCTTAAACTTGCTCCGGTCATTGATGATATGGGACGTCGCGCCCGTGTCCACGATCAGTCCCTTTCTCCGTTCCTGCGGTTGCTCTGAGAGGCTGGCATCTCCTGTTTGCGCGCGGAAGGTGTAGTCCTCTCCCGTGGCGCCATCTGGTCCACGACCTGCTCTACGTCCACCGCCGTCGCCGCCCCCGCCATCATGGACACACGCACACCGGGTGTTACGTTCACGTTCCTTCTTGTTACACACCTTGTCTGTGTGCCCCCTGCTTTTGCAAAAACTGCACCAAACCTTCTCTGTACAGTCATCCCTTCTGTGGCCCTTTTCTCCGCAACGCCAACACACCATCTCCGCTGGCCCGGTCCTTTTCCACGGCGCCGCTTGAGCCCTGAGCACCCTCTCTCCCGGCTCTTCCACGACAGGGTCTGAATCTTCTGAAGCCTCGAAATTTCGCAGCTTTGTCTTGAACTCTGCCAGCCTCATGTCCGCTGAGCCATGCGTCACCAACAGCGTAAACGGCTTGTACTTCTCCGGTAACCCCCTCATCACCATTGCCATCATCAGTCCCTCACTCGGTGCTTCACCCTCACTCCTAAGCGTTGTGAAGATTTGCTCAGCTCGGATAATGTATTCGGTTACAGTCTCGCTTTCAGCCTTCTTCAACGCAGTCATGGTTATGTACAGGGAGACAATCCGGGGTCTACCTTTTCCGATGTAGTGTTCTCTTAACACTTTGAGACTTTCTCTGCCATTGTCCTTTGTGTCTCTGAATATCAGTCCCAAGCTTGTATTGTCAAGTAGCGGCGCCAATGCACAATAGGCGTCCGCGTTTAGCTTGTCGTCTTTAGCCTTTTCTTCCTCCGTTAGCGGTCCAGCTGGCTCTGTGAGGATTGTCTGCTTCAGCCCCACTCCGTGCATGCAGCACAGCATCCTTTCTTCCCAGAGCTCGTACTCCTCTGCTCTCCCGTCGAACTTGGGCCATTTGGTCTTGCTTCCTGTCGCCATGGCTTTTTGTGTTTGTAGCTCTTACTTGTTTTTAGCCTAGCTTTAGCTTCCCGGGTACTCGATGCTAAGCTAGCTCTTTTACACTTCTGTATGCTAGTGCAACCTTGCTAGCTCTCGCCGCATGTGTCCGTCAAACTTTAGAATTATTCTCGGTTGCTGGGCCCATAACCTGTTAACTGGTAGGCTTCACTGCCTACTACAGCGGAATAATAATTCTATAGAAGAACGGTGTCTCTTCAGCCAACCGGCATACTTTATTTCGGTGCCCAAGAACATGTTGCCCTCCGTGAGAGCCAGGTACAAGAGAGAGAGAAAAAATGCAGTGTTTTTCCCTTCAGGCCACGCGACACATGACCACATCCAGCGCAACAGCGCCTCCCCATGGACAAATACAGTTACATGCATTCATACACTTAAAGGAGTCATAACCTGGTTTTATACGTATCCAGCCCCCCTTGGATCGCTTTGGATCAATTCGTAAAACTTATTAGAAAAAAAAAAAAATTTTAATCAAACATTGAGCTTGTTCTGACCCTTTTTCGTACCGCGATTTTATCACGCGAGATTACGCGCGAGGTTTTGACTGGTCCGGATGTGCATTGTATAATATGTAATGAGGCGCGCGTTGATTCGCCGCAGGAAGGACAGAGCCGGGGGGGCTTGCCTGCATGCAGACTCCAAAACATAAACAGCCCCCTGTCATGGCGCACACACTAAATGACGAACCTTACGGAATTCAGGCATTTATGTACGAACCAGAGTCGGAACCCGAACCGGAGAGTGAAGAGCCAGAGACGGTTGAAGAGACACGTTTACAGCAGGACGTCAGGTAGCGGACGGGGGGGGGTTGGGTGGTGAAAGAGGGGTGGGCTTATGCAAGTAGCCTCCACGGTGACGTCACCGTAGGCGCAGAATCAAAATCTCGTGCTTTAGGAATGCACACCCTTGTGTGCTATTCCTGTTCGGAAAAAGAGCAGAAGCGAAAAAACGGCGCCACTTTCAAACTCCAGCCTTTCAGGCAAGTTTCAACTGAGGTCAAACACAGATATGCATGTTTTAACAAGAGAAATTGCGATTTCCTGGTGATGACTCCTTTAAACCACTCTCAACAAGCGATGTGAGTACCGCTGTTGAGAGCGCGGGCATACATTCTGGGATGTTTAAGGTTTGTTAGCTAACCAACTGGCGCCGCCGGAGGCAACTCCGGAAAAAAAGACAGGTGCAGGTGAGACGGAAGAAAGGGGAGCAGATTGCAGTGGAGAGGGGGGCTGGTCGAGGACCGTTGCACGGTTCACACCAGGTTCACACCGGCTGCCGAAGCACCGCAAATAGCCACGGAACGGAGCCCGCTTCCTCTCGGCACCCTTGTTAACCAATAGTGTAGTTCAGACCAGACGCGGAGCGCCGCGATCCTACGCGCCGTGTAGCGATCGTTTCGCCGTCTATTTCGGGTGTATTATGTGCGCGAGCCGCGAGCGATCGCGTCAATTCTGGCAGAAAGTCACACAAAGAAACACGAGACAATCCGGTCAATTTGCAAAATAAAAGCAATTTTCAAAATAAAATACAGCGATTGACAAATGCGATCATATTTGTGTATCTAAACAGAGTAGAGAGATGAAAACAAACAAGCTTCTCTCTCTCTCTCTCTCTCTCTCTCTCTCTCTCTTTTGGTAAGCAATAATGATGAAAATAACACAGACAATAGGCTAGTTTTCCCAGGCATTGTCAAATGTATGTAACTCTGTTATAATAGAATGAATAAAAAACTTGTGGCCAAGTTCCCCTACGACAAGACCTTGGTGAAGTTCTTCACAAAACCCAGAAAAATCAAGTGCAGCAGAGAACAATACACACTGTGTGGTTGAAGTGCACATGAAGCATGTTCCATTTGTACTGTATGCAATAAATGCATCTTAATAAGTCACTCTCTCCTTGTGATCTTCAAAACACTCGGGTTGAACATAAATTTGAATGCAAATATAATAATTGCAGAATTGCAGACTGCTTGCTGTATCACTTAATCCAAATGCACCAATACACCATCCCACGCGTCTCGTCTGCTTAGGGTTTTTTCGGTGGGTACCACCGGGCCTGAAAAAAATTCTAGGGGAAACACTGAGTGTGAATGGTTGTCTGTCTCTACATGTTGGCCCTGCGATAGACTGGCGACCTGTCCAGGGTGTACCCTGCCTTCGCCCAATGACAGCTGGGATCGGCTCCAGCCCCCCCCCCGCGACCAGAAATTGGATGGATGGAGGGTAATCAAAATCCTCTCCCGACGCAAAGCTGCTAGAATCACTTTTATTTCCGTATCGATTAGGATGACGATGAAAGGACGGCACAATTTTTCAGAGTTGGTTCAGATTCCGGAAAAAGGCGGAGACATGTAGGGAGAAACTCAGGGTTTGATGAAGAAAACCTGCTAGCGAGCAGGTTAGGTTCACGGAGCATGTTACCCGGGTAACTGACTCAGATTTATGCTGAACTGGCTTTGTGAAACCGAAAAACCAGAGTTTCCCTCATCTCAGGGTTAACTAACTCAAGGTTTTCACTAAACCTGCTTTGTGAAACGGACCCCTGGTCTACATATCAGTAACAACACAATTGCATGTTGCCTCTCAACTCTCAACAACGCTTTAAGCAGCCGTAGCTGAGACAAAGTGCTGTACATGAAAATAAATAAAACATAAATCATAAAAAGATAGGAGACAAAATAAAAACAATAAAAATGTTAAAACAATAAAAACAGTAAAGATGTTAAAACAATAAAAACAATAAAACACTAGAACACTACAAACCAGAGCAGAGTCTCATGCTGAGTTAAAAGCCAAAGAATAAAAGTGGTTTTTAAGACGAGTTTTAAAAATGGACTGTGAGGGGGCTTGTCTAATGTGGAGCGGCAGGACATTCCAGAGTTTAGGACCGGCAGTGGAAAAAGCTCTTTCCCCTCTGAGCTTCCGCTTAGACCTCGGTACCTCCAGGAGCAGCTGGTCAGCTGACCTGAGGCACCGAGCAGGAGCGTAGGGATGAAGAAGCTCAGGGAGGTAAGGAGGGGCGAGACCATTTAAAGATTTAAAAACAAATAAAACAATCTTAAAATGAACTCTAAAATGCACAGGCAGCCATTGGAGGGAGGCCAGAATGGGGTTGATGTGCTGGCTCTTACGTGCCCCAGTTAAGAGGCGAGCAGCAGCGTTCTGGACCAACTGGAGGCGGGTGAGGGAGGACTGGCTGACTCCAAGGTAAAGTGAATTGCAGTAATCCAGCCGAGATGTAATGAAGGCGTGAATTACTGCTTCAAAGTGCCTTAGTGCAAGAAAGGGCTTCACCTTTGCCAGCTGCCTCAGATGAAAGAAGCTGGACTTCACTATCGCACTAATTTGCCGGTCCAATTTAAAATCACTGTTCATCTTAAAACCCAAGTTTGAGACTAATGGCTTCATATATTGTGCCAACGGGCCAAAGTCAGCAGGGGGGGGGGGGGGGGGGGTTCACTAGAAGCGCTCGGACCAAACACCATCACTTCTGTCTTCTTTTCATTACATTTTAAAAAGTTCAGTGACATCCATGCTTTAATGTCTTCAAGACATAACAGAAGTGGTGTCAGACAGGCGTTTTTCTTTTTTAGTGGCACATAAATCTGACTGTCGTCGGCGTAAAAATGAAAGGAGATGCCATGTTTTCTCAGAATGGAACCCAGGGGAAGCAGATACAGAGAGCCCTAAAATTGAACCCTGTGGAACGCAGGGTTCAATGCCCACCAAGGCATACACTCATAGATCTTCCCTCAAGATATGATCTGAACCAATTTAGGGCGCTACCACTAATGCCCACTAGGTGCTGCAAGCGTGAGACTAAAATATTGTGGTCCACAGTATCGAATGCTGCAGTTAGGTCGAGCAGGACAAGGATCACATGGTCTCCAGAGTCAACCGCCACGAGGATGTCATTAAAAACTCTTAATAAGGCTGACTCTGTACTATGCAATGTTTTAAAACCAGACTGGAAAACCTCCAGGATATCATGCTCATCCAGGAATGATTTTAACTGAGCATGGACAACTTTTTCCAGGATTTTTGAAATAAAAGGCAGCTTGGAGATAGGTCTATAATTGGCTAGCATACCACGATCAAGGCCAGGTTTCTTAGGCAGGGGTTGCACCACAGCATGTTTAAAACTTTGGGGGACAACACCAGAGGACAAACTGCTGTTAATAATGGTCAGAACTGACTGGCCTATACAGGGGAATACCTCTTTAAAAAAGTGAGGTGAGACAGTGTCACAGGGAGAGCCTGATGGTTTTATCTGGCCAACCACTTTTTCTAGGGCAATCAAAGACACGGGCTCAAAGGAATCAAGCACAGCTGAACATGGTCAGAGGGGTCAGATGCAGGTGTGGTGATGAGAGCCCTTGTGGTAGCAACCTTATCAATGAAGAAGTGTAGGAAGCTATTGCACATTTCTGGGGATTCCTCTGTGCATGCAGGCTGAGGTAAGCCGAGAACAGATTCAATGGTTTTAAATAACACGTGGGTTGTGAGAATTCGATTCAATAATGTTTGACAGGTGCTCTGTTCTGGCCTCTCTGACAGTGCTCTGGTAGCAGTGCCAGCAGTCTTTTAGGATTTGGCGAGAAACCTGCAGCTTGTCCTTCTTCCACCTGCGTTCAGCTTTGCGGCAATCCTGTCTGGCTGCGCGAGTTCTCGCATTGAACCAGGGCTCAGATTTAGCTTTGGGCTGCACAGTTTTAAATGGAGCCACAGAGTCCAGTGGTTCGGCAGGAGGAGTGAAACCAAGAACTGAGCACCTCCGTGTTTGCAGATGTTATGTCAGAGGGGACACAGAGCTGGTTGAAGGCAGCAGAGAACTGACCGGCAGTGACAGGTTTAAAAATCCGACGGCAGCGAGCAGGAGCGGCAGATTTAATTGCAGCACAGGAGACGGCAGCTTCAAACAGTACCGGCAAATGATCAGAGAACACACTGTCACAGACCATGACAGAGGAAGAGATCTAGTGTGTGTCCATGTTCATGTGTGGGACCAGACACGCACTGCTCCAAATTAAGAGTCAATAAGGCTTAAAAAGTCCTTCACCAACTGTTTATCAGGACAGCAATCCCCTACAAGCAGGACACGGTCATACTCAGGCATAATTTCAGCCAGAAGATCGGAGAAGTCAGTAGTTATGTTCTTCTGTCTGTGTGCAGGTGACTCACCTGGTGATCAAGCGTTCTCAGTTCTTCCATTTCAAACCTGGAGATTACGTCTACATCAACATCCCAGTCATTGCCAAGTATGAGTGGCACCCATTCACCATCAGCAGTGCTCCTGAGCAGTCAGGTATCCCTCGCCGCTCATACACACACTTGAGTACCTCCATTTCTTTCTACTTTTTACTTATAATCCACGTTTAGGGACCCCAGTCTTCAGAAATAGTCAGATACACCATTTTAGAATAGGAGAAAATAACGCATTTACACTGCATGTGACAATAGGTGGGCATGTCTGTAAGGAAGAGACTTGTGGATACCTAGAGAACCATTTACATTCACATATCTTTAAGTGAGAGGCCAATTCAAAAATCATCAGGCCAGTTTTCATTTCACAGGTTTCACCTATCCTAGGAGCATTATTCAGCCTCAGCTGTTAGTTCAGTTATTCATCGGGAAATGACAGTTGACAGTCGCTTCCTTTTTTGTGTTTTGAGGTTTAATGCTGTGTTCACACCAAACACTAAGCAATTTATTTGCACAACGCGATTGCATACAAAGTCAATGCAAAGACATAAATAGATGCAAATTCTCACCGTGTGACACAAATGAGGTGAATATGCGAAATTCGTGTGACTTGAAATATTTCAACTCGAGCTAGAAATTCACGTGACACCGTGTCACTGAAGCCTATCAGCGTTGAGAATCTCCTCATCACATCCTGACGTTATTGAATCAGACATGGAGGAAACAAATCTGGCATCCGTCTACGATTCACCGAGCACCTCTGGGTGATGTTATGAACTCAGACAGAGTGTTTGGTTTTTCCGGCATACCTGGGACTTCATAACAAGTACCAAACAGCAATAGTGGTTATTTCAGCCATGACTGATGCAGTGTTGTTGGTGTCTACATCGCTACTACGCTCTCAGTTGAAAGTAGCTTTTTACTTACAGATGGTGTGAACATGGCATTAAGACCTTCTACAGCCTCTTAAACACATTATGTCGGCAGGTCCCTGAGGGTTAAAGTCATTGAAAGCTGTGACCTTTGACCTCCAGACAGTCTGTGGCTTCACATCCGCTCAATGGGTCAGTGGACCAACCGTCTGTACGAGTACTTCAGACAGCCAGAGAGCGAGGCGGTCAGCCCCAAGAGACTAGCCATGAGTCTCAGGAACCGGAGAGAGCTGATGAAGGTTCAGCACACACACCCACACACACACACACACACACACAGTCTGTTAGGTTATACTTTATCATGTTTCTCCTCTTCGCAGGAAGAGTTGTTCAGTTTCACAAGCTGTAACGGAGCTGTAGCTTCTAATGAGGACGACGCCATCGAGCTGATGATGTACCGTCAGAACGGCTCCAGGTCCGAGGTGACCCCGGCCCCCCCAAATTCTGGATCTCAGGGCCCAGCCGAGCCTCTTCCAGACGACCTGGAGCCGGCGGAACGAGGAGAGGCTCCTCCACTCAGAGAGGTGCAGACATGTCTTTGGTATTTCCACAAATATCACAAGAATTTGATCCTTTATCTGTAATGATCTGGTTCTCCTTTTGAAACTGCAGGTTTCTGCCAAGTTTGGTGAGAATCACAGATTCTGCAACATCAAGGTTAGCAAATATCTCATTTAGCATCTGCACTCAAATACGACATCGCTGACTAAAACACTTAAGCTCCTGTGTGTAGGAACAATAAACAGCACTCACAAGTGTTAATACTTTAGACAAGAATGTGTAATTTGGGAGTGGTGCGGCTCCCTGGTGCTGTAAACTGGAGAATATTTTAACTGTTATGCGTGTCTAAAACCGGCCAGAAATGTGTCGCACAGCACAAGTCCAGCAAGGCAACAAGGTAACACAAATTTGAACATAAACACAAAATTGTTCATAAATTCAACATTTCTAAAAAAATCTATTCCTAATACATTACAATTTAATACATACAATTTTCAAATTGATTCAAATTAGCAAAAGTCACAGCGGACTTTGGTGGTCGTCCAAGAGGCTTTTTTGTTGAGAACATTGAACTGGATATGTGCCCTAAATTTCAAGTCAAACCTTCCAAAATGGCCTTTCTGAGCGTTACTTATAGCGCCACCATGAGGCTAATTGGGGTAAAATGTCAGGTAGCATCCCCACATCATTTCCAGTTTCCTGCCAAGTGTCATGTTTCAAGCTCTTTCTCATCTCATGGGAAATTGAGCCAACAAATAAACGGGCACAAACTCAGTAGGGTATAATACCCCTTTGAGTTTGAACACTAAACATTTTAATTAGAAAAGTATATGTGTAGGATTTAAAACATTGGCTTTGGCTAACATTAAAAAAAACACTGACAATAATCATCAGAAGACTTTTAAATATTCTATAATATGAAAAGTCAACTCACTGTAACTTTAAATACTGTGAATCTAATTAAACAAAGTACCTGGCTATGTTTTAACAGTGTTTGTTGTTTGACAGTGTTATGTAGACGGACCGTATGGGACTCCTACGAGACAGATCTTTGCCTCTGAGCATGCAGTCCTGATCGGGGCCGGTATCGGGATCACACCATTTGCCTCCATCTTGCAAAGCATCATGTACCGGTGAGATACCAGATTCTGGTTATATCCTGATTCAGAGTGTAAAACAGCAGCCCACAAACCTCCTTTTCTCAAGAAGCCTGCTTGCTTATGCTAATTGCCAATACTAACACATACCCTAGCCTTGCATGTGAAGTCAAACTCAACAATGTTGTTGTAAGAGTTTAAACTGTACAGACCTTTACAGTAGTTAGCTAAATATAATCATAGCGCCAGCATGCTAGAGATTAGCATTAGCACTAGTGATTAGCTAAATCAATTGATAGGGCCATCATGAATAGTTAGTTACAGTAAAGTATGGCTACATATTAAATTAATGTAGACCACGCCCAGCAGTCCATGTGGTACTTTTTATGTTCAGCAACTGTAGCTAGGTAGCTAGCTGATGAGTCAGCCACTAAATGAGTCAAATTGAACAGTAATGCTTCAGCCACACTATGTCACAGTCACAGTAGAAAAGCATATTCCTATCACAAGATAATTAGTCAAAAACACTGATTCACCAGATTTTGTAATATTAATGGTTTACTTTCAAGTGCCAGGTGCTGTGATTGTAATTCAACACTGGTAATGGGAAATGAGCCAACAATTGACGTGATCGGGCATGTCTCTCCACCCCTGCACATGTTGATATAATTTCCTGGCACATCAGCCAAGACTCTGGTATTTATTCATTTTTTTAATATATTAAAATATGATGTTGTGTTTGTGTTCTACAGATACCGCATGAGGAAGCAGAACTGTCCCAGCTGTAACTACTCCTGGTGTGAAAACATTAAAGACAGCGAGATGAAGTTACGCAAAGTAAGGAAACACCACCGAGGTTTGATTGCACAAATCATGTTGAAGATTTATGAGATGTTTTAAGATTGTGTTGAGTGTGTATAACCTTTGACATACGTCTCTTATGGACCCTGCAGGTCGACTTTATCTGGATCAACAGAGACCAGAAGTCGTTTGAATGGTTTGTAAGTTTGCTGACTAAACTGGAGATGGACCAGGCTGATGAAGAGCCAGAAGGTGGGAAATTTAACTTTATTTTTTATAACTCAACATAGAGTGAAAATTAAAATGTATAAAAATTAATAATCTGCTGCCTCAAAGCTGGACTGAGTCCAGTCAGATGTCTGAGAGGATTTCTCTATGGGATTATTAAACATGGGGACATGGCATAATTTGGATTTACCGAACATTATTGGTGTTCTCTGCCTTCTTCATGAAGCTGCAGAATCGTCTGTTGAGGTGGCTGGAAGGTAGGTCTGTGTGCTGCTGTGTTGGGGCGTGCAGCTGGTCCTTCTCTCCGAGTACCTAGGTACTGCAAGGCCAGCTTGGCAGCGGTGAGCCTGTCCTCTGGCTCATGCTCCTTCACCCAGGTCCTCGCCTCAGTGGGGAGTACCCTGAGTAACTGCTCTTGGATGACAGCTTTACCGACCTCTTGCTTAGTGTGCTGCTCCGGTCGAATCCAGCGCCGGTAGAGACCTAACAGGCGGTTGTAGGTCTCTGTGTTTTTTTCCCCGGGTGGAACCATGGTGGATCGGAACTGCTGCCGGTACCTCTCTGGGGAGATTTCGAACTTGGTCAGACGTGCTGCCTTCAGGTCGCCTCCAATGCCATCCCAGGCAGCAGTGAGACGAGCCTGCATGCCCAATCACTCTCCAGCCAATTCCAGGTTTCAGCAATGTGCTCAAAGTGCAACAAATAATTGTCAATGTCCTCCCCATCTGGTGTCACTGTAAGGTCTGTACTCTGGTCTTGGCTGTTGAGGTCTGCTGCTAATGCCTTGTGACGATCGCTGCAGAGCGGATGCATGTACTGACGCATCCAGACGCATGGTACAACACTGTAAACGGTGTGCCACAAGGTTCTATTTTAGGACCCACTCACTTTACTATCTATATGAATGAGGTGGGTCAAAATATTAATGCATCTGTACATCTTTATGCTGATGACACCGTTCTATTGCTGTGCATCTTCTGTTGCCCAGGTGTTCACAGAACTGCAGTCTGCATTTGACGCAATTCAGGCGCAATTGTCTCATCTCAGGCTAGTTCTAAATGCTGGTAAAACTAAGTTTATGTTCTTTTCAAATAAAAAGAAGGTGCCTGCGGTTTTACCCCGTATTACGTCTGCTCAGGGTACTCCCATTGAGTCTGTGGCCACTTACAAATATCTAGGCATCACAGTGGATTTCAGAAACAAAGCCTGTTTCTCTTTTAAAGCCAGAAAACGTATTGTTGCGGCCACTTTCTTGCCACTCCTGGATTATGGTGATGTTATGAATGCCCCTGCTCACTCTTTGCAACTGCTAGATGCCGCATATCACGGGGCCTTGAGATTCATAACTTGTTGTAAACCCCTCACACATCACTGTACATTGTACTCTCTCACAAACTGGTCTTCACTTTCCATGCGCAGAACCACTCACTGGTATCTATTTATCTATAAATCCATCATCGGACTGCTCCCCTCCTATTTGTCCACATACTTGACACGGAAACAGTCCGATCGCAGCCTCCGGTCCCTGGAATTCATCTCGTTTGCCATCCCGTCAGTCCGTACTGAACTTGGCAAGAAGGCATTCTCTTATGCTGCACCTGCAACCTGGAACATGCTCCAGCAGAGGCTGAAGCTGTCCAGCTTTATTCCTTTAGGGGAATTCAAATTGCTGGTAGGAAAGCTGATGAGACAGTCTGTGGGGGTCTGCACATGTATTTAACCAGTCCTATTCTTCTTTGCACTTTGTAGTTTGCACTATACTACTTTAATGTTTGTATTCCGTGTTGTGTCTCCTGTATGTTCAGTTGTCTGTAACTTTGTGTTTTGCTGCTGCCTACCTGGAACAGGTCTCTCTTGTAAATGAGACCCTGGGTCTCAATGAGATTTTACCTGTATAAATAAAGGTTAATAAAATAAAATAAAAATGGTGCTGGTGTGGGCAGGTTGAGTTGGGGACTGTGTGCTGTCTCTGTGCTTGGAGTTGCAGCTGTATGGGGTCAGTTCAGTCTCATTAATAATGAATGCACAGAGAAGGATTCACAAATGTATTTTGTGATTTATATATAAATGACTCTTCTCACAAATACATTTCGTTTTAAATAAATGTAATATAAATCCATAAATATATGAATTAAAAAAATATTTGCAATTTTCATAAAAAATGTATTTGTATGTTGTTACATTTATATACAAACTGTAAACTTGAATTTAAAAGACGCTTTTCATTTGTGAACTTGTTTGCATTTGTTCGTGAACTGGTCTGTATTTATTTGTGGATTTTTGAGACTCTCCTGATGTGGCTGGATTCACAAATGCATTTTTTTCAACAAGGAACTCTCTGTAGCCAATCAGATGCCTCCCTCATTCTCAGCCAATCACATGACTGCATTCCCACGAGGGGTACCTCACCACGGCCAGAGCACAGCTTTTTCCCTGCGCATTTTGCGTTGCTTTTCGGTAAAAGAAAAGTTTTAAAAAGTGATTTTATTCTCTCTCTTAAGAGCCTCCCTTAAAAGCATTATGGCTAACTAGTTAGCTAATGCAAATGCGCAAAATGCGCAGAGAAAAAGCTGTGCTGTGGCCATGGTGAGGTACCCCTCCTGGGAATGCAGTCATGTAATTAGCTGAAAACGAGGGAGGATTGGCTACAGAGAGTTCCTTGTTGAAAAAAATGCATTTGTGAATCCTTCTCTGTGCATTCATTATTAATGAGACTGAACTGACCCCATACAGCTGAGCGTGGCGGGTTCGGAACCAGTGGGACCTGGACAGCAGGCTCTCAGACCTTGGAGCTCCGCCAACAGGCCCTCCTCCCTCCTATTTTTGGGCTGCCAAAAAATCTCTCATCGTTGTGAGCAGGTGGCCTACCTGTTGAAGCTGGTGCTGCGGTTGCTGATGCAGGCCAGCCCTCCCACTCATCTCCCTTTGATGACAGCAAGGAGGGTACTGTCTCCCAGGCCAGATCTGCACCGGCCAGTGCGGCCCCCTTCAACTGCTCTCGATGCTGGGAACGCAGTTGTTGGGGATGTAGCAGGAGCAGATTTGGTTATCAACAGCTAATTATTAATGTCAATATGATTATCGATATTAATAATTATATTTAATATGTTATTATGATATAATCATGAATAAGTGGGGCACCACCCTGGGATCAGGGAAAAGATAACCCAAAACTGTATTCAGTCTCAATATAAAAGGTCTTATACTCACATGCCAATCATCGTGATCATTGGCATAGAAGTATGAAACCATCGAACAATTAAAAAGGCGTAAAATTCAAGCACTAGCCTTCACAACCTGCTGTTATCCAGTGACATATACACAACAAGCACAAGAGGTCGCTAGTTATAATATAATAAGATTTATTAAAATCAGTAATAATGATCACAATCAATAACACTGCAATTAACAAAGCCTTATTACCTAACTACCTAACACACAAAGCTAAGCTAAACAAAGGAAGAGAAACACGTGGAGTGTGTGTGTGTGTGTGTGTGTGTGTGTGTGTGTGTGTGTGTGTGTGTGTGTGTGTGTGTGTGTGCGTGCGTGTGTGTAGAGAGAGAGAGCGAGACAGAGAGAGATATGGTCTGGAGAAAGGAAGGAAGCTGCTTTGTCTCTTGTTGGTAAGTCAGAAACTAATTGTAGATTTGGGTTTAGGCATTGTGTGTGTAAAGCTAGTGGTAACATTTAGTCTAGTATTGATAGCTTGGTGTTGAACTTCTTGTGAAGCTGTCTATGGTAAGTGAGCAATCAGCTTGTTTGAGCCAGCTCACCTGTAGTGAATAGACTTGATTAGAGGGAAGGAGGAGCCACAGTCAGAACTTAAAGGACAGCAGTAGTTCTCTTCAAACCACATTTGGTCTGGAGAAAGGAAGGAAGCTGCTTTGTCTCTTGTTGGTAAGTCAGAAACTAATTGTAGATTTGGGTTTAGGCATTGTGTGTGTAAAGCTAGTGGTAACATTTAGTCTAGTATTGATAGCTTGGTGTTGAACTTCTTGTGAAGCTGTCTATGGTAAGTGAGCAATCAGCTTGTTTGAGCCAGCTCACCTGTAGTGAATAGACTTGATTAGAGGGAAGGAGGAGCCACAGTCAGAACTTAAAGGACAGCAGTAGTTCTCTTCAAACCACATTTGGTCTGGAGAAAGGAAGGAAGCTGCTTTGTCTCTTGTTGGTAAGTCAGAAACTAATTGTAGATTTGGGTTTAGGCATTGTGTGTGTAAAGCTAGTGGTAACATTTAGTCTAGTATTGATAGCTTGGTGTTGAACTTCTTGTGAAGCTGTCTATGGTAAGTGAGCAATCAGCTTGTTTGAGCCAGCTCACCTGTAGTGAATAGACTTGATTAGAGGGAAGGAGGAGCCACAGTCAGAACTTAAAGGACAGCAGTAGTTCTCTTCAAACCACATTTGGTCTGGAGAAAGGAAGGAAGCTGCTTTGTCTCTTGTTGGTAAGTCAGAAACTAATTGTAGATTTGGGTTTAGGCATTGTGTGTGTAAAGCTAGTGGTAACATTTAGTCTAGTATTGATAGCTTGGTGTTGAACTTCTTGTGAAGCTGTCTATGGTAAGTGAGCAATCAGCTTGTTTGAGCCAGCTCACCTGTAGTGAATAGACTTGATTAGAGGGAAGGAGGAGCCACAGTCAGTACTTGCGGTAAATTGAGCACTTAAAAGGCTGTCACTACAGCGTCAGCTGCAGCGTCGGGCCATCAGAACGAAGACAGCTGAACAAAGACACAGGGAGTCTATCTGTGGGAGTCCATCGAGGAAGCCCATTGAGGTAGGTATAACATCTCAACCCCCCCCCCCCCCCCCCCCCTCGCAGCCATGTGTCTTATCCCAGTCAGGACATCGCACTGGAGAAGATTTTACCGAAGTCCCTTCATTCGAGGCTGTAACCCATCCAATCTCTGCTACCCACCAATCTCCACCGGTAAGGAACTTGAAGTACTAGGGGGGCTGTGGAACTGCCAGTCTGCAGTCAAGAAGGCGGACACCATCTCAGCCTATGCCTCCCTGCAGTCTCTCCACTTCCTGGCCCTCACAGAGACCTGGATCACCCCAGAAAACACTGCCACTCCAGCTGCCCTTTCAACTGCCTACTCATTTTCACACTCCCCAAGACGAACAGGGCGAGGAGGAGGAACTGGGCTCCTCATCTCACCCACATGGTCCTACCAGGTCCTTCCTCTCGACCACCTACCCCAATCTACGCTTGAATTTCACGCCGTCGCTGTCACCATTCCTTTCAAACTCAACATCATAGTGATCTATCGCCCACCCGGTCCTCTTGGTGACTTTTTGGATGAGATGGATGCCCTCCTGAGCTGCTCCCCTGATGACGGCACACCGCTCGTCGTCCTCGGTGACTTCAACATCCACTCGGGAAAGCTACACTCATCTGAATTCATCGACTTCTTTTCCGCATTTGACCTTACGCTCTCCCCCTCTCCACCAACTCACCGGGCCGGGAACCAACTTGACCTTGTCTTCACAAGATCCTGTGGCATCTCGGCAATCTCTGTTACCCCGCTCACCGTGTCCGACCACCACTTTGTGACTTTCTCCCTCCCCATGAAGCCCACCACATCCCTCCCCTCTACGCCTCGAATGGTCACCAGCCGCCGCAACCTGAAATCCCTCACTCCCTCCGCTCTCTCCTCAACTGTTATCTCCTCGCTCCCATCCTCGGAACAGTTCTCCTTAATGCCTACTGAGGAAGCCTCCTCTATCCTGATGTCCTCACTCGCCTCTTCTTTGGACACTCTCTGTCCCCCAATCGCACGACCGGCGCGATCGTCTCCCCCCCCTCCCTGGCTGTCTGAACCTCTGCGAACCAACAGATCATTGTTGCGAGCGTCAGAGAGAAAATGGAAGAAATCGGGACAGCACGAGGACCTTGCTCACTACCACCTCCTCCTCTCTGACTTCACCTCAACTGTTTCGGCAGCTAAATCTGCCTTCTACCTGGCAAAGATCAACTCTTCTGCCTCCAACCCCAGGAAACTCTTCTCCATGTTCTCTTCCCTCCTCACCCCTCCTACCCCTCCGCCCCCTTCCTTCCTTACTGCCGATGACTTTGCAACTTACTTTACCAAGAAAGTAAATGACATCAGCTCATCATTCACGCCTATTCCCTCCCAGAAGACATCTCCCCCAACTCTCAACTCGGATGGTCTTACCAGCTTTAGCCCCCTCACCTCTGAAGACGTTCACGCACTTGTTACATCTAACCGTGCCACCACCTGCTCCCTTGACCCGATTCCCTCCTCTCTTCTCCAGGACATCTCACACGACATCTTGCCATTCCTCACCACCCTGATCAACTCCTCCCTCACCTCAGGTGTCATTCCAGCGGATTTTAAGACCGCTATCGTGAAGCCTCTCCTGAAAAAACCCACCCTTGACGCTACTGACATCCAAAGCTACAGACCTGTATCTCTTCTTTCATTCCTCTCTAAAACCTTGGAACGTGCTGCCTACAACCAACTGTCATCCTATCTCTTGCGGAAGAACCTCCTAGACCCTAACCAATCAGGATTCAGGACTGCCCACTCCACTGAGACGGCCCTCCTCACTGTGACCGAGTCCCTGCGAGACGCCAAAACATCATCCAACTCCTCCGTTCTCATTCTCCTTGACCTATCTGCTGCATTCGACACAGTCAACCACCAAATTCTCCTCTCCACTCTGGCTGAACTTGGCATAACCGACTCTGCTCTCACCTGGTTTACATCATACCTGACAAACCGCACCTTTATGGTCACATGGAATGGCTCTATGTCCAAACCCTGCTCTCTGGACACGGGTGTCCCTCAAGGCTCAGTATTAGGACCGCTTCTGTTCTCACTATACACCAGATCACTAGGTTCTGTTATCACATCGCATGGATTCTCCTACCATTGCTACGCTGATGACACCCAGCTGTTCCTCTCTTTTCCCCCGTCCTCTGACGCTCACATTGCAACTCGCATCTCGGACTGTCTGGCTGACATCTCTGTCTGGACAACTGCACATCACCTCAAGCTTAACCTGAATAAAACCGAACTCCTCTTCATCCCAGGGAAAGACTGCCCTCGCATGGACCTATCGGTCACTGTTGAGGGCATCACAGTATTTCCTTCCTCAACTGCGAGGAACCTGGGTGTAATCCTCGATGACCAACTATCCTGCACCCCCAACATCACTGCTGTGGCCCGATCCTGCAGATTTGCCCTCTACAATATCCGCAGGATTCGGACCTTCCTCACAAAGGATGCAACGCAGCTCTTGGTCCAAGCACTGGTCATCTCCCGCCTTGACTACTGCAACTCTCTCCTGGCCGGACTCCCGGCCTATGCGATTAAACCATTGCAGCGTATCCAGAACGCTGCAGCACGCCTTATCTTCAATCTACCCAAATTCTCCCACGTGACCCCCCTCCTCCGTGACCTCCACTGGCTCCCTGTTGCAGCACGCATCCAATTCAAGACGATGACACTGGCCTTCAGGGCCATCAATGGAACGGCACCTGCCTACCTTCAAACACTGGTCAAACCTCATGCCCCGAAGCGAGCACTCCGCTCCTCTACTTCAGCTGGCCGGCTGGTACCACCATCGCTGAAATCAAACAAATGTCGCTCAGCAAAGTCCAGACTCTTCTCTGTTCTGGCGCCTCAATGGTGGAACGAACTCCCGACCAATGTCAGGACAGCAGAGTCATTTGCCATCTTCCGAAAAAGGCTCAAGACTCACCTGTTCAGACTTCACCTCGACTCTACATAGCATGACCCACTAACACCCTCCCTCGACCCCCCCCCCCCCCCCCCCCGCAAAAAAAAAAAAAAAAAAAAAAAAAAACTCGGATCGTAGCACTGTTACTCTTGAAGTACTACTTTACTCAGATGAGGACCTAGCACTTGTTCTATTTTTAGCTCTTACTGCATCGGCAATGATACGTCGTGGTTTCTTTGTTTCCTTCTTTTGACAAATGTACTTATTGTAAGTCGCTTTGGACAAAAGCGTCTGCTAAATGACCTAAATGTAAATGTAAATGTAAATATGGCCGGGCGCGGCCGGCCACCAGATGGAGCTATCCCTCACAGCGTTCAGGGGCGGAGCCAATGACGTCAGATAGAGTAGCGAGAGAGGGAGAGAGAGAGGGAGAGATGGCAGGGTGCAGCCACCAGATGGAGCTATTCCTCACAGCGTTCAGGGGCGGAGCCACTGACGTCCGATAGGATCGCGAGAGAGAGAGAGAGAGAGCGAGCGGGAGATGGCCGGGTACAGCCACCAGATGGAGCTATGTCCTCAGTGTCCGAAGGCGGAAACAGCTGGCGTAGGATACGTGTGGGGGCGGTGTATGTGTGCGTGTGAGTGTTAGCGGTACACAAACAAAGAGAGGGAGAGAATGCGCGCGCAATATTCTAAGGCTCAGTAGGCGTGTTACTATCACACGGGAGCTCATGAATGAACTGGCGTTCGTTCAGCAGGACGCCGGTCTTTTAACTGATAGTAGACGCTTACTGAGCTCGCGAATATGGCTGAGGTTAGTCAAAAACACCGTTACAGAAATCAACCCAGCGGCGTGGGTACACAATCAGTCTTTGAATACAACAATACAGAAAGCCACGGACTCGGCGGTCCGTGAACAAAACTTAAAACACGTTAACAAGAATTACAAGCATGTCCTACACTATCGAATCTCTGCTTCTGCCCAGACAAATAGCCTCTTACTTTTGTCGATGTGGAGTGTGTCGATGTGAGGTTTCCGTCCCGTGTGGTGATGGCGTTTCTTGACACCGGCAATGGACAGTGGTTCGCGAGCGCTCGTTCGGCGCCGGATCAAATTAGTTGAAGAAAACAGTTAGTATTTCTCCCTTCTGCAGGCAACAATAAAATCGTGGGGCTCGGCGATTTAGTCAGCTGATTTCAGACAAAAACAGGTCGTAGTTATCCGTTCTGCTGGCAGCTGGGACGAAGAAAGTGTTTTTCTTCCTTCCGCGGGTAAACAGGGGGAGTCGTGTGGTCGCGGCGGTCTCCTCAGGATCCAAAATGATAAACAAAAAGAACAATAAAGCAAGTAGAGAAAAAGAGAGGGAAAACAGTCTGTTGCTCGTCCAGCGAGTTTGGGGGTGTTATGTATTTAGTTGAGCTTTATAAGAGGGTTTGGGGGTGGCCCACTAGGGGGAGCTCCAGGCATAGGTCAGGGGGGTTACTGCATAGTTTGGTTCTGCTGTGGTTGTTGTTGTCGTGCAGTGCTCAGCAGAGTGAGCCCGTGTTCCCTGTACTGTATCACAGAGTGTTATTAAATGTTCATGCATTCTACAGTCTACTCTCCGGTCATGCTTATAGATAAGAAGATCTAATACTGGCGACGAGGCGGATGTGTACGCTCCAGAGACTTGGAGACATACAAGGACTCACGCAGACCGAGTTACGAGAACGAACGGCAACAGCTAACAAGCGGCTAACGGCTAACAAGCGGCAAACAGGACACGGTAAAGTCGGACTTTCACTAGAGAAGCTACTCACTGTCAGATCATGGCTACTTTCGGGAGGATTGAAGAATTCTCTGGGGATAAAGAGGCTTCGTGGGAGGAGTACGCAGAGCGGCTGGAATGTTTTTTTGCAGCAAATGAGATCGATGCCGCCGAGAAGAAAAGAGCAGTGTTGTTGAGTGTATGCGGAGCAGCCACGTACTCCATGCTACGTTCCCTGGTGGCTCCAAAGAGACCGAGTGAGGTACCGTATGCTGAGCTGATTGGCAGTCTCCAGCGCCATTTCAGCCCAAGACCTTCTGAGATAGTGCAGCGCTTTCATTTTCACAACTGTAAGCAGCAGCCTGGTCAGTCCATTTCAGCATTCATTGCGGAGCTGAGGAAGCTATCAGTGCATTGCAATTTTGGAGACCAGCTTGAGAACATGCTCCGCGACCGGATTGTGTGTGGCGTGCGGGACCCAGCCCTGCAGAGACAGTTGTTATCGGAGCCGGCTCTGACCTTCAAATCGGCTGAGGAGAAGGCTATGGCAGCGGAGACAGCAGCTCTTAATGCTAGTATGTTGCGTATGGGACTATCTGCTCCCCAGTCAGAGGAAGTTCACAAGACAACTCACACAGCTGACATTAAAAAGGAGATGGGGGCTACGATGGAGGTGAAAAAAAAGTGTTTTCGCTGTGGAGCTTTTCATAGTCCCTCAGAGTGTAAATTCAGCACGGCAGTCTGCCACTTCTGCAAGAAGAGGGGACACATCGCACGGGTCTGCATGAAGAAAGCTCAAACCAATACTGCCTCCAAGCCTGAGGACCCGCCTCAGGCTCAGACACATGCTGTTACATTGGAAAGCCTGGGCCAGGAGGAGTACTTCCTGCATCATACCTCCGCACACCAGCTGACACACAAGAGGGCGCCGTACACGGCTAAGGTAATCCTGAACAAAGTACCCCTTACTATGGAAGTAGATTCTGGTTCAGCATGCTCACTGATCAGTGAAGAGACATACCACAGCCTATGGCCAGCAGACCCACCAGCCATTATGCAGGTCACAGGGGTGCTCAAACAGTGGTCACAAGCCCAGCTACAGGTGCTAGGAAAGATTCAAGTGGAAGTCGAGTATCATGTTTTCAAAGGCACACTCTCACTTTTCGTGGTGGGAGGGGAAGAGGCAAGCCTGCTCGGCAGAGACTGGTTTCAACTACTAGGCATCGATGTGACGGGAGTGCACGCGATCCAGCACCAGTCGATACAGTCCATGCTGGAGGATTACAATGAGGTGTTTGGGGAACTGGCGGCTTGCCAGGGACCACCTGTCTCTGTGGCCGTGGACCCAGAGGTAGCACCTAAGTTTTTCAAAGCGCGCCCAGTCCCTTTCGCGCTGCGTCCAAAAGTGGATGAGGCTTTGGACAAGCTGGTGGAGCAAGGTGTCCTGGTTCCAGTGAAGTATTCCAAGTGGGCCACGCCCATTGTGCCAATTTCTAAGAAGGATGGGAGCCTCCGGATCTGTGGTGATTACAGATGCACGGTGAACACAGCTGTACTCCCAGATGTATACCCCCTACCAACTGTATCCGAACTGTTCTCCTCTCTGGCAGGGGGGATACTGTTCACAAAACTGGATCTCAAGCAGGCGTACCAACAGCTTGTCCTGGATGAAAACGCAGCGGAGCTACTGACCATGAACACACACAGGGGACTTTTTAGGCCAACAAGGCTGCAGTTTGGAGTATCAACGGCTGTGGCTATTTTCCAGAGGTTCATGGACACCCTGCTGGCAGGAATTCCAGGAGTACAACCATATCTAGATGATATCCTCATTACAGGGAAATCTCCAGAGGAACATGCAGGCAGGCTGCAGGCAGTGCTGAGTCGGGTAGCAGAGGCAGGACTCCGGCTGCAGAAAGAGAAATGTGTGTTTGCTGCAACAGAGGTGGAGTTCTTGGGATTCCGCGTGGACAAGGAGGGAGTGCACCCCACAACAGAGAAGGTGGAGGCCATCAGGAATGCACCCACACCCAAGACAAAAACGGAGTTACAGGCGTTCCTGGGACTTCTGAACTTTTACAGTTGTTTTTTAGAGGGCAAAACGACTGTTTTGGAACCATTGCACCGACTGCTGGACCATGATACAGCCTGGGACTGGACGGCAGCCCACGATGCGGCCTACAGACAGGCAAAGGAACTGCTTCAGGCGGACGGCGTGCTGGCCCATTATGATGTGCGAAAGCCCATGGTGTTGGTTTGTGATGCCTCGCCATATGGGGTTGGGGCTCTGCTGAGCCACGTGGAGCCAGATGGACGCGAAGCACCTGTATGTTTTGCCTCAAGAACCCTCACCCCAACGGAACGGAACTACGCGCAGATTGACAAGGAGGCGCTTGCTGTTGTCTTTGCTGTGAAGAAGTTCAACCAGTACGTGCTGGGGAGAGAGTTTGTTATCTACACAGACCACAAGCCGCTGTTGGGACTAATGCATCACTCCAGGCCGGTACCACAGATGATATCACCTCGCATGCTGCGCTGGAGTTTGATGTTAGGTGCGTACCATTATGAGCTGCGTTACAGGCCCGGAAAGAAGCTGGCTAATGCTGACGCCCTGAGCCGTCTGCCCCTGGCTCACGGAGGGGCTGAGGTCCCGCCCCCGCTGGAGGTGTTGTTGCTGGAAATGGTCCCTCAGGCTCCACTCCACGCAGGACGGATCAGCAGCCTGACACAGAAGGATCCAGTGCTGTCTCGTGTGTTGCACTGGTTGCTCCATGGCTGGCCGACAGGGAGTCAGGAGGAGCGTTTCCAGCCTTTCACCCAGCGGCGTGACGAACTGTCTGCACACAAGAACTGTGTGCTCTGGGGGAGCAGGGTGGTGGTGCCCCTGGCAGCGAGAGCTGACGTCCTGAAAATGCTGCATGATGCTCACCCAGGGATCGTCCATATGAAGGCCCTGGCGAGGAGCTATGTCTGGTGGCCTGGCATGGATAAAGAGGTGGAGAGGGTCGTGAGAGCCTGTGAGGCCTGCCAGCTCACTCGTCATAACCCACCCAAGGCTCCGCTGCACCAGTGGGAGTGGACCACCAAGAAGTGGTCGAGAATCCACATCGATTTTGCAGGACCGTTTCAGGGGAAGACATTTCTGATCGTGGTGGATGCCCACTCGAAATGGCTGGAGGTGTCTGTCATGCCATCTATGTCTTCTGGTGCTGTCATCAACATGCTGCGGCTGCTGTTTGCTACTCATGGTATCCCTGATGTCCTGGTGTCGGACAACGGCACAGCTTTCACGTCTATCGAGTTCAAGGTTTTCACCCAGAGAAATGGAATCAGGCACGTGACAACGGCACCGTATCATCCCTCCTCTAATGGCCAAGCTGAGAGGATGGTGCAAACTACAAAGGATGCTCTGCGGAGGATAGCCGTCGGGGACTGGCAGACTCGGTTGGCCCGTTTCCTGCTGGCCCAACACATCACACCAAACTCAACGACCGGGAAGAGCCCCGCAGAAATGCTGATGGGTCGTCGGCTGATGACCGCACTGGATCGCCTGCACCCAGACTCGCAGGATGAGGTCCGCACAAAGCAAGAGGAACAGGCCTGTAACCAACAACGAGGGCCGAGGCTGTTTCAACCTAGGGACTCTGTGTTTGCCCGCAGTTACACAGGGGCAAGATGGATGCCTGCGGTGGTGGAGAGGGCCACGGGGCCAGTGTCATACAGTGTGAGAGCCCCTGATGGCCAGGTACATCGGCGCCATGTGGACCAGTTGAGAGGGCGCGAGCCAGAGGTAACTGAGGGGGATTCCCCCCAGCCCCCGCCAGCTAGTGAGTCTCTGCCCCGAGAAGGAGCCCAAGAGGGGGTAGAGTCACAGTCGGGGGGGAGAGAGACAAGGGCTCCTGTGGAAGTGGGGCATTCTTCAAGCAGCCCCACAAGCTCCTCTTCTGTGCCTGTTCGCCGTCAGCCCTGCAGGCCCAGAGTTCGTCCCAAAGGGTGGGACGATTATGAACACTAACTAGGGGAAAGGAGTGTTATGTATTTAGTTGAGCTTTATAAGAGGGTTTGGGGGTGGCCCACTAGGGGGAGCTCCAGGCATAGGTCAGGGGGGTTACTGCATAGTTTGGTTCTGCTGTGGTTGTTGTTGTCGTGCAGTGCTCAGCAGAGTGAGCCCGTGTTCCCTGTACTGTATCACAGAGTGTTATTAAATGTTCATGCATTCTACAGTCTACTCTCCGGTCATGCTTATAGATAAGAAGATCTAATAGGGGGAAAGACTGCGGCCAAGGACAAAGGAAAACGCTGCAGACGTAACGTTCACCTCCTGTTGTAACGTTTGTTACGGTGGAGAGAGCGTTGGCCTCCTGTTGCAGCGGTGTGCTGCGGTGGAGGAGTCGCCTCCTGTTGCAACGTGGTGTTGCTATGGAAGAGCGTTGGAAGTGCAGTTCTTAAGATGGCACCGGTTTATATAGCTCACGGCTGCTCCCGAGGACCCCCTGGGGTACCTGTGGTTGTCAGCCAATAGGGCACCAGTTGTGTGACGTTGCACTTCCCACCTCGGTGAGAAGTGAAACTGAAATGGCGGTTGTAGTTTTTTATCTCCTTTGTTCCTTTGTCCTGACCGCGTGTGAAGGCTTTTGTAGGCCGCATTGTGTAGTCCTCATGGTGAGGTCCCAACACAGTCCTGTGCATTGCCTTGGAGGGTGGGTTAGCCATCCTACTTCCATATGTTCTTAAACTCCTCAAAACTCGACAAAACACAATGGCAGGTGATGGTGCGTTTATTGGTGCCGACCTCCCAAGGTGCAAAACAGTTAATAGTTAAAATATTTAGTGTGATAATATCTATCAAAAACATGAAAACAATAGAAAAATACATGTACATGTTTACCAAAAACAACACTGAATGAAGTTCCTTAGCTACTCACGGGCTGTTACCTGCTTTGTAAACAGACCATCAACTTGTCTTCAAAGCCAAGATGACCCCCTTTTTAGCCCCTCCCTCAGGGCGTATCCTATACACCAAAACACAATTAAAAATATCTTCTCAACAGAGAAGATGTATACAGCCTTTACAACATTTCTGTATTTTGCGCAATATTCCTATAACTTTTTAAAAACAAATTATTTTTTTCACACAAATACCCATAACTAATCTCAAATGATCCAGGTCACATGACCCAAAACGTGTGTCCCATTTAACAGCTGTGTCTGACACAGCAATTCACTAGTATTAGAGACCTCGCCCAGTATTACACTGCTGCGAACTTTCAGATGCTCTCAGCACACAACCACACCAAATATTAGACAAAACATTTAAATCACATGCAACATTTCTCAGCATTACTATTAGACAAAATGTAAATGGCACGAAACCTTTCATCATAGCACAGATCACTTTGGTCAACCACACAGCACAAAGGATTATACCATAACAATTTGGAACACTGTTTATTCATTCAGAAGAAGATTCAATCATCAAATCAGCGTTGACTTTCCCTTACCTTTCACACACTCTCTCTCACACACACACACACACACACACACACACACACGCACACACGCACGCACACAAACACACACACACACACACAAACAACTGCAGCACTAAACTCAGCCTGTACGTTTTAGTACCCAGGTTTTTGTTCTCCCTACTTTATTTGCTGCTTTTTTTTTTGCTTTCCTATGGTTTGCTGATGTCTTGAAATGTTTTAAGCTATCAAGAATGCATGTTCATTTGTGTCTGAGATATTATACTGGGCAGTGTGAATGTGTACAAAATGTCCCTGTCTTGCTTCGGTGTCACCGTTGCAGTAAACCACACAGAAAAATTGTAGCTTGACCCATCAATACTCATTCTTGCTTAACAGGGAATATGAGAAAAGTGGGCGTCAGCTAGTCAGGATTCAATACAGCTACAGTGTGTTCATTCGTACTATTCAAGTTTGTCAACTTTGGTGCATCTAACTGTGTCAATTTTAATGCACAGGCATATATCTAACTAGTGGACCCTGCAGACGCATCAGTGAAACAAACCATCCTGATGTTCTGTGGTTGTTTGCCAGCTTGTGAGCCCTTGTACAAATGGAGACCAGATTTTACTGCGCATGTGTTGACATGAAGCAATGCAGGACACTTCCTCCTTTTAGCTTCCTTAAAACAAACCAGGAAACAGGCTACTCTGCCTCACACAGAAAGACAGACGATAAGATTCACCTTCAGATCAAAAGACATACATGGGAAGGAATAGTAGGTAACTACCACTTCAACCAGCTGATGAATCTTAACAGATGATTTACAAGAACAAAGACTCAAAGTGAAAGTTACTTTCAGGGGACAGGAAACGTCTGAGCCGTCTGCCTGCTGTGTTTTCAGCTTCACTCGGAGACTAAATGGCTTCCAGATTAGAGGAAGATCTCTGCTGTACTGTGTGCCGTGAAGTCTTCAAAGATCCTGTCATCCTGTCATGTAGTCACAGCTTCTGTCGAGTCTGTCTGCAGAGCTGGTGGACAGAGAAAAAAACATGTGAGTGTCCTGTTTGTAGGATAAAATCTTCAAAGTCAGATCCACCTTTAAACCGGGTGTTAAAGAACCGGTGTGAGACCTTCTTGTTAGAATGCGGTCAGAGAGCTCTCTGCAGTCTGCACTCTGAGAAACTCCAACTCTTCTGTCTGGACCATCAGCAGCTAGTGTGTCTTGTCTGCAGAGATTCAGAAAAACACACCAACCACAGATTCAAACCCATTGATGAAGCTGCACGCCAACACAAGAAGGAACTTGGGGAAACTCTGGAGCTCTTAAAGGAGAAGTTAAAGGTTTCTGAAGTCAAAGTGAAGTCTGATCAAATACGTGAACACATCAAGTTCCAGGCCCGACACACAGAGAGGCAGATAAAGGAGCAGTTCAACAAGCTTCACCAGTTTCTAGACAAGGAAGAGGAGGCCAGGATCTCTGCACTGAGGGAGGAAGAGGAGCAGAAGAGTCAGATGGTGAAAGAGAAGATGGAGGTTCTGAGCAGAGAGATAGTAGCTCTTTCAGAAACACTCCGAGCCACGGAGGAGGAGCTGAGAGCTGAAGGCATCTCATTCCTGCACAACTACAAGGCTGCAGTGGAACGAGTCCAGCAGCACCCCCTGCTGGAGGATCCACAGCTGCCCTCAGGAGCTCTGATAGACCAGGCCAAACACCTGGGCAACCTGACCTTCAACATCTGGAACAAGATGAAGGACATGGTCTCCTACGCTCCCCTGATTCTGGACCCAAACACTGCTGGGGCTTACCTCATCTTGTCTGAAGACCTGACCAGCGTGAGACCTGGAGAGGAACAGCAGCTTCCTGATAATCCAGAGAGGATTAAAGACTACTGTGTCCGGGCCTCTGAGGGCTTTAACTCAGGGAAACACAGCTGGGACGTCCATGTTGGAGACAGTACAGGTTGGTCACTGGGTGTGTTAGCAGAGTCTGTCATGATGAAGGGTGTCATACGCTCTGGATTATGGTCATTGCGGTTTTCTGAAGGTAAATACCATACACTGTACCCATCACAGCGACCTACTGATGTCATGGTCCAGAAGAAGTTCCAGAGGATCCGAGTGAATCTGGACTGGAACAATGGAAAGCTGTCGTTCTCTGATCCTGATACTAACACATGCATACACACCTTCACACACACTTTCACTGAGAGACTGTTTCCATACATACGGACTGAGGATGAACTGAAGGTTTTACCAGTGAAGGTCTCTGTGGCTGTAGAACAACACCATGATGATGATCATCCCCTTCAAAATCAGCATCATCATGTTACTTGTGTTGATCATTATTATCATGAAGATTTTTATAATTATCAGGGGGAGGTTTATGAGAGGGAGACTTACAAGGGGGAGGTTTATGAGGGGGAGGTTTATGAGGAGGATGATTATGCTTTGTGGTGATGGTAATGATGATTGTGATAATGATTAGGGTTTGTTTTACTGTAATGATGTTGATGATGATCATGTTAATGATTTCTTATGGTTATTGGTGATGATGATTATGATTATGATTTTTACAGAACTGAATCTGTAAAAAGTTTTAGATTCAAAGATAGGCGAAGAGTACAACCTACCAATTTCAATAACTTTTCTTTTTTATTGTCAAGTAAGATTGTTTTTGATCATTCAGAACATTTATTGAGTTTATTAATTAGATATATTAAACTATAATTATACATGCACTGTTTAATAATACCAAACTAATAGGGGCAGTATTTCTCCTCTACAGCCATACTGTAATCTGAATTTACAGTCACCAGCTCTGGTGCTGGCGTTTGCTCTGACTGAATTCAAGTTCAATGCTAATGGAAGTACCGTCTTCAGGAGCACAGGGCAGCACACTCTCATTAATCCAGTAAAGAAACAGGACAGGATGGGCCGGGGGACTGTGTGGATGTGTACTAATGTACATTAGGACATGTACATTTCATTCAAACCATTTCAATCTAAATAAAACATTTGGTGTCTGTATATACTGTTTTTAAATCTGTTATGCTGTGTTCATATCAAATGTGAAGGGAATTTTCACCTTGCGTTACTTTCACAAGTTTGCCTGGATCATTTGTGTGTCAGGCCTGGACTAAAAAGAATCAAAGATGCAGAGGGAGAAGAGTTCAGGCAGATCTTTATTTAGAACTTCTACCATCCCCTAAGATAGAGTGAAAATAATCAGGCTATGAAACAATTAAACTTAAGTCAAAAAGACAAAGAACCGTGAAAACACGAGAACAAAACACGAGAACCTTCGAGGGAAAAAGATAAATGAAAATCTCTCCTAATGGAGGCGAAGTAAAAGGCTGGGCTACACTGTGATTGAACTTACTATGGAAATTTACAAAAATGAAAATCACTCTAACGGAGGAAAGAAAACAAGGCTATAAACTTAAACTGCACTGCACTAGAGCGGAATAAATGTACAAAGAAAACCCTCCAACGGAGATAAGCTCAAGGCTGAAAACCAAAAACGACCTTCTCTAGAGCTGACCAAAAACACTACAACAAAAAATCACTCTTTCTTTAGAGAAAACCAAGAAATTCAGATCGTACAAACACATGGGCTCTAGGCGTTGGCTGTGGACAAAAAGGGCTGGAGGTACACGGGCAAACGATATTCTCGGGCACAGGACAAAGGGAGACGCGGACTATAAGACACATGAGGGTAATGGGAAACAGGTGGAAACAATCAGGAATCAGAGGAGCCATCAGACCGGAGACACATGAGGAAGGGCAAGTGACCTGAAGTGAGAGGAAAGTTATTTTCAAAATAAAACAGGAAATTCACAAGACAAAATCCCATGACAAGACACCCCTCACCGCGGCGTGACATTGTGGTTATTCCTCTTGACTCGCCATAGTCACACCAGAGAGGGCAGGGGACACCTCCATGTAGACACCAACAAGGTTTCATCAATCACGTCATCATGTCTGAGTTCATGACATCATCCAGAGGTGCTCAGTGAACTTCTCCAAGCTGTACTCACTGTATAATAAGACACGTCGGCTGGTTTACTACAGCTGGATGAACCCAAAATACACATATTTAGATGTGATTTAATTACGATAAACAGATAAAAAGGATGCTAAAATAAATAATGATGGTGATTTGTAAAAAAAAAAAAAAAGAAGTCTTAAATCATGACTCAATGGGCCCTAGTTTCGTACACCAGGCGTAGTCGGCGCGCAGCGCACCTGCGCCACGCCCACGGGGTGTGTCCGCCTGGACTTTGCGAGTTTCGTGCACCGTGCAGTCTAGCACAGGCACTCCTCCCGTCACTCCCACCCGCGCAAGTGGGAAAGAGGGAGGAGAAGAAGGCGTGAGTGGGAGACGAGGAGGAGACGAGGCGTGGACTGGGATTAATACAGCCGATTCAGATCTTCACCAATCAAATGAGCTCCTCTCCTCTCCTTTAATACGCCAGGCGAGGTGCAGTGCAAGTTTCGTCACTTGACAACCCGATGACAGAAGCAGCGCCGCCGCTCCCTCCATGCGCATCACGCGCTGTGCGTGCGTATAGTCATAATAATAATAATGCCGATATTATATGACTATAGAAATTGTAGGCACATTTTAGGCATGTCTATCACAAAGCAGGGTCAGGGCGCACAGCAGTAGACATAATAGACGAGCCGGCCGGGACATTCATCATCATCATCATCACCGTCTTCATCATCTGCGCTCCACAGCTGCATCGGATTTCCCGTCCAACACCAGAACGGCGGGACACCGGGAGCTGAGCGGCTAGTGAGGCTCACGAGACCAGGCACTATCTGCTGTTTTTTTTTTAAAGATTTTTTCAGGCATAGACGCAATTTATTAGCAGTGGATAGATATGAAAAACAGGAGAGAGAGAGGGTGATGTTTTGGTCCGAGAGGTCCAAGTTTCAGCTGTGTTAATTCAGTCAGGCTGAGTTTCCGTTCCGCGTGCCATCCGCCTTTGATCTGACGTCAGATGTGACGGGACAATCTATTATGTATTATTTATTGTATTTAAATGTGCCTGTAACTGTGGAAACCTGCCTGTGAGGTCTCGGTGACGTGTGCGCACTGCGCGCCAGTCAGCCAAACTGCCACTCCGCCAGCTGTAATTCGCCTTACGCCAAGAGTAGACCAGGTTGGAGCTGGCGGGCTTTCGGCGAAGTCTCGGCGAGGCTTTTTGCCACGAAACTTCCGCTGCACCAAGCTGAATCTGTGACGCCTCCCCCTGCTGCGCCGCCACACCCATCTTGGCGCAGGCGATCCACCAAACTGCCAACCTGACCGTGCGCAAGGCTGCGGCTGGTCGAAACTTGCAATACGCCGGCTCCGCCGCCCTGCGCCACCCTGCGATGCACCCCACTACTAGGGCCCAATATATCTGAATCATGGAAATCAAATAAGAGCGGAATGCACATTGAACTGATTTCAGTGGGACCTTGTAACCACTACAGCTCAGGAACTGGTGAATGCTGCAGCACAGTGACAATAGACTTTTGCAGCTTAGCAGGAACAGTTGTTGGCTAGACCGACTCAGGAACAGACAAAATCTTGACTGGGACCCCCGACTCAGGGTCCCAACTGGGTGGCTCTGACCCCTAGAGCCGGCCCCTGTCCTCCGGAAAGGGGCCAGCTCAGAGTCTTCGGGGTCAGGATCTTCTAGGAAGCTAGCTGGCTCGGGGTAGGGAGCAGACAGAAGGTTAGTCCACTGAAGTGAAGGTTTGAAACTAGCGGACATAGGTGAAGGCTGAAGTGGCTAGCATGTCGGTGTGTTAGCTGGAGGGTAGCAGGCTGGGAAGCAGAATGGTGACTAGCTGACTGCAGGCTCAAGACCCCAAGTCAAGTTGACTGGAGTGGACTAAACAACACTAAACAAGAATGAGTGAAACATGACACAAAGGACAAACCTCAATTAGGAGCAGGGGGCTGACAAACTGTAACGATGAAGCTCCGCCCATCACCAGACTCACCTGAGCCAAACCAACACTTTTAAAAGAAGGCTGAGACAGTCTGACCCCATAGGAGCTATCAGGTAGAGACACATTCACAACTCCTCTGGTTGCAGAAATAAGGCTGCTTGCATGGTGTCAAAGAGGACGCCTGGACTTGTGGAAAGGAATGTGTTTAATTGAAATAAGACCTACAGAATATTGTGTTTCTATACGTTACTCTTTTTAAACAGATCAGACAACAGCCTTCAAATGCAACATGCATGTGACTATTCCCACTGAGTACAGCGTTCCAAAACCTTCCAAGGATCGATTGCCTTTTCTGTTACTTTCCAGACTTTTCTTATCTTGCTACTTGCACACAACATGCTCTTGCACAATATTCACTTGTGCACACACAATATAATCCCATGAGTCGGAATTTGTTTTGAAATCACGTTTGACGTCTTTGTATTTGCATCATACTCATCTGATTGGTGTCTTTTGGCTTTAATCTGAGGTGGCTGGGTCAGGGTCTTCATGATACTCCTCAGTTCCTTTATTAACACTGCAGGCCTCTCCTGTGTTGGATTTCCTGGCAACATCCACATCAGGCAACTGGCGTTCTGGTCTCATTCTGTGTTGTTGTTGGTCGAGCCTTGATGCAGTGGTTCATATGCTACCACATAGAGCTTCCTTCCACCTACGGCAGTCCGTGTTGCCCGGACTACCTTGTATGGACCTTTATGTTGACCTTGTGGTGAGCACCACATTTTTATTTTCAATTTGCACAATGCATCTCTCCGTAACAGTTTAATGGAAGTTTGATCAGACACCAATTTTGGCAGTGTAGCTGTCGGTCGACAGTCGAACTGTCGTTGTCGCTTAACAGCTTCTGTCCCGAGATTCCTAATGTCTTGACAGTCAGCATCATTCTGGAGCTCTTATCACAAGTCTATACCTAAGATCATAATCCTTCTCTCTACTTCCTGCTCCCTGTCTGCTCCCTCCTCTTGTGCTCACTGCTAAATGTGAGACTTCGTCCTAACACATACCTGTTCTACTTCCTGTTGCTCCCCAGTACAACATGCCTATCCATGATTTCCTTACATGTCCTCTGTGCCCTTTCCTTGCTCCTCCTCTCCACAACAGTGTCCACTCTGGCTGTCTTTCATCGTCTGTTTCATCATGCTTCAACCAATATGATGATTATCCTTGAAACACTTGATTAATCAAATGTATGCAAATGATACAAAGCAGTGCAGCAATAAAGACAGTGATAATCTATTCAAGCAGAAGATTCACTCATATTTCTCTTCTTCAGTACTGCATCACAACACAGAACAAGTCACGAAACATTTCCACATAGCACATATCGCTTTCGTCAACCACACACCCAATAGGATTATACCATACCAATTTGGAACTTTTTATTAACTCAGAAGAAACATTCAAATGCTGGGTTTATGATGTCTAGCCTCCTAAATGTATGATTTATTATTGCTTATACTGTAAATGTATCTCTTAAAGGCTAGTTTTTTAGGCTCACCTTTGTTTTTTTATTTCTCTAACGTCCAAACACACACAGACAGACACACGCACACACAACACACACACACACACACACACACACACACACACACACACACACACACACACACAATCACACACACAAACAACTGCAGCACTAAACTCAGCCTGTATGTTTTAGTACCCAGGTTTTTGTTCTGCCTACTTTATTTACTGCTTTTATTGCTTTCCTACGGTTAGCTGATGTCTTGAAATCTTTTAAGCTTAAATAGAATTTACCTTTATCAACTTTGGTGCATCTAACTGTGTCAATTTTAATGCAGAGGCATATATCTTTTAGTGGACCCTGCAGACGCATCAGTGAAACAAACCATCCTGATGTTCTGTGGTTGTTTGCCAGCTTGTGAGCCCTTGTGCAAGTGCAGACCAGATTTTACTGCACATGTGTTGACATGCAGCAATGCAGGACACTTCCTCCTTTTAGCTTCCTTGAAACAAACCAGGAAACAGGCTACTCTGCCTCACACGGAAAGACAGACGATAAGATTCGCCTTTCGATCAAAACCACCAGGAGAGGACATATAGCCTATGGGAAGGAATAGTAGGTAACTACCACTTCAACCAGCTGATGAATCTTAACAGATGATTTACAAGAACAAACACTCAAAGTGAAAGTTACTTTCAGGGGACAGGAAACGTCTGAGCCGTCTGCCTGCTGTGTTTTCAGCTTCACTCGGAGACTAAATGGCTTCCAGATTAGAGGAAGATCTCTGCTGTACTGTGTGCCGTGAAGTCTTCAAAGATCCTGTCATCCTGTCATGTAGTCACAGCTTCTGTCGAGTCTGTCTGCAGAGCTGGTGGACAGAGAAAAAAACACGTGAGTGTCCTGTTTGTAGGATAACATCTTCAAAGTCAGAACCACCTTTAAACCGGGTGTTAAAGAACCGGTGTGAGACCTTCTTGTTAGAATGCGGTCAGAGAGCTCTCTGCAGTCTGCACTCTGAGAAACTCAAACTCTTCTGTCTGGACCATCAGCAGCTAGTGTGTCTTGTCTGCAGAGATTCAGAAAAACACACCAACCACAGATTCAAACCCATTGATGAAGCTGCACGCCAACACAAGAAGGAACTTGGGGAAACTCTGGAGCTCTTAAAGGAGAAGTTAAAGGTTTCTGAAGTCAAAGTGAAGTCTGATCAAATACGTGAACACATCAAGTTCCAGGTCCGACACACAGAGAGGCAGATAAAGGAGCAGTTCAACAAGCTTCACCAGTTTCTAGACAAGGAAGAGGAGGCCAGGATCTCTGCACTGAGGGAGGAAGAGGAGCAGAAGAGTCAGGTGGTGAAAGAGAAGATGGAGATTCTGAGCAGAGAGATAGCAGCTCTTTCTGACACAATCCGAGCCACGGATGAGGAGCTGAGAGCTGAAGGCATCTCATTCCTGCACAACTACAAGGCTGCAGTGGAACGAGTCCAGCAGCACCCCCTGCTGGAGGATCCACAGCTGCCCTCAGGAGCTCTGATAGACCAGGCCAAACACCTGGGCAACCTGACCTTCAACATCTGGAACAAGATGAAGGATGTGGTCTCCTACGCTCCCCTGATTCTGGACCCAAACACTGCCGGGGCTTACCTCATCCTGTCTGAAGACCTGACCAGCGTGAGACCTGGAGAGGAACAGGAGCTTCCTGATAATCCAGAGAGGATTAAAGACTACTGTGTCCGGGCCTCTGAGGGCTTTAACTCAGGGAAACACAGCTGGGACGTCCATGTTGGAGACAGTACAGGTTGGTCACTGGGTGTGTTAGCAGAGTCTGTCATGATGAAGGGTGTCATTCGCTCTGGATTATGGTCATTGCGGTTTTCTGAAGGTAAATACCATACACTGTACCCATCACAGCGACCTACTGATGTCATGGTCCAGAAGAAGTTCCAGAGGATCCGAGTGAATCTGGACTGGAACAATGGAAAGCTGTCGTTCTCTGATCCTGATACTAACACATGCATACACACCTTCACACACACTTTCACTGAGAGACTGTTTCCATACATACGGACTGAGGATGAACTGAAGGTTTTACCAGTGAAGGTCTCTGTGGCTGTAGAACAACACCATGATGATGATCATCCCCTTCAAAATCAGCGTCATCATGTTACTTGTGTTGATGTTGATAATTATTCGCATGATGAGGACGAGGAGGAGGAGGATTATTATGTTGATGAGGAGGAGGAGGAGGAGGAGGATGATGATGATGATGATGATGATGATGATGAGGAGGAGGAGGAGCAGGATGATTATGATTCTTTATGGTGATGATGATCATGATTAAGGTGTGTAATAGTGATGATGATGATGATCATGACCAACGCCTGTCCCCCCCAGGGACAGCACACAGAGCTCTGGTGCTGGCGTTTGCTCTGACTGAATTCAAGTTTAATGCTAATGGAAGTACCATCCGTGTTCAGGAGCACAGGGCAGCACACTCTCATTAATCCAGTAAATATACTATAAAATGTACAGAGGACACACAGTGTGTACTAATTTACATTAGGACATGTACATTTCATTCAATCCATTTCAATGTAAATTAAAACTGCAAGCAGTGTTGTGACGGGCCGTCGCTCATATGCGGTCGTGGAGTGCCTGCGGTCACAAGACAGTGTCTCAGCCGCATACCTGTTTAGAACACAAGTTTAGACACAAGCGATTGACATTCAAAGCCATCTATCTCCCTGACTGCTGTCTGAGTAGAGTTCTCAACGGGTCGGGTCGGCCCGACAAACCCGACAGGACCCGCGGGTTCAGGCCAGGTTCGGGTCTAAAATATAAGCAAGTGACTCTGGTCGGACCTCTGGCATAATTTTCCGCTCAGTGAAAAAAAAAAGTATTAATCATCGCTGCTGTTCACCGTAAAGTCCGTAACGTGCATCATGGAGAGGGGCGGGGCAGACCTGACGCCGCTGCGTGCACGCCTTTAGCCTGGAGAAGTAGATGGAGTTGGTGAAAAGTAAATTTGCCGCAGGTGAATTCACCGTCGCCGTCTTCTGGTCATGATAATAAGTGTATGAGAAGAAAAAAAAAGAAGGGGGGGGCGGCGGCGTCGGGCCGCGGCCCGGATTCGGGCAGATAATCCATGTTGATGTGACGGGTTACATCGGGTCCGGGCTTTAAAAGCCACGGGCCGGGTCAGGTCGGGTTGTAATTTTCAGGCCCGTTGAAAACTCTATGTCTGAGGTGCTTGTTAAGTGTGGAACAGATCAGACAATGTATAAAGTCATTAGCAGGTGTGGAACGTTTCATGACCGTTGATCTGGTGTGATCTAAAGTGAAACTACACTTCAGTCACAGGGCTCACACACATGTCCATCCCTTCCTGACATCTCTTCTTTTCCCCTAGTGTGACCCCTCCTCCTTCCCCTGTGTCCTCTCTGCAGGCTGAAATGAGAGGAATAAGTCAAAAATAATCAGGTGTGGCTTTTACTTGGAAAAAGTCACAAAGTCAATGACATTTCCTGTCGCCAGTAGGTGAAATCGGATCAACGTTGTCGGAGAAATTAGCAACATCGGGTTTTTCATAAAATCCAAGATGGCGGAAAATTTTGGTACCGGTAGGTGGACTTTGGTAATCCAAGAGGATTTTTTGTAGAGGACACTCGTCTGCACATGTGTGCAAAATTTCATCTCGATCGGAGTTACGGTGTGGCGGGGCGGGCGAATGCCCATGCTAGGTGGTGCTAGCGAGCAACTTTGTTTTGGCCAAATGTGAAACCGCTACCATATCGCAATTTCCTGTAATTTCTACGCACACACCAATTTTGATGGGTTTCTTTTAATGTTGAGGCCTCCAAAACGCGAGTTACTTTGGCATAAGATTCTAAATACAATAGGGCTTTGCAGCCCGACGTTGTCGGCGCTTGGGCCCTAATAAAACATTTGGTGTCTGGATATACTTTACTGTTTTTAAATCTGTTATGCTGTCATTTGTGTTTATTCCTCTTCCCTCGCTGTAGTCGCACCGGGGGGGGGGGTTACCTCCATGTAGACACCAACAAGGTTTCATCAATCACGCCGTCCTGTCTGAGTTCATGACATCATCCATAGCTGCTTTGTGAATTTCACCAAGCTGCATTCATTGTATTCATATCTAGCAAGACACATGTTGGCTGGTTTACCACAGCGGGATGAATCCAAAATATATTATTTGGATGTGATTTAATTACAATAAACAGATAAAAATGGATACTGAAGTAAATAATGATGTTGATTTAAAAAAAAAAAAGTCTTAAGTCAACAACTTTTAAAATGTTTTTTTTTATTGATTGGAGTCTTTGTAGCTGCTCCATCAACACTGAGAATAACATCTAGACATAAACACAGCAGGGTCCTTGTTGTTTGTACCATAGACAGTCTCTGGTTTCTACACGTAGTCTGGCCTGGTCTCTGGACTAATGTGAGGTATTGTCCTCATTCACGTCACATCATTTTGTATGGAATAGTGCCACACAAAAAATTGCTTCAGGGTTGGTGTGAACACACCATTATGATATGTTCCTATTGAAGGCAAGAAGAAGAACATTCCTATAACAGCTGGTTACAAACTTTTAAATTGATGAGAATGTATTGGGACAATCAGTAACACGTCCCCATGTGGTGAGATTATACTATATGATGACCTTCTGCTGTCTGTCAGGCCGCTTCCTGGAGATGCACATGTACATGACCTCAGCTCTCAGTAAGAACGATATGAAGGCCATCGGCCTGCAGATGGCGCTGGACCTGCTGGCCAAGAAGGAGAAGAGAGACTCCATCACCGGCCTGAGGACTAGAACCCAACCTGGACGTCCCGAGTGGAGCAAGGTGAGGACATGGTTTAGTGGACACAATTAATGCAGAAAAACAAATTAAACAGGAGACTATCAATATGCAAAGTCACTCGAGATGACATCTTAAAATGTCAGCGGTTTAAACTAAACCTGCTGTAGAACTGGTTTAAGTGAGGTTTTACTTAAACCTGCTGCAGAACAAGTTTAACTGAGGGTTTACTTAAACCTGCTGCAGACCAAGTTTAACTGAGGGTTTACTTAAACCTGCTGCAGACCAAGTTTAACTGAGGGTTTACTTAAACCTGCTGCAGACCAAGTTTAACTGACGTTTAACTTAAACCTGCTGCTGTCCTCGTTTCACCGAGGTTTAACCTAAACCTACCACAGACCTCTTTTAACTTATGTTTATCTTAAACCTGCTGCAGACCTTGTTCAACCCATTGCATTTAAACAAGGGTGTATTCTATAAATATGTATATGTGCGTCTACTGCTCATGGTGCTTCATTGACAGTAGTCGTTGGTGCTGGTTGTTCAGTTTCCACTGCTCCACACCTGGCCTTAATAAAACAGGTGGTGTTGTCTGTCTCAGGTCTTTCAGAAGGTGTCGGAGGAGAATAAAGGAAAAGTCCACGTGTTTTATTGCGGCTCTCCTGTTCTGGCTAAAGTCATCAAAGCTCAGTGTGAACACTTCAGCTTCAATTTCTACAAGGAAAACTTCTGAGGAGGTCACCCACTGTTCAACACACAACTCCTGCTGTGCCACCTTGTTTTTGTTTGGGGGTTTCTCCTCCCTTCAGTTCCATGACGATCGTCTGTGTTGTTTCCTGCCTGTTTGTTGGCTATTAATCTTCACTTTATATGATGTGGTTTTACTGGTGACACATTATTTAATATAAAGTACTTGTGTTGATGTTGTGATGGCCCATTTATATCTGTGTGTGGAGAATGAATCGGGATTGACTATTAATTCCCTCTGATCTTTGACATTCTTCCCAGGTCAGGTGAAGTTGATTAAATGTTTCTTGATCTCAACACCCAACACTGTACCGAAACACACAGAGAGACCTGTTGTTATAGTAACGCTACATCCTGGTACCCAACACACAGAGAGACCTGTTGTTATAGTAACGTTACATCCTGGTACCCAACACACAGAGAGACCTGTTGTTATAGTAACGTTACATCCTGGTACTAAACGCACAGAGAGACCTGTTGTTATAGTAACGTTACATCCTGGTACCCAACACACAGAGAGACCTGTTGTTATAGTAACGTTACATCCTGGTACCCAACACACAGAGAGACCTGTTGTTATAGTAACGTTTCATCCTGGTACCCAACACACAGAGAGACCTGTTGTTATAGTAACGTTTCATCCTGGTACCCAACACACAGAGAGACCTGTTGTTACAGTAACGTTACCTCCTGGTACCCAACACACAGAGAGACCTGTTGTTATAGTAACGTTTCATCCTGGTACCCAACACACAGAGAGACCTGTTGTTATAGTAACGTTACATCCTGGTACCCAACACACAGAGTGACCTGTTGTTATAGTAACGTTTCATCCTGGTACCCAACACACAGAGAGACCTGTTGTTATAGTAACGTTACATCCTGGTACCCAACACACAGAGAGACCTGTTGTTATAGTAACGTTACATCCTGGTACCCAACACACAGAGAGACCTGTTGTTATAGTAACGTTACATCCTGGTACCCAACACACTGACATCGTAGCTTCAGAGATGTCAGATAATATGTTACTTTTGAGTGTGTCGTCTTTCTAATTGCGTGTTTTCACAGTCTTATACTTCAACAGTTGCAACTTTCTTGATGTGTAAAATTATCTTTGAAATCAACAAACAGTCAAATCTGTAATTCCTGGTACAATTCAAAAGGGATCAAAACCTTATTTGTCTCGCATTATGGACTATCAAACATATTTTTTTTTCCAAAATAAGGTCCCATGGTGGTCCACAGGAAGGGGCGGGACTTTCTAAGGTTGATACATATAAGACATGACAGGAGGAAGGTCACCGGCTATTTTCAATCTTGATTTTGGATGATTTAAAGAGATTTAACAGATTTAAATCCCTTCTTATTGATGTTGAAACAGACTATTCTGTCTGTACATGCTTTGTTTGATGATGTTCTGATTGTGACTATATGTTCTCTGTTGTTTCTAACCTCTGTCTGTAATTGTGGAACTGTGTTGCTGCCTGTCTTGGCCAGGACTCTCTTGTAAAAGAGATTTTTAATATCAATGAGACATGTTCCTGGATAAATAAAGCTTAAATAAAAGAGCTACTGAAATTAAATGTGAGAAGTTTAGTGGCAACAACTCAAATTGTCACCAATCAAAAAGGTCTGGAAACCACCGGTTTGATGTTTTTATAAACTGATTGTATGTTTTTAAGTTCAAATCTGTGAACTAGTAACTGCAGCTGTCAGAAAAGTGCAGTAAATTTAAAAAGAAAGTATGAAATGTATTTCCCTCTGAGATGTAGTAGAGTAGAAGTAATGATAAAATCAGTATATAATAAGTATAAAATGCACCTCACCTCAATATCGTGCATTACTAGAATCAGCTTGAATAGTTTGCGCACACACACACACACACACACACGTAGTGTTTGACTCTGCCTTTTGTTGCTCTCTGGACTTACACGGAAATATACAATATGTAGGCCTACACATTTTATGACATTTTGATAACTACTCGAGTTAGTAGGCTTCTCGCCACCTCTGGAGAACTCTTTTGTATGATGAATCCTAATTACTTGTGACTGTTTGCAGTAAGCAGCGAACTCATTGGAGCACAGCAGCAGATGAGTGCAATAAAAAATGAATGCACCTGAAAGCCTCTTCAGACATCTGAGCAACATACACCTTGAGAGTGTTCAATGAAAGACAAAGCATTCAAGTGCTTTTTAAAAAAACTCCATACAACATGTTTTAGTGTCAAAGGTCAGAGAAGCAGCCACAAGAACAGAAAACTTAACATCAGTTAATGACACCCTATATATATATATATATATATATTTTTTTTTTTTTTTTATCCGTTAGATATACATTGTTTTTTTGTAAGATAACTTAAATATAAATATAAGCTGCTGTATCAACTGAATATACTGTAAATTGACATGTAGACATGCATTTACTGTATATTGTCATCAAAGCAATTATATTAGAAATAATTCATTCATAATTAATTAATTGTGAATCATATTATTCATAATGCCCATAGATAGATAGATGGATAGATGGATAGATAGATGGATAGATAGATGGATAGATGGATAGATAGATGGATAGATGGATAGATAGATGGATTCATCCATCCATCCTCACCAATTGTCCTGGTTGTGACTGAAATCAAACTGACCAGGCTTGGTATCATCAGAACCACTCATTTCCACTTCTTTATCAGTTCCTTTGATGGTCCTTTTGCTTTCCATGGCTCAGTATCCAGCAAGGTCAGTGCAGGCCTGGATGAAATGTGCAGAGGGGTATTGCACAAAACCAAGATAAGGGATTATTATTACATATATATTGTCATTTCTCATTTCATTTATATCTGCTGGCTGTTTGTAATTGCAACAGTCTTTTTATATTGATTCAAGTGGTAGTATTGTCACTCAGTCCAAGTGTTATATTGCTATGCTAATGAATGCTTGTCAAATTGCCATCAAAGGTTTCATAAATATGTGTTTTATTGCAGTAATTGAGATTACAAAACACAGCTGATGAAGTTGAAAAGGTGTGCAATGAAATCTGTGACGAGGGCAATATAGTATATATATATAGGTCCAACTCCCATTCACCTGTTCCCTCTACATGATGGCTTGCCCTTTTTTGGAGGATGTACTGGATGAGGAAGCCCTAATCCTCAGACGAGCATTTAGGCATGAAAGAGTCTTTCGGGCTAGTCCAATTCACGAGAGACTTTCACAAGGTAAGCCACACATTTTATTTGTACTGTAAGCACCTTGGACATCATGAGTGTTTAATTCTGCCGTGTAGTTTTCTAAATGATATCTTGCATTATCAGGCGAATTCTCTGGTGTGCTGCTGGGAGACAAAGGCTACGCCTGCGAGTCATTCCTCTTGACTCCCCTTGCGGACCCCCAAACCCCACCACAGCAGGCCTACAACCATGCGCACAACAGGACAAGGGCTCGAATCGAGATGACCTTTGGCCTTCTGAAATCTCGGTTTCAGTGCCTGCACCACCTGAGGGTTTCCCCGGACAGGGCCTGTGATGTAATTGCAGTTGTACTGCACAACATTGCAGGCCTAAGAAAGGAGAGCCCCCCCCCCCCCCCCCCCCCCCGAGTGGCTGTTGATGTTGACTGGGAAAATGCTCCCATCTTCCCAGACAACATTAATGGCAGACTCGTCAGGGAGCAATATATTGCAAGTTTTTTCACTTAATTTTTGGATTTAGCCTATCCTTAGTTAATAAAATATCTTGAAAGTTACTTTTTTTGCTGTGTGCATTTCGTTTAGCATTGGTGGTTATCTTTTAAATACTTCACATTAATGAAAAAGGGAGGACACCACAATGTTTTGTAATTGATTTTTTATTATTATTTGGCAGTCATTTCTCTTGGTTGCTTGCATCCTGGAACAGAGAGAGCAAAGGCAACAAAGATTAAAACACTGTATTGCAGTTATGGTTACTGTGTGCACTGAAATACTCACTTCTTTCTAGTTTCTAGATTTCCAGGTCCAGTTTCCCGAGTGTCCGGCGTTTGATCTCAAGCTCCAGCTCCATTTCTTGGAGCTTTCTCTTCTTGAGTTTGATTTTAACGTCTGCCAGCTCTATCTGTCTCTCCAGGTGCTTTGCATACAGTCTGACAATTTGTGAAGTCTGTAAAAGAAATGTCAATTAGCACAGAAGGATTTGTGCATAATGTAGATTTACTTTAGCCAATACTCACAATGTTAACAGGCTGCTTGGGAGACCGTGCAGCATCTGGGTCCTGTTACACATATATTTTCTATTAGCACTACATCACTGACGTCATACTTTATGGACTAAATAAGCAGGATATTTCCATAAAATTGACATACCTCAAGCCTTCTGGAGTCCAGTGACACAGTCTCCTCATCTTCAGAAGTGCATTCTGCAGCTGCAGATGTGCCTTCCCCCTGCCATATACATACATGTACTGAGGGAACTTGAATTAAGATTTCACAGGACATACCACGCCTGTGATTTCAATACACTGTATTAACCGGATCATCTTCTGGTGGCTCCAAAAGTGTAATAGTGTTCCCAGACACTAAGGACATCCAAAGTCAGACAGTACAATATATTTATTTGATTGTATTCCATGTGCAGTAGTACTGCAATATGTACCTTGTATGAACCGGACAGTTTGTGGCTGGGACAGAGTCTGTTACTGTCCCTCCCTGGATCCCCTCCATCACTGGCCTCCCTTTATTTAAATGGGGTGCCAGCTCCTCCGCTGGGGTCATATCCTGGCTTGGTGGGCCACCCCCTGTGCCAGTTCTATGAGCTTATTTTAACTGCTACAATCATACAGACATTCAACATGTCAGCAGACACCTAATCTGTTCACCTCATTTGTTCACTGTTATCTACTTTAAAGTCACTTACCAGCCTGCAAAATGTTCTTGTATTTAATTTTAACTTGCTGCCAGGTCCTTTAATGGCCAGAGAAGTTTGTTCTTTATGAAGGAGAGAAAGATAAAATAGATGAAAACGTAACATGAGAAAATTAGATTAAATGACACATTGTGGATAATTGTTTGCACTTAATCACACTTCCTGAGTAACATGCACCTCTACTTGCCTCATTTAAAGCAAAGTGTACAACAGTTGATTAGTGGACTTTAAAGGTAACTCCTTTAGTCCTTTAATTGTAGCCTAATTATGACAGTTCCAGTGGAGCACCGTTTATTAATTGTACAGTTTTTGACTACTTACGCATTAAGCCGGTCCGCTATTGTCTGCCAGGCTTTCTCTCTCTCTTTAATTATGGCACTGGTATTGCCTTTTTGTCTTATGATGTCTTTTACCTCTTCATAGAACTCCATAAGGAGCTGTTGTTCAGCTGCCGTGAAATATGAAGCGCGACTCTTATCCATGTTCTCATCGGTGATTCTGTGAGCGATCGCGAGGTCTATTTAAGTATGCCGTGAACACGCACTTATCCCAACTATCTATACCTGGCTTGACATAGCCGCGCCTTTTCATCCTGGCTCAGCAAACGTGCAACCAATTAAGCCAGGATGCGCCGAGCAGACTAGGTCAAGCCGCGCTTGCTCAATTATCCTGGATTTCTTTATTCTACTTTTGTGCAATACCCCGCAGGAGTCTCTCAAGAGCTAAACAACTCATTGAATATTTATACACAGACTTTAATTACAATCAAACAAGTCACAGGTTTAAACCTGTGTGTGACAACTTGTGTGTATATTGTAATAAATATGGGTTTTATCCTTTGGCAGGAAAATACTGCCAGTGTCAGAGCCTTTAAATAATCACAACGGTATAGGAAAATATACAATCTTTATTAAATGATCACACGTTGAATATATAAAACTACTGCATAGAGGTAAGGAGGACTACAAATGACTAGAGGTCACCAGTCACCACAGGACGATCACTGCACGTTTCATCTAGGTGAAGAACCACTACACAGCACACACAGGGCTAGTTTCTAGCTTAAGGCACACCATTTCAAATCACAGCACGCAACACCCTCAACGCAGGAGGCACTGCAATTTATCAATCACAGCAACTTGAGAAATCACAGCAATCCACTCACCGTTTAAAGTGAACCGTATGGATGTCCCGCTTATGACGATAGCTCTCCCACCTGTAACCTCCTCCCCCTCTGCACTACACAACGGCCTATATAAAACACACACATACAGAAATACATTTAACAACAATATTGGTCAAACTTAACTCGCCCGCTTGACGAGACCCTCCCCCGGGGTCTGAGCTTGTGATGCCGTCCAACTCCCCGGGGAGCGGCTTCGCTGGACGGCACAGACAGTTCGGCTGGCGTCAGTGTCGCGCGCACGGCAGCAGGGAGTATAAAGAGCAGTGGCGGCTCCTGCACCTCCCAAGAGTGCCGAACCGCAGTAGTCAGATGCTCTCCTCGTGCCCCGTCTGCTCTGTCCTTTATCACCTTCCAGACGACCTCCCGCCCGCAATCACACACACACACCTGTACTCAATTCCCTTGATACACAGGTGATGCTAATTACGTCACCGAATGTGTCCCCCAGCATATTGACATCACAATATTATCAGGCCAAACATTCAGGGGTATGTACATTTTTGATCAGGGCAATTTGGGTGATTTCAGTTATACCATTATCATTATTTAAAAAGGGCACACATAAATATGTGATAATAAATGGCTTCTATTTATTGTCTATTTAACCTTTATTTAACCAGGTAAAGCTTATTGAGATAAAGAATCTCTTTTGCAAAAGCGACCTGGCCAAGAGGCAGCAGAGATACAGATACAGATAACTTTCATACAAAAATCAAAATCAAAGATAGATTAAAGAAGTGTTACAACAGATTTAAAAACAGTGACAAAGCCCAATGCTTTCGAGTTCCTTTTTTTTAAGAATTTCGACAAAGCTATTAAGGGAGATCAGGTCCGACATTTTTAATTCATCTTGCAGGGAGTTCCATGCAGAGGGAGCAGCATAACGGAATGCCTTTTTCCCCAGTTCTGTGAAGACACGAGGGACAGTAAAAGTAAAAAAGTCAGTGGATCGTAGGCTATAACGTCCATGATTCCTAACAAGATGAATTCCAAGATAAGATGGGACCAAACCAAGTAGAGCCTTATAAATAAAAGTCAACCAATGAGAGAATCTTCTAACAGACAGGGATGACCATTCAGCTTTTTTGTACAAACTGCAATGATGGGTCAAGTTCTTGCATCCAGTGATGAACCTCAGAGCACAATGATACACAGTATCCAGAGAACGTAAATATGATACTGGTGCATGCATATACAGTACATCACCATAGTCAAGCAGTGGAAGAAAAGTTGCTGACACTAGGCATTTCCTGGCTCCACGAGAGAAGCAAGATCTATTCCTAAAGTAAAAAGCACAATTTTACCTTAAGTTTAGAAACTAAACTTGAAATATGGTACCTGAAAGTTAGATGTTCATCCACATGGAAACCCAGGTACTTATAAGACGAGAACAGCTCTATGGCTGTACCCTGGCAAGTTAAAACAGGGAGATTTTTTGACAGCACAGTAGCCATGGAAAACATCATAACCTTTGTCTTATCAGTATTCAAAACCAGCTTCAGCCTTTGCAGGCGGGCCTGAACAACATCAAAGGCTGACTGTAAAAGAATGAATGCTTGCACAACAGATGATGCAAAACAATAAATGATTGTGTCGTCTGCATAGAAATGATACAAGGCATCTGAGAAATTGTTACAAAGATCATTTATATAGATTGAAAACAAAATGGGCCCTAACACTGACCCTTGTGGTACCCCCTTTGAAACCCTCAAAAATGTTGATGAGGACCCTGCCATCTGGACACACTGTGATCTATCCAATAAATAATTTCTGAACCAAGAAACTGCATGCTCAGATAAGCCTATTTTGTGCAATGTATCAATCAAGATAGTATGATCAACAGTGTCGAACGCCTTGGATAAGTCTATAAATAACGCTACACACATTTTCCATGCTTCACATGACCACTATCCCTAAATAAAATGTAAAAAAAAAAACATGATCAGCCATAATTTGCAACAAACGCCCAAATATTTCATAAATTCTGACAAGGTATGGAAACTTATGAGCACAACTGTAGATGTACTTTATCAATCCCAAACTGAGAAATTATTTTCCAAAACTACAGTAAATGTGCAGTGAAATATTATCATACTAGATATATTAATATACATTATAAATATACCAGACTACGACAACTAGAAATATAAAAATAGGATAACATACTATAAACAATATACATTAGGGAGTGCTGTTTTGTTTTGAGTTTAATACAATTTAGGTATTGTGATAATAAAAAAAACCCAATCGTAATGTAAATCCGCGTACAGGTTAAAGGAAAAGCAGAACAATACAGCTGAGAGTTATTTGTTAGACAGAGGTGAAGTGAGTTATTGCTCTGGGCAGGAAATACTTCCTGTATCAGTCTGTTAGAAAAGGAGCTCGGCTGTCTGTCCAGTAGGTGGAGAAGGAGAAGATGCTCAGGATTATTATCCATAATGGATAACAGTTTGTTCAGTGTCCTCTCCACCACAACTTCAAATGTGTTACAATCTGTTACAATAGTCATTATTATTATGTTTATAAATGACATTACTACTATTATAACTACTTCTCCTACTACTTATAATAATAATGATAAAAATAATAATAATAATAATAATAATAATAATAATATTATTATTATTATTATTATTATTATTATTAATAATAATAATAATAATAATAATAATAATAATAATAATAATAATAATAATAATAATAGTAATATGGGATTGTTATTTATTCAATAAAATAGCTATTTCTAGGATGTCTAGTCGATGTAAGAGTAGCCTCTTGCTGGTACAATTTATGATGTTTTCCACCCAGTGGATTTAAATGAATTAATGCCTCAAAAAAAGTGTAATATTTCTAGAAGTTGGAAGAATATATGTGTTGCTTCAATACTAGACTACAATGCAAAAATACTAATTTTGTTGAATGAGGGCTTGCGTTCGATCAGTTGTAACCGGTGCTCTGTTGATAAGCCTGTGTGTGTGTGTGGCTAGCTGCTAGCAGCTAGCTAGTTACGCAGTAGCATTTTCGCATCGAGCAGCTAGTAAAACATTGGACCAATGCCTGAGAAAATATTTTTTCTTCGCCACCCTCAGCCCTGTCCAATCCTGACCATTGATCGCAGTGGACACTTTTCGTTAGAATAACCGCAAATCACCGATGTTAGCGTTAGACAGCTTGTTATTTGCAACGGCCACATTTTCCGTTTTTGGCCGAGCTAGCTAACTAGCTAGCATCGCTACTGATAGCCTGTTAGCAACGCCTATGATGGCACAGCCGGGGAGCGAGTCTATAAAGGAAGGTAGGCCATACAGTTCGGTTTATATTTATTCTTTCATATCAGTATCGTTGAAATCAGACGTTTATAATGAATATATGTTTGCGTAAATCGTATTTAAACCCCAACAACCCCATTTCCAGATCATTGGCTGGGTAACTATATCCGGAAAGGGCTAATTTAGCTCTTTGGTTAGCTGCCTCAGAACGGGGTTAAAAGGCGAGCTAACGTCTCCTGAAAAAGCCTTGTTGTTAACTGTTAAAACTAACGTTTAGCTGGGTGTCATGTTAGCCAGAGTGCTAACTGTGGTGATAAATTAAAGCAAATATCCAGGTGACATTATAAATCTACTGCCAGTAACAACATCAATTTTACACCAACTGAGAAGGCTAACTGTTTATTTTGGTGTGGTATCTAAAATGGCTTATGTCTCCCTTATGTGCACTGAATCAAACATACGTCAGGCTTTGGCACAGTTTTATCACGATAGCAATCCGGTATAGTAATCAGTTGTTCATTGATTTGGTAGGGTCAGGGAGAATTGTGATTTGGGTTAAATATTGGTATGAGAAGGCTACACTTGAGAAAGTAACGTTATTCACATCCTTTAGTGAAGTGACATTCCTTAAGATTTCACTTCTAGGTTATTCATCATTTGTATTTTCGTGAGTAAAACGTAATTGTGTCAGAATTGTGTCCATACTTCCACATTTTGTTGGTATATCTTGAAATATTGCAATACATTTTTCAGTGGGCCACAGGCTCAGTCACTTTGCGTTACCTCCTTCAGCCATAGTGACTTAACAGACATTTATTTAAAGGAATATCTTCAAGGTTGCCACTTAAAGTAAAAGTACTAATACCACATTGAGAATAATGTTAGAAGTAAAGGTACTAATATCACATTGTGAAGCTAATCTTGTTACAGTAAAGATACTGTTGCCACACTGTACAAATGCTGTTACTGAAAAAATAGTAATACATAAGGTAAAAGTCATATGTTGCAATAAGTAAAGACAGTAAAAGTTTCATTAAAGATACTAATACAACAGTAAAAATACTGTTGCAGTAAAAGTAATAATGGCACACAGTAACTCTGATACGGTAAAAGTACTTATACTACACTGTAAAATAAAAACACTCTAAATTATAGGTGCTATTGATAACAAGACGTTGCACTCGCACAGCTTCCATTGCATTCCCATCACAACACAGCTGTTGCTCGAAGTGCAATCATCCTCAATGGGTTGCCAGTTCTTTTCACAACCTTCGTTTTCATGGCCGAGTGTCGTGACACTCAGACAGACTCATTCATGTCAAGTGATGAATCTTTCGTGGTATGAATTCATTTTGCAACATGTAGCTATACATTTGGGTTACTTTGTGCTGTGGTGAATGCCGCCCGCTCACCGTCAAACTCAGCCGTTTTTTCCACACTAACTGGCAACCCCAAAGACGCAGCGATACCACGTGATACCAACATCATTATTCTATTGGCTCACAAGCCTTGCTAGAAGCTGCAGCCACACGTCACACATCTACACAGAGGCAAACAAAACATTAATTATAGACTAGCACATTTTTTAAAAATGATTTATTCACAATCAAAACATTTTTTCATGAGAAGTGATACTTTTGATTCTGCACCTTTCTAAAAGCTCTGTGGATGTTTGATGTGATTTTATTTAAAAAAAATTGTTTACATAAAAATGTTATCAATATGACCATTTAAAATGATTTGCGTGTAAAAAAATATGAATCTTTAAAGTAACTAAAGCTTTCTCATAACTGTAACGGACAATATTTTCCTCTGAGATGCAGTGGAGTAGAAGTAGCCTAGAAAGTAACATAACATGGAAGGACTCAAGTAGAGTACAAGTACCTCAAACAGCATTGTGATGGAAGCGCCGTTACTGCCGTCGGCAGTGCTGTTGTTAGTACTGTTAGTGTGGTCAGCAATCAAAATACAAAATCGTTTTTGTATGTTAAGTTAATGTTCTCACAGCCCACCACTTCTAGAATTTATCATTTACATGTTTTATGTAAAAGGACATTTTTTTTACTATTTATGTGTAGTGAGCCCATCTTCTGTGTCTAGAAGATATTTTCTAAGTTGTATAGAAAAGGAAACATTTTTGGCACTGACCATGTATTTTGAAGGTATGGGTATTTTCTAGGGGTGTGAATCTTTGGCTTCACTTCGATTAACGATACAGTAGTTGGCGATTCGATTCAAGGACGATTTTTTTGTTGTTGCAACGATTCGATTCAATTCGATTCTGTAAACCACGATTCGATTCAGTAACTTGTAACCAAAATTATATATCCATTAAATAAACATGCAATAATGCGAGTGAGACTATTTGTATTCTTCCGAAAGGTGAAAAAATAACATATTTATTCTATAAAAAAGTAAACCTGCATAATATTTTATGCTGAATACAAAAATGTAATTAAAATATGCTCGGTTATTTTTAACATTTTCAGTAGACTACATGCTGGCAGGGGAGAGTGTGTCTTAAACATATTTAAACAATCATAAGTAAGAATCACGATTCATCCGATTAAATGCATTTATATCGATTATTGGTGAAGCCAAAACGATTCATTCTATTTATTTATTTTAGCAGATCGATTTAGTAGAATCTATAGGACTGACAATCGATTAATCGAATGAATCGTTACACCTCTTGTGTTTTCAGTATTGATTCATCTATAAATTGGCAGAAAATGGTTAACAATGGTCTCCTCAAACCGAACTTTTGATAACCGGTTTACTGTCAGAATAGCAGAAATCATTAATCTTTGCATCAATGCTTAAAAAATCACCCTGATCATAATCTCGAAAGTTGCTGATTATTTCTCTGCTAATGAATGAAATGGATGTACGTGCTTCAGTCAAATAACGTCTTTCTCTCTATCAATGAAAGAAAGTTTTTATCAATAATTTTTTTATCATAATCATATTCACAGTTACAACAGAAAAGGGTAATTGATATAGGAAAGATCATTATTTGGGTACAGTCCAGTTCTAGCAACAGATTCGGTCATTTGTTCAAGTAATTTATCGAGTGGAAATGTCAAACATTAGCGGTTTCCAGGTTCTCCAATGTGTCCTTTTTTTTGTTTAATATCATGATAAACAGAATGTCTTTGTGTTTTGGCCAAACAAAATAAGACACCATCCAAACAATTATTAAATTAATGAAACTGTTGAATAGATAAAAGAAGTGATTGTCTTGTTGTTTTTCCCCTCCCAGGTCCGCCGCTCCGCATAGGGCCTCAACTACCCAGCGGGGGCCTCCAAAATTAAGATTGATTAAAAAATGTCATGATGATTACTACATTATTAAATTGCAAAAATGATATGAATTAGTTATAAACAGGCCCGTCGTTTTTTGTTAAATGTGTACCCATCACTCAATTTGTGCAAATTCACAGTTTTTGCCTAATAGATAAAAACAGTCTCCCCTCGCCCTGCTTCCCTGAAATGGTATAGCCCAGTTTGCGTCTTGGCTGAGTTTGCTCTGTGTCGGCTTCTGCTTGAAATGGCTTTAATTGGCAATCTGTGGATATTGAGAGATAATAATGGCAACTAAAAGACAACATGAATCTGGAGCTGAGAAGCGCTCCTTTGGTCCGCCACTTTGGCCCTCGCGCACCGCTCAGACCAGCTGCAGCCCCAACTCTGGCTCCAGCTCGCCGGTAAAGTCGCGGGGGGGCATCATAAAGGAATTATGCTTAGGGCCCCAACATGGCTAGCAGAGGTACTGGCCCCCTTCACTTAATTTATCCAAGTGAAAGTTGATTGAACACTCACAGTGCAACTGATCTACGTTAGCTTCAGGAGTTTTTCAAGTTAACTTTCGCCTTCTCTAAACTTCAGACGATATGAACATTTCATGTCAGGATTATCCTGCCAAAATAATTGTCAATTACGATTTTATATTAGATAATCATCAGAATATGCGTACACTCTTAAAATGGCACTAAAACATACTGGAATTACGAACAACATATTTTGCTCGACAAATAACGAAATAATAACTACTAATATTATAAAAATAGTTGACGGTTTTATGCATGTTTGTAATCCAGAGGGGTTAAAAAAATAAAAAAACAAATAATACCGATTATCAAAATTGAAAACCGTATACAGAAGAATAACTGGATATTCAGGTCCTGTCTAAGTGATTTTTCATCAAAATGACGTTCACTAGTTCCTGGACTTCTACTGTGATTCTTTGCTGCTTTTCTGTCTTTGACATCATAGTAACTTGAATATATTTGAGTTTTAGACCTTTGAAGGCATCACCTTGTGAGGAAATTATGATGGGCATTTTGGAAATTAAAAATTAAGAAAGAAATCTAAATTGTAGGGCCCTATGAAATCATTATAATTTTTCCAGATTCTTTTATTTTTCTTTTATCTAATCCATTTCCTTTTCATTTAGAGACCATTCGCCTTAAGTGCGGTGACAAACACTTATGTTAGAGAGAACATCGATTTTTATAAATCGTATCCAGATTTTGACAAATTCCACATGATTCCGCGTTTTACAGATGATTCCATTTTTATTGTCAGATTTCCGCGATTCTGTCCGCGTTTTCTGCATGGCGGAAAGCATAGGGCCCTAAAATTGGAACATAATCTGCACATGGACTGACAATGAAAATAATTGTTAAATAGCCCTAAAATCCATGTATCACATCAAATCCCCTATCATCCCCTATCTGCTTATGTTTAGTTTTCAACATTTGCTTGTAACTAAAGGCTGTAATAAATATTTCCCACCTACCAGTGTGCCTTCTGTTCCATTATCAAAGTGTGAATTGCATTTGGGAAAAAGGACATGTTTCCATCAGTGGGAGGCTTTGGCTGCAGTAACCAATCCTTCTTGTTGGCTCCACGTCCACCCTCTCTAAATGTCCCAATTCCTCACTTACCATTGAGAACTCCATAGTCCCTCCCTCCGCACAGGTTAAGAGTCTGGGTGTCATCGTCACCGTGAAACGTGATGTGGAAAACATCAATAATCTCACTCGGTTCGCTTACTTTCACCTACGCCCTGTCCACTGTCTCCGTCCTTCACTCACACCCAGCAGCACCGCTACCCTCATCCATGCCCCGTCACCTCCCGGATCAATAACTCTCCCTCTGGTTCACCCCACAAGTCCATCCATAAACTCCAATTAGTCCAAAACTCAGTGGCCCACATTATCACCAGAACCCCATCTTCTGAACACATCACTTCCATCCTCAAACAACTCCACTTGCTGCCTGTCCAACACCGTATCCATTTTAAGGTTCTCCTCCTCACCTAAAGCCCTCCATAATCTCACTCCTCCCTCCCTCTCTGAGCTCCTCCAGTCCGACACTCCATCCCAAACTCTCCGATCCTCTTCTTCCTCCCAGCTCTCCACTCCATCTGCCTCCATGTCCACGATGGGGTTCAGAGCCTTCAGCCGTTCAGCCCCTCGTCTCTGGAGCTCCATCCCACTGTCCATCCGCACCACAGAGTCTCTCCCCACCTTTAAAACCTCCCTCAAAACACACCTGCTCAGACGGGCCTATCCCACCTAACTCCACTTTCAAACTCAGTGCACATAGCTAAATAATGGAGCTAATAGCTAACGTTAAAGCTAGGTTACGTCACATGGTTAATTTATTGTTATTGTGCAACAAAATGCAGTTTGCTCTCCCATTTTCCCACAACAGAATAACACAAAAATATGTCGTGTGGAGAAATAAGCTGCTCTGAATAGAAGGCCAACAGTCCGAAAACCCTAAATATTCCTCCAAATATTAACTTTTAAAAAGCTTGAACTAGTGGTGGCTTGCCGATTTTACACTAATGCTTGTAAGTGTTGATATTTTATTGTATCAACTGTTATGTGAGTAATAGTTAATTTATTTTAAGTTCTATGATCTGGTATCTGTTATTCCATTACTTTCCCTGACGTTTTAGGTCTTGCAGTGGTATCTTTTCAATATAGAGATATTTAGGGAGGCCATTATATCACACTAGTTCAGATTGGACAGAGTTTCTGTCCAGGGATATATACTAGGGCTGTCAAAAGATTGATTTTTTAAATCACGATTAATCGCATTTTGTCCATAGTTAACTCGCGATTAATCGCAAATTAATGGCATTTTTTTTGGCACATTTTTTTTCTTCTAAATGTACCTTAATGTATTTTTTTCATATTCTTAATACTTTTAACAACATAAGGGCAAATATACTTGATTTATGAAAATGTTTATTTAACACTTCAAATATCCCCTTACCAAAACATGGGATCAAAACATGGTTATAAGAATATATCACAAACAATTAAAGTGAACATGTCACAGGAGATAGTGTAACAGGAGATAAGTTTGAAATGTATCCAGGGTCGTCTGTTTTGGCCGAGGGGGCGGCGGCAGGCTCTCTGCATCTGCCGTGTGTTTGGCTTACAAGTGATATCTCATACTGGACGTACTTCTATGGTAGCTCATTTCATACCCACAGTACGCGCAGATGACTTTGGTCCTATCGACTGAACCATCCGGCAGTCTTTTGAAGGTGAATTTGCCGTTCACAAGTCCTTTCTCCATTTTTTCGCTTCCTCCTTTGTCCCGTAGTGGCGCAAATCCTGCTTCTTCTTCTTCTGCCTCCCTCTGGATCAAGACTACAGGTGCCACCGACGGCCATAAATCATACAATGCGCGTTTTTTGTTTTTTTTAAATACCGAGCGTTAATCGGCGTTAAGAGGATGTTGCGTTAACGCGTTATTAACGCGTTAACTTTGACAGCCTTAATATATACATATTTAGGAACTACATATCACAGCATCATAAAAAGATGAATTAGTTTTCCTTTTGCTTTTCTCACCTTTTTGTTTGTGTTGGGTGACCCACACTCAAAGCTTCCTCTCATATATTCACACTCTCAGCCTAGACTCTGCATGGCGACGGACTGGCAGCAGTGGGAGTGAGCAGCCAATCAGCTAAGGCCCCCGGTAGCAACATGGCGTCCCGTCAGAGGAACTCGGTCCGGATCCTGTCCAGCCGGGAGCGAGGGTCCCAGACCTTTGGCTCTCAGAGGCTCCTGCAGCTGCTGGTGGAGGAGAAAGTGCGCTGGATGAAATGGCAGAGTCAGGTATGTAAATAACAGCAGTTACACTTCTGATTACTACTTAAGTATTCTAGTATTCATTGAAATGTGTTGAGGTGGTTCCACACAAGATAACAAGAAGTAATCTCAAGGTCTTTTCACAGCCTCTGTTAGTATAATATAGAACAAATTTAACACATCAGTCTCATGTCTGAAAGAGCACTTAAGTCACTTTTATATAGAAGTCCTGTCTGCCATCTTAATGTTGGACCTGACACATTTTCAACATAAGTCTGAACCAGAGGTCGTGTTAACCCAATATTTTCCACCATTGACTGAATTATTTTAACCATGACGGAAAAATGTTAGGTTGTCTGTCTGTCTGTCATTTTGATGGACTGTCGACCTTTTCACTGCTGCACCACCAAAAGGAGAGCTTTGGATTAGTACTTCAGCAGAAACCATGATGGATACCATGATGACAAAGAAATTGTGCCAAAGAGAGTAGTGGTTTCTGTTTGGAGATTTTTCTATTTTAAAAAGTCAGACGTAAACCAAACAACTATTTACTTAAAATAGTGTAGCTGAACTGTAGTTGTTGCTGGAGGATGCAACACTAACAATTTGCTTCACCACCCAAACCAAAAGCATGCCATGGACTACAAAAATTTATGAAATCAAGATCGGCTTCCACAACATAAATTAACGCTGGTGAAATAATAAAACCAAAGTTGGCTCAGATGTTGCTTGAAGACGCGTTTGCTCGAGGGACTACCTACGAGAAGGAAAGCAAAAGTTGGAACGGGATTACAATCCATCTAGCCAAATACATGGTCTGTCTACATGCAGTCAGAAAAAAACCCCAGGTATGTGTTACTGGGTCAAAAATGCTTCAGCCAAACAGCGATCTCCACATTGTACCAGCAGCACAGAGGCAAGCTAGAAACGGAGCTGAATACAGTCGCCTACTACGCAACAACAATAGATATGTGGTCTAGTTGCAGTATGGAGCCATACCGTAGCCTGATGGTTCACTTCATAAAGTGACCGGGTGTTACGCAGCCACTGTCTACAAACAACATATTTCCCGGATGACCACACCGGCAAATTACTCGCACCAGGCTTGCGAGAGGCACTTGATTCCTGGAGGCTGGCAGAGGAGATGCAGATGGCCATAACAACAGACAGTGAGGCGCTGAATAATTGGATAAGACTCTAATGCTTTGGCCACAGGCTTCATCTTGCCATAGGTAATAACCATTTCAGATGATTAATAATACATATATGATAGTGGTGTGTCTTCTCAGTTTTCTGTTATCTCTGTTATTATCATTAATGCATTATACTGTATGTCATGTGGTGTCTACTTTCAACTTATTTTGTGTGGGTTCATGGGAATTATTGTGGGTGGGTTAGTAAATTAGTGTCTATGTTATGTTGTCTTTATGGATTGTGATTGTGCCTGTTGTAGAGTATTATTTGTTTCATGTTCATGATTCATCTTAAGGGACTATCTATTACTGCATTTCTTGTAATTAACATTTGGATTAGCAGGATAATGTGTATGTAAAAGCAAAAATAGGAAATATTTTTTGTGGCTAAGATGACTGCATACAACGTGCAGTCGGTGTGTGCAAAAAAAATTGTTGCTGCCTTCTTGTACTCCTGGGGGGGGGGGGCCTGGACCTGGACCTGAGCTAGGCCTGCAAAAGCACCTGGTCAAAACTGAGACACCTACCTGGGGGTCAGGCCAAAAGATGACCCAAAAAGTGCAAAGCAGGAGAGAGCCATAAGTCAGGTGTTGAAAGCTGACCCAAAAACATCAACGCACTTTGTGCTTAGCTGGAAGGACGTGGATTTGAAGGAGGTTGTAAACAAGGTATTGAGCCCAGTCCAGGAGTTCAAAGATGCCTTGTCTGGTGAACGCTATGTCAGCGTCTCGTACCTCAAGCATATACTAATCTCTTCAACACGGCCATTCTCACTGAGGAAGAGTATGCTACTCAACTGACCAAGGATGTGAAGAGAAACAGTCTAGCCTACTTGAATGAAGAGTACTCATATCCTGGCACAGACGAAGACGACCTGCTCGATATGGCTTCTCTTCTGGATCCTCAATTCAGAACAACCTACGTGAAGAACGAAAAGGTGAACGATACGCAGTAGAAATCACTCCTGACAGATCAAAAGTCAGACACCGCTGGCATTTCATCAGCTCTCCAAAGGGCTAGTGTAGCAGCAGCCCCCCCCCCCCCCCCCCCAACCACCACCACCACCCCCTTGAGGAAAAAAAGACTGCACAGTGCCACTTTCAGACAAGGAAACTATCAAAATTGTGCTGACAACCAACCTGCAGACCGTGGATGTGCACAGTGACTTGGACCCTTTGGAGTGGTGGTAATGCCATCATGCAAATTTCCCCTTTGTAGCCAAGCTAGCCCGGAAATATCCCTGCACCAGTGCAACATCTGAGAGGGCTTTCAGCACCAGCAGGAACATTGGGCCGTTCTCTAACCAGATGCTGTGGGCCGTCTGGTTTTCCTGGCACAAAAGTTCTTATGGCATTGATGTCACAAGTCCATAATGTTAAGCTGGACAACTTTTTAGTTGGTTTACAAATCACTCATATTTACATCTTTATTATACATGAACAGTGCAATACAACTTTTAAGAAATTGTAATACTTAACTATAGCCCTATTCACACTGGACTAGTATTACATGGGGCCCTCAGGTGATTTAGAAATTACCCCCCGACCTCTGCGTTTCTTGCGCCGGATTCACACGGTATAAGAAAAGTCTGTATTTTACTTGAATTTACCGACATTCCACCCAGATATGGCCTGAGTAACATCCATTTCCTGTACACTTCCTTTTTCTTCAGCAACAAGAGGCTACCACATAACAAAATAACTTTAGACGTTTGTATTAGATAGAATGACACATCAACCAGACTCCATTCAGGAAACAAGCATTTTAAAATTGTTTGCTTGTCATCTTGCAGACAGATCTAACAAAGCATGACTTCAGACTTTGTATTATTCACCATCATTATGTCGTTATTTCAGCATCCCTTTTATCTGTTTATTGCAATTAAGTCACAGCGAAATAGTTTAATTAGGGTTCATACAGCTGTGGAAAACCAGCCGATATGTAACATTGCTAGTAGTTACAGTGAATACAGCTTGGTGAAATTCACCAAGCACCAGTGGATGATGTTATAAACAGAATGATGTTTGGTTTTTCCTGGCATCTCTGGGACTCCACAACATGTACAAAGCAGCAATTGTGGTTATAAGCACATATGATCCTGAGGTCGAACTTGCAAGAAAAAAACGTGCTTTGTTTTCTGTGAACACACCTGAATGCAACCGCTGTTCTCTTGTTTATCTGTAATTACCACATCGTTTTGATTCCACTTAAATGAGTGTAAACATGTTTGTGTCCCTGACAGAAAGTGGAGCTGCCTGACAGCCCTCGCTCAACGTTCCTGCTGGCATTCAGCCCCGACAGGTGAAAACATCTTTGAAATGTAGAAATTAATTTAGTAAAGTATTTACTTGAACTGGACACTGTCAAAATCTTATCAACTGAATTTGTAGTAAGCAAAACTGTGAGTATTTCGGTTGTAGCTGTTTTTAGCATCTTAAAAAAACCTAGTTTTTCCTCTGTGATTTGCATGCTGATATGTTTATTATTATTATTGGTGTCAAAGACCTGAAGCTAATGTTTGTTGAGTAGTTCTTTTAATGATAGTACTGTGACCTCTGTTTGCTTCTCATAGGACCCTTATGGCTTCCACTCATGTCAACCACAACATTTACATAACCGAGGTGAAGACAGGAAAGTGCCTACATTCCTTAGTGGGCCACCGTAGAACCCCCTGGTGTGTGACCTTTCACCCCACAATCCCGGGCCTGGTGGCCTCCGGGTGCCTTGATGGCGAAGTCCGGATCTGGGATCTGCATGTGAGTATTATTACTCTGAAGCAGTGTCACCTCTGAGGTTTACGCTACTAAGTAATGGTACCCTTGAGAGGGTAGAGGGGGGCGGGTGTTCGTCGACGGTTTATAACACAATATGTAGATTTCAAATACTTTGCAATTAAATGTCAAGATTTGGACCTGAATCAATCACCAACACAACGAAATTGGAGATTGGTTTTCAGCTGAAAAAAGTGGTTTGGCGGTTAAGTTAAAATACCAATTTATGAATTTGACTTCAGTTCTGAGGTTAAAAAAATTACCCTTTTAAATGTAAACCTTAATTGACTGCAGTGATAAGAAGAGTCTGTGTTCTTTCTGCAGGGTGGTAGTGAGAATTGGTTTACAGAGAGCAATGTCGCCATTGCATCCCTGGCCTTCCACCCGACCGCTCAGCTCCTCCTGATCGCTACCAACAACGAGCTCCACTTCTGGGACTGGAGCCGACCAGAGCCCTTCGCCGTGGTCAAGACGGGCAGTGACACAGAGAGAGTGCGGTGAGTTGGACAGCACCGCTGCTGTGTCACCATGAGTCATTACAGTGACTTTAAGAGACCTCACCTCACTGTGCCCACGTTCCCCCTCTTCACTGTGTGCTACATTTCAACATAAAATAAGAATAGCATACAATGAACATAGCTGTGTTCCCACGAAGCGCAAAGTGAGTTTCACCTCATGTTATTCTCATGAGTTTGATTCAGGGTCATTTGTGTTTATTTGCGTCCCTTGCACTAGAACCAGAGAGGAGGGGGAGCTTACTTCCATGTAGACCCCTACCAGGTTTCTTCAGTCATAGATGAAATGACCACTATTACATCTACATGTGGTGAAGTCCCAGATAAGCCAGTAAACCAAACGCCGTCCTGTCGGGGGTTCATGACATCATCCAGAAGTAATGAATTACTGTGAATAGCAATACACATGTTAGCTGGTAAACTCCAGTTGGATGAACTAAAAATAAACTATTGAGTGGTGATTTAATTTCAATAAACGGATAAAAAAAGATTCTAAAATAACTATATAATGATGGTGATTTGTAAAGTCTGAAGTCATGCTTTGTTAGGTCTGTCTGCAAGACGAGAAGTAAACACTCTAAAAAAAATTCTGGAGTTTGCATAGATGTGTGCTAGTCTATGCAAACATTGCAGCTGGTCCATCAACACTTAAAATTATGTAATTTCTCCACATAATCTGGTTTTGTCTCTGGACTAATGTGAGCTGCTGTCCTAGAGCTCTGCGCGACCTCAGACACAGGAGACAACATTTGTTTCCTCCAGTTTTGCATCAGCAACATCAGGATGACGGGAGGAGAATCTCACTGATAGACTTTCTAGACACACACTTCAATATTTCATTCTGTCAATCGCTCTTCCTGGCACAAATTGGCTGCCATTAGCGTCTTTACATTGGCTTTGTATGCAGTTGCGGCGCATGAACAGTTATGTTTATATTTGGTGGGAAAGCTCCATTATAATAATGTCAAAACACATTTCCATGACTCACATTTGTGTATGCCAAGAGCTGCATATCTGGTTCATGTCACTCTTGAATTCCCCAATTTCTACATTCAACAACAAACTATAACTATTTTCCAGAACCAGGCTTTTATTTCTCTGCTTCCAGGTTAAAACAATACCGATACGGGATAGGACCAACATAATTCATAACAGAAACCTGTGTTTTCTTTCAGGTTGGTGAGGTTTGACCCTCTTGGTCACAACCTGCTGACGGCGATAGTGAATCCGTCCAATCAGCAGGTAAGCTCCGTTGACTGTGTTTCTGTTGTTAAGTGCTGGTTGAGTTGATTCTTCAGAATGGTTGACTTTCTTTCAGAACGAGGAGGACTCTGAGGTTCCCATGGATAGTGTTGAGATGCCTCACTTCCGTCAACGCTCCTTCCTGCCTTCTCAACCAGTTCGTCGCACACCCATCCTGCACAACTTCCTCCACATCTTGTCATCTCGCTCCCCGGGGGCTCAGACGGGAGGCGAGCAGCCGCGCCCTCTTGGTGAAAATGGAAGCAATGTTGGAGAAACTCCCAGCATGCCCCTAGCCCAATACCCCAGCACTGAGCGCGGAGCCCCCTTCCCAGGCTGCACCCAGCACCTGGGCATGGTTTGTCTGTGTAGTCGCTGCTCCGTCAACCGCAATCCCTCACTGTCTGCCGATACAAACCCGTCTGATCCCAGGGTGCCGTCTGATGCCTCCCAGCCTTCCCCAGCTTCCACTTTCTCTTCGGCCCGTACAGAGCCCAGACAACCCTCAGAGCGCCCCTCTGCCTTTACCTCAGTCTACTACAGCGCTGGAACTTCACTTAATCCCCCTGCACCAAGCGGCATCGAGTCGCACTCCACCTCCAGGCCAGGACCTGACTGGACACGCAACCTGCTAAGTATGAGGGAAGGTGGGGTTGGTCCAGGTATGCTGCCTCCCAGAACCTCCTCCTCCTCCATCAGCCTCCTCTCAGTGCTCCGACAGCAGGACAGCTCCTCTCAATCCCCCGTCTACACCTCCGCCTCTGAAGGACGGGGTTTCCCCCAACAAGGAGAGCCCGGTGCCCGTGACGCTGCCGGCACAAGCAGCGGGCATCATCCCTTCTGGGATGGCTCTCGCAGCAACACAGCCTCCTTCCGCAATGTGCTGCAATGCAACCTGAGCCGCTACTTCATGGAATTTGACCGTATGCAGGACCTGGAGCCACCTTTAGGTGGCAGCATGGCAGATGGAAGTCAAGAGCAGGGCCAAGAGTTGCTGAATAACAACATGGACCCAGAGAGACCTGGGCCTTCCTCGTCTTCCTCCACTTCCTCCCCTACCATCATCCACTACCAGCCTCCACCCCCCCCTCCTCCTGCCCCTCACAACCTGGAGAATAATGTTCCTCCCCCAGCCTCCCGAGGTCATCTGAACCGCTGCCGGGCCTGCCACAACCTGCTGACCTTCAACCATGACTCTCAGCGCTGGGAGCGAACCAATCAGGCCTCCTCCACCTCAGCCTCCACTCTGGAGCCCTCCTCAACTTCTTCCTCCTTTCCTTCTTCTACCCCTTGGCAGCCTGAGGAGGGCAGGAGGACACTAGAAGCCCAAGCTCAAGACAGTAGGGTGCCTCCGGAGCCCAGCGAGCAGCCGCCTCCCCCTGGAGGTGGAGGAGCTGGTACAGTGGCCTTCCCGATAGCCCCTTCCCCCAGCCAGACTGGAGAGCAGACAGTGGGCTTGGTGTACAACCAGGACACAGCGCAGTGGGAGAGGGTGTACCGGCAGGCTGCTGCCAGCAGATCAGCAGAGCCACCGGAGGCCTTAAGCCAAGAAATGCCTGTTGACCCCCCAGATGAGGACTCCCTGAGGAGGTACGATATATGTTTCTGTCGGTAGCTAAAGTTAACATAGACGTTTATATCTTGTTTGGGTTGATCTTACTTTTGGGGCAAGTTGACATCTGTTTCACAGCCTGTCAACCATTTATGGCTGACATGCTGTTGAACATCTGCTTTAAGCCACATGGTAAGTTAAATATTAACCTTTTATAAAAATAATTGTATTCAGTAACTACTATCTTATAACACCTATCCTGTTCCTTTCATACAGGAGACTGTTGGAATCATCTCTGTTATCGTTGTCCCGCTATGACATGTCAGGATCAAGGGACCACCCCATTTACCCTGATCCAGCCAGGTACAGTAACACACTTCATTTAACAGTGATCCAGGTACAGTAACACACTTCATTTAACAGTGATCCAGGTACACTAACACACTTCATTTAACAGTGATCCAGGTACAGTAACACACTTCATTTAACAGTGATCCAGGTACACTAACACACTTCATTTAACAGTGATCCAGGTACACTAACACACTTCATTTAACCGTGATCCAGGTACAGTAACACACTTCATTTAACAGTGATCCAGGTACAGTAACACACTTCATTTAACAGTGATCCAGGTACACTAACACACTTCATTTAACAGTGATCCAGGTACACTAACACACTTCATTTAACCGTGATCCAGGTACAGTAACACACTTCATTTAACAGTGATCCAGGTACACTAACACACTTCATTTAACCGTGATCCAGGTACAGTAACACACTTCATTTAACAGTGATTCAGGTACACTAACATACTTTGTTTACCCTGATCCAGACAGGTACACTAACAGGTACACTAACATACTTTGTTTACACTGATCCAGACAGGTACACTAACAGGTACACTAACATACTTTGTTTACACTGATCCAGACAGGTACACTAACAGGTACACTAACATACTTTGTTTACACTGATCCAGACAGGTACACTAACAGGTACACTAACATACTTTGTTTACACTGATCCAGACAGGTACACTAATGCACTTAATTTCTACTGACCCAAACCGTTAGATTAATACACTCACACTACAATTAATTTACCCCAGTATTACCTCTGCTATACTAACCTGGTCACACAAACGTTATTACAAGAATGAACCTGAAGTCGTCCCCTGTGCTGTCCAGGCTCTCTCCAGCTGCTTACTACGCCCAGAGAATGATCCAGTATCTGTCAAGGCGGGACAGCATTCGCCAGCGTTCACTTCGCTACCAGCAGAACCGGCTGCGGGCCATGTCGTCTTCGTCCGATAGTCCCGCCAACAACCCATCCAGCTCCATTGACAACAGTGATGTGGACTTTGAGGAGCTGGAGTAAGTTTAATTTTGTGTGTCTTGCATGAGTTAAACTAGTTTTTATTATCTGGAGTGTCATAATATACTGTGCTTCGTCATATTTGGCTGATTGAGGGACGAGGAATGCTGTGGGGGACCTCACACAGCGGTGCCGACACATCAGTGGGTTGATCTGATGAACAGATATTGGTGGCTAATAAATCATGTGACCACAAACTAGGGATGTTTTTGACCGGTAACCTAAGTAGGTCTATAAATATATGAGATATAGATATCTATAATTTATGTGTGTATATTAACCAATGAGCTGTTCAGACAGTAACACAGCTGGACTCATATACACAAGCTCCGTTTTGATGGCTGCACTACAGAGAGCCCTCGGGCTGATGTGTGCTAAACAGCTGGTATCGCTTTTACACCAGACCCATCACACTCGGAAACGCCGTCACCGAGCTCGCTGTAGTGTCGATCTTGGAGCCGATTCAAGGCAAAGCAGACAAACAAGTATTGACAAAGTTTTCATTCAGAATCGTTGAGTCATCTGATCGATATAATATTTCAAAATGCGATGGCAAAGCTCATTGAACCAGTAGAGTGCCGGAGTAAAGAGAGAGTCACTTTTTGGTTTGGTTTTTTTTCAAAATAAGACAAACAAATTGAACCAAAACTGACATTCCTACTAGAACCTATAAGCCTGTTAAGGCAACAAAAGATGACAACAATTGAGTGCCATCTTTCTGAGCTCAGTTTCCTGTTGCACTATAGAGAAGACCTCTGGTGGTGTCTGCTGGTCACTACAAATACGCTGCTGCTGGTTACGTTGAAATAGCTGTAGATACTTAATCTGATATTTTGTGAGCTGCTTCATGCCAATACTTAATGTTCTGATTTAAAAATACTACATTTATACAGTTGAATTGTTGATCTCCTATGAATGAAAGATTCATTGACAGAATGAGACTCCTGAACCTGACCTGCCATTTGTCATTTTGACATCATTTGCTCTAATTTTCATTTCAATGTGCAGCCAGATGCTCTCAGTGTAGAGCTGGTTGTTGTAAAGGAGAGGAGCGCTGCAATACCAGAATGCAAACGCACCAAAACACAGTAAAGTTCAGTAGAGAAAGGATCGGGTCTTCATTTGTGCGTCAATCCTTTAAATATAACCAATCAGCTGTGATACCAAGACAATTGTTATAAGTTCTAACTTGTTCTTTGTTCTTCTGTGTGGCCTCATCATTTTCATTTTTTCCAGTGATAATGGAGACCGAACAAGGCACAGGACTCCACGTAACGCCAGGATGTCTGCACCCTCACTGGGTCGCTTTGTCCCACGGTGAGTCAGCCCTAAGAACTCTCTTCTCTTCCAAAACACGATCAATATTGTCAAGGACTTGTAGTTGTATGTGGTTTTGTAGTTTCCATTGTCCCAGATTTGGTTTTAAGTCTTTAGTCGTGTCGTCCTCCAGGCGTTTCCTTCTCCCTGAGTACCTGCCCTACGCTGGGATCTTCCATGAGAGAGGGCAGCCTGGCTTGGCCACACACTCCTCTGTCAACAGAGTGCTTGCTGGTAAACACACACACTTTGCACCTCTACCAATATTACCATTTTAGGTTTGGAGATCACCGCCAGCTGAAAGTTCAGATAAGGTATGGTGGACATAATCAGTAACTCTCCTATTTTGATTAGATTAGAGCAGAAAAATGCCTGGCCAGCTGTTGGTGTGTTCTGTTTCACTTTCTCCCTCCTCTGTATGACGGTCCCCAGTATTTAACAATGTTGTGTTTCAGGTGCATCGATCGGGGACGGTCAGTCTGCAGTCGCCAGTAACATTGCCAACACTACCTACCGTCTGCAGTGGTGGGACTTCACCAAATTTGACCTGCCGGAGATCAGCAACGGTACGGCAACTCCTTAACCTGCAGCCTCATGCCTCACGCTAGGGGTGGGAACCCCCAGAAGCCACCGGATATGATCTTATTGGGGTTTAATACATGCTGGTTATCACAATAACATATACTGTGATTCGTTACTTTTTTCATCTACAAATGATGCAGTTTGTCAACATTAGTTTAATCTGACAAGATATAGTTTTCTCTTGTATCATCTCATTTCAATGATTTTCATGGCAGCATTATACATTTGTCAGTAAAGCTGACAGACTGACCGACACTCAATCTTTGTTTTGACCAACTTCCTCGCTGACTCACATGAGCCGAAGAAGCAATTGACAAAAATTAGGAGAGCCTGTTTGAAATCATGGTTAGTGTTTTATGAAGTCGGTGTTATATTCCCATCTTGTCTAATTCATAGAAAAATAAGGTTGTTGACGAAAGTGTTTCATCATAGTTTTAGTAAATGAAGTTTACATTGTTCTCATCACTTATATGAGGTCAGTTCAGTCTCATTATTAATGAATGCACAGAGAAGGATTCACAAATGTATTTTGTGATTTATATATAAATGACTCTCTGCTCACAAATACATTTAGTTTTAAATAAATGTAATATAAATGTATAAATATATGAATTAAAAAAAATATTTGCAATTTACATCAAAAATGTATTTGTATGTTGTTACATTTATATACAAACTGTTAAACTTGAATTTACAAGACACTTTTCATTTGTGAACTTGTGTGCATTTATTCGTGAACTGGTCACAAATGCGCAAAATGCGCAGAGAAAAAGCTGTGCTCTGGCCGTGGTGAGGTACCCCTCGTGGGAATGCAGTCATGTGATTGGCTGAAAACGAGGGAGGCATCTGATTGGCTACAGAGAGTTCCTTGTTGAAAAAAATGCATTTGTGAATCCAGCCACGTCAGGAGAGTCTCAAAAATCCACAAATAAATACAGACCAGTTCACAAATGAAAAGCGTCTTTTAAATTCAAGTTTAACAGTTTGTATATAAATGTAACAACATACAAATACATTTTTGATGAAAATTGCAAATATTTTTTTAATTCATATATTTATGGATTTATATTACATTTATTTTAAACGAAATGTATTTGTGAGAAGAGAGTCATTTATATATAAATCACAAAATACATTTGTGAATCCTTCTCTGTGCATTCATTATTAATGAGACTGAACTGACCCCATACACTTAGCGTCGGGATCTGAGGGGTCACAAGATGATGATGAAAGGAAGAAAGAAACATAACATATTTATTTGTAATTAGGGATGGGGAAAAGAAAAATCAAGACAACATAAGAGTCTTCTCTGGAGTGGTCACGGGTAAAGTTTATGGGATTGGCATTGGTGTGTGTGTGTGTCAGTCTGGCTACTTGACTGACAAAACATTTTGCAGTAGTAATATGGTTGAAGTGGGATGAACAGAGTGAAAACTTTATTTCATTAGTAGGTCTGGGCAAAATGCATCTATTTGCACAATGTGCATCAGCACTTGGCAAAGCTGAAAGCATGCATTCTCCCAGAGAACAAGTATTTAAGACGGAGACTCGACAACAACGTGCTGCTCTGTAAACTAATTAGAAATTTCTTATCAAATCAGTACAACTGTGATGCACGAGCGCTTCTGAAAGTGAAAGCACCTGGAGGACTTGGTCACGGCAGAGATTGTGTCCCGTTTACTGTTTGTCCTCACCAAAGAATCTCATACCAGGATTATCAACACGCGGAACATGTTTCTGTTAGTGGTCGTCACTTGAGGTTGATTTTTCTAAATGTTTCTGTCTCGCCTCGTGTTAAAAGTTATATCGACACTGCTGTTGTTATGGTAACATAACATTACACGCGGCATTCCTCTGTTATTCAGCTGTTTCGGTTCAATTTAATGGCTCAGTATGACAGAGAAAATATCTTAAACTAACGATGCAGGCTGTTGTTACACTCACAGTGGTGCAAAATGTCAATAGATTATTTAACTACACATTACTCCATTGATTAAATAAATCCATATTAAGTTTTACGTCAAGCACTGAACTAAAAATTCTCCAGTTCAGAGAAGGGGTTGCTATGACTACAGGTATTCAAATAATATGAATCACATACATTCTTTTGAATTTGACATCCAGTATTTTTCTGATCAGGCATCTGACAAAAAGTTTCTATAATTTTGTTACATTTTTTTTTTTAGGGATGCTGATTGAATAAAATATTGAAATAATAATCAGACATTTTTTTTATATTCTGCGTAAAATTAATTGTTATATTTAACAGGAACTTAAAGGTTGTATCAGCGATTCTGGGCCGAAACATAAATTATCACATTCATCTGTTTTTACCTCACGAGCTGCCCGCCCCATAAGCAGGCCGTCAAAAAAACGCGTCTCTCTAGGCAGCCTAGGCTCTGAGATCCCACACAAAAACAAATGGTACTACCAACACCTCAAAAGCAAAATAAACAGTGTTCCAACCAATCACAGACAAGGGATGGGTGGCACGTTCATGAAAATGCGCGTCCATGATCATTTTCAAAACACGGGGAGGGAGGGGCTAGCTGGCTCTGTTTGTTTTGGATCTCGCAACGGAAGTGAGGGCAACCAGAATCACTGATACAACCTTTAAAACGTAATTTCTTATTTTCTTAATTTTGATTCATCAACCACATGATTAGACACCATTTGATGGGAAAAATGCTCTAAAAATGTAAAACACAGAATTTAGAAACATTTAGAAAAACGGCTTTCATAGGGCCCTAGTTATCATAACACTAAGCATATTGCAACAAGATCGTATTGCATCTGAAGACATACCGTATCGTGGGGCTTCTGGTCATTCCCATTCCTATTGTAATGTCTTTACTTTATTCTTATATTCAGCTGTACAGTCCTTTGATGATGGAAATGCTGAAGAGAGTATTCATTTGTCTCCTCTCCAGCTTCAGTCAACGTCCTGGTGCCAAACTGTAAAATCTACAACGATGCCAGTTGCGACATCTCTGCAGACGGCCAGCTACTGGCGGTCTTCATTCCCAGCAGTCAGCGGGGTTTTCCAGACGAGGGCATCCTGGCTATCTACTCTCTGGCTCCACACAACCTGGGAGAGATGCTTTACACCAAGAGATTTGGTACTGTGTCCCTCTCCTCAGCAACCTTTTTCTTGAATTATATTCAAATGTGAACTTTTTTTTTTTCAGATTGAAATGTCGATTCAGATTTCAGAATCAGCTTTATTTGGCACCTACAATTTATTTATGTTTAAGTCAAACCTAGGATAATATCAATAAGAAAATAAAATGAAATGTCTATTTGATCTATTTGGCATTTCCATGACCCTGAATATGCAGAAATGTCCAAAACATTATTTTATTATTCTAATTATCATAAATGTTTTATTTTCCTACGGCAGGTCCGAATGCTATCTCTGTTAGCTTGTCTCCGATGGGCTGCTATGTGATGGTTGGCCTGGCCTCTCGCAGGATCCTGCTGCACCCCACCACCGACCATATGGTGGCGCAAGTCTTCCGTCTGCAGCAGCCACACGGAGGAGAAACATCCATCAGGGTGAGACAGAAAAACCAGTACTGTAGCCTCGGTTATGCTTCCGCCTAGTGATCACGCAATGGCCACGCAGTTGCTTGGAGACCGCGATGGTTCTGCGTTGGGTTTACGTGTCGAAATGCAATTCAATGCCACACCGGTAGAGGGCGCTATGTTTTTTTGTAAAGCCTGACCGACCGACCGAGACTCTTGACGTATATCGTCGTTAGCCTCGTTATAGCCTATTTGTTTACTTTCCGGCTTTAAACGTCCACAATTTTTCAGAACTTGGTGTTTTATTTCTTTGTGCAAAAGCGAGAAGGTGCAAACAATAAAACGAGGTGAAAACAATAAAAGTAGCCTTTTAAAAGTTTAAATGGCGGTGTTTATGAGTGGAAACCGGAAAAGCGGTCTCCAGCGGATGTAGTTAGCGGACCAATCACAGCCAATGCCGCTGCGTTGGTGTTGCGTTGGTGTTGCGTCGCCTCGACGCGCGTCTAGGATTTTTGGGAGGCACGTCAGGCCCTTGCGTTGGACGTAAGGGGGGTCCGCAAGGACGTAAGGGGTCCGCAAGCCCCCTTGCGTTGTGTCGATGCGGAAGCATAACTTGGGCTTCACTGTCTATAATGCAGCAGTCACGGTGTTTAACGGCTCCAACAACTCGGCATAGAACGATAAGAACATTTCATGTCACGATTAATCTATCAAAAATAATTGCAACATGATATCATCAAAATATGTTTAGAACTCTTAAAATGACACGTATAGCTATGGTATTACATGACATTTTGTTAATAATAATAAGCATATCTTTTTAGTGATCATCCTTTTTTACAGAAAAACATTTTGTATCCTGTACTTTTAAAATCAGACTCTATTTTTCACTTCTCTGCCGTGATAGTGAGCTAAACAGCCTTTTCAATTCACTTTGTGACGATATCTCAGATTACCTTGATAACGATAATACATTTATGTGAGAGTCTTATTTTTAATCCCAATCCGTGATTGAATCTTGTATTGTCCCATCCTTTCTGACAATTTTGTGGAAGTGATTCTGACACTCTGTAATACAGCAATCTGAAAGCCTATCTGATTTTTGTTTGTTCACTTTTGGATATAATGAAAAAGTATAAATTGTACTCCTAAAATTCAGTGGTAAGTCATGTTTTCATTTTCCTCAGTTTGGGAAAAATCTCTGAAAGACATGCAACCTTTACATTGCAGGACTGTTGCTGTTAAATCTGAGTTGAACTGAACAGTTTGGTGAATACAGCTGCAGTAGTTGACTCTCTGTGTGTTTCAGATGGTGTTCAACGTGGTTTACCCGATGGCTCCAGACCAGAGGCGCCATGTCAGCATCAACTCTGCACGCTGGCTCCCGGATCCAGGGATGGGTCTGGCTTATGGAACCAACAAGGGGGATCTGGTCATCTGCCGGCCTGTGTGAGTCTCGTCGACCCTGTCGCATATTACGTTAACAATAAATAAAATAGGTGATTGAACCTTTGAGACAAAACTCCGCAAGCTCACCGATAGCAGACACAGCCGCAGTCTGCAAATACCTTCTTTTGTGGGGCAGTAGCCTTCATCGTTGATAGGCTGAACTATCTAACAAATCAGGTTGCACTGCTGTGGGCGGGACATTGCTAAAGACCAGAGAGTAGTGTCTGTGGCTGCATCAGAGCCAAAGTAACGCATTTTAAACTGAAATTATTTTATCGGCTAATTGCATTTAAAAATGACCCATACTGATTGATAACCATAAAAATGCTGAATTGTTGCAAATTATCGCCCAGGCCCTTAAAACTCCAACTGAAACATCTCTCCTCTTGTGGTGTGTTCCCACTAAATGAGAAAGCACAGCGCGATTGCATACAAAGTCAATGCAAAAGCAAATTCATGTAGTGGCATTAAAACATTTCATAACTACCTCATATTTGAAATTCATGTGATGCTTGTGAAAGCCTATCAGCACTGAGATCATCTTCCTGTCGTCCTGACGTTGCCAACTCAGGAATGGAGGAAACGAATGTTGTCTCCTGTGTCTGTGGTCCCCCAGAGGTCTACCATAGTAGCTCATATTAGTCCAGAGACCAGACTATGTGGAGAAACCAGAGACTGTCTATGGTCCAAACAATAAGGTTGCTGCTGTATTTATGTCTAGATTACCTTATTTGGAGTGTTGATGGAGATGCTACAATGTTAGCATAGCCTAGCAGCCATCAATCCAGACTCCATTCAGAAAACAAGCATTTTAAAAGTTGCTTGCTTGCAGACGGACTTAACAAAGACTTCAGACTTTTTACATATCCCCATCATCATGGCGTTATTTCAGCATCCATTAACTCTGAATTGCTATTAAATCACAGCTAAGTAGTTTATTTAGGGTTCATCCAGCTGTACTAAACCAGCTGATCTGTGTCATACAGCTTGGGGAAATCCACCAAGCACCTCTGGATGATGTTATGAACCCAGACATGACGGTGTTGGGTAGGGGTGCCGAAAATAATCGATTCAAAGATGCATCGAGATGCTTAATGGGACGATTCTGAATCGATGCAGTAACGTCACATAATCGATTTTTATTGCGTTTCCCGTCCCTGCTGGACAATAAAGTTGTAAAGTTCAAGTTGCATTGTGGGTGAAGGACGGACAAGCGAGCGAACACAGTAAAGCCACCATCATAACATGGAGGCAGTAGCGGTAGCCCATGTGCGATTAAAAAAAAATCCACACAATTTAAAATATAATATAATCTGGGAACATTTTGGATTTTATGAAGCTGCTGGGACGCGACAACAACTGGACAAGACCCATGCTATTTGTAAAACTTGCCACGCTAAAATCAAATACTTCGGTAACACCACTAATATGAAGAACCACATTAGCCGATATTGACATTAGCTAACATTAGCACGCTGAGCTAATGTTAGCCTCTGGTCACAACGGAAAGAAAACTACTGACCCAGCACAGCCAAAGATCGACGAGTCCGTGAGAAAGTTGTTAAAGATATTGTTAGTGTCGTATGAGGGCAAGCCCCTCTCCTCTCTGGTGGTCTAGCATGAGTTACGCGAATGAACACAAATGATAAACTTTCTCAAGTAGGATGAGAAAATTCTCAGCCTCTGCAGCTCTCCTGGAGTCTGGCTGAGTCTTGAGGCCCTTGCACACTGAGTCCTTTTTTTTTTCATCCGACATTGTAATATAATTTCAACCTCACGTTATGTTGATCACATTTCCACACCGGCTCAGAAACGTTTGATTTTCTGCGTTTTTCACATCCATCAAAAGCGTTTAGAGAGTTTTTTGACTACTCAGAGCCAACCTTAGAGCCCAGAAACATCCTGAATATGAACAGACAAGCTCATCCACCTCGGCGCTCAAAGCAAGGCGCTGTGTTTATTTCCAACGATCCCGATTTGGGTCCAGGTGGACTTCACCTGGTGGTCCAGTTTGCGGAACTACTGGGACCGCACATCAGAAAGACCACCACCAATCACCATGATCCAACTGTTGCACAGCTCTTTTTATTTTTTCAACACGTGAGATAATCACACATACAATCTCACTGCTGGATGAATCCGTTTATTTTCGTTTTGATTTCCCCAACAAATGTATATTTAAAAACAAATGTATCGGACTCAGTGTGAGTGACAAGTTTGACGGATGCGAAGAAAACAGTCTCAGTGTAGTAGTAGTAAAAATGCATCCGTCTTGAGGATTTCTGGTCAGTTGAGAGTAGTTTTCTACTGAGAGATGCTTGATATGATATGCTGAGTTATGAAAAACCTGATTGGATTGACACGTTGTGAATCCTTCCACACTGAAAGAAGAAGCCCTGCAGCCAAACTAGAATGAACACAGATGTGTGCTTGCCTCAAGTTGTCCTCTTGGTGTGGTGGATTTCTCTCCCACCTCCTCCACAATAAGAACTAAACTGATGTGATTATCATAATGGTCAATCTGAACAGGAAGACCTTTAATTGGAGAAGGTCAATTAGTGCTTTTAATGAGGTTGTGGTCTGTGAGATTCCATGAAAAAGCCTCCTCTGCATTTAAGGCTTCCTAAATAGAAGTGAATTAACAAGTGTGTGTGCGCGTGTGTGTGTGTGCCTCTTTAGGTTCTACCGAAGCGATGGTGAGAGCCCCGCAGAGTCAAGCAGCGAACCTTTATTCTCAGTCAACAACAGTGGAACCAGCCGGACCCGAGGTTCTGACAGACCAGGGTGAGAACCTGTAAACGTTGAGAAAACCACTAAACACCAATAGTCTTATCTGAAGGTTTTCAGGTTCCACAGTTGCAGTTCAGATAATTCTGTGAGATCAGTATATTGGTTGCATTAAACCACTTCAATGTTTACCAAGCCAAGGACCCCTTGGCTGATAGTAACATGGTGGAGGGACCCCCTATCACATATCGTGCCTATAGTGTATAAAGTATAAAACTACTTTGTAATGATGTATGTTGACAATGCTAAGCCATTAAAATAATAATTGTTGAGAGATTCATATATTAATCCTATTTGGGAATTTTTACATCACAATTTCACAACATAATTATTAAACAAACAGGAAGATTTATATTTGCTTATGATAGGTTGTATTCATGTTAAGGTGTATTTTTGGACAAGTTTTGGATTAAATCATTCAGGGACCCCCTGCAGTAACTCTGCAGACCCCCTAGGGGTCCCACACCCCCCTGTTGAAGATCTCAGACTTAAGGCTGGATTATGCTTCCGCGTCGACACAACGCAAGGGGGCTTGCGGACCCCTTACGTCCTTGCGGACCCCCTTACGTCCAACGCAAGGGCCTGACGTGTACCTCCCAAAAATCCTAGACGCGCGTCGAGGCGACGCAACACCAACGCAACACCAACGCAGCGGCATTGGCTGTGATTGGTCCGCTAACTACATCCGCTGGAGACCGCTATCCGGTTTCCACTCATAAACACCGCCATTTAAACTTTTAAAAGGCTACTTTTATTGTTTTCACCTCGTTTTATTGTTTGCACCTTCTCGCTTTTGCACAAAGAAATAAAACACCAAGTTCTGAAAAATTGTGGATGTTTAAAGCCGGAAGGTAAACAAATACGCTATAACGAAGCTTACGATGATATACGCCAAGAGTCTCGGTCGGTCGGTCAGTCTTTACAAAAACCATAGCGCCCTCTACCGTAGTGGCTTTGAATTGCATTTCGACACGTAAACCCAACGCAGAACCATCACGGTCTCCAAGCAACTGCGTGGCCGTTGCGTTGCCGTTGCGTTATCACTACGCGGAAGCATAATCAGCCCAGTGCAATGTACAAAGATGGCTGATTTTTTTGATTACCAAGACTGGAAGACCCACTGAACTGCAGAAACCTTAACTTGTTGTTTCTCAAATCTCATCTGTTTGACTGTCACTCTGTCCTCAAGATCTCCACCAAACTTGAACCAGACCTTGAACAGCGAACTTATGCCAGGTTTAGACTCCATGATATCAGCCTGATTCTAGCCCGAAGGCCGTGTCGGCTCAAATCAGGAACGATAATGAATAACAGGTTGGGATAGAACGATACAAGATTTTATGACATGTCGGGATAAAACACAATTAGTTGATCAAGGTAGATTTTTCACCATCGAGATAATCATAAATATTGTATCGAATGACTTGAAAAAGCTGTAAACTCATTGTAGAGAAGTGAAAAATAGAGCCTGATTTAAAGAAAAACAGGATGCAAAAATAAATTTTTTTATGTATGAGGAGAACTTCTGATTTATGATTCTCCTATTTAAGATTTTTTAAATTTTCTCACTGAAATATGTCTTGTGACAAAAAAAATGTCCTTAACAAAATGTAAAATCACTCCAGTATGTCATAGTGCTAGTTCAAGAGTTTTAAGCATGTTTTGATTTGAATATGTTTTCACTGTTTTAAATTTAACATTTGATCACTAAAATGGCATTATTTAAAAAACGTTGCACACTCTTATTCAAGGAAAGTTCCACCCATTCAAATTGATCAAATGCAACCTGTGACCAAATTATCTGGATAAATCTGATGATTGTAATTGATCGCAAAATGTTAGCCTGGATTAATTGCGCTAGTTTGAGGAACTGGTTTTGGATTGATCTACTAAGAATGACTGTTTATAGGAGACTGAAGTTAACATGCAAAAGTGACAAAGAAACTTTCAGAGAGAGCTGCAGGTCTGAAAAGAGATTCCTTCTTTAAAGCCCATCATAAACTACCCGTGAAAAGCAGTACCGATATCTCCCCCCTCATCTTAATGCAGCTGAAGTACTAGCTGTGAAGTTGTTGTTTTTTGTTCTTGTTATTTATGCTGAACTAACATTATCGTCTGTGATGCTATTTTAGTCCAAATCGCTCTGGCTGGAGACTTGACAGAGACATGGGTTTGATGAATGCCATTGGTCTTCAGCCCCGACACCCCACCCCTTCAGTGACATCACAAGGAACCCAGACGCCAATCATCCAGCTTCAGAATGCTGAGACACAAACGGAGAGGGACCTATCAGAGCCCAGCGTTCCCCAGCCTGCACCCAGTAGGAAACTCTTTGATACCTTCATTATTGTAGTATTAGAGTTGGAAGTTTAATTCATAATGTTGACATTCAAATTCTACGTCAACATGTCTGTTTCTGCATGTTCATTGTGTTTACAGCTGATATTTGTGCACAGTGTCAGATAGAGATCAGGCTCCACTAATAATATACATATTATACAAGCAGAGTTAGAGTTAGATTCCACTGGTGGCTGTGGGATTGTTTCAGACTTGATTTGTTGGCGTTTAGCTTCTCAGAAACATTTCCCCCTAGGTCAACAAACTGTTTGCTCCCTGACTTGCTGCACACAAAGTGAGGCAGGGCTGTTATTAACAGGGTGGTCAAGCAGCATTCTAACAGCACCGTACATTACAGGTATCACTTATACAGCCAGGTGATGCGTCATGAAGTATGACAACAGACATAAAAAGCTTCATTTCAAAACCAAACATTTCCAATAATTCCAGAGCGTTGTAAAATCCAGGAGTCACCATTTATTGGAAAAAGAAGGAAAAAAAGACATTCAGTAGATAATTCATAGTTCCTAGTCTATATATACTGTACCATCTCTAATACACAATACTACTTCAATGTAGTGACGTTGTTTTATTATTTAAAATTAGTTCTATTATATTTTGCTGATTATTGTTTGACAACCGAAAAGGTTTCAGCTTATGACAAATGTATTAGTATTAAATTAAATTACCTGTAATTAGTAAAAGGCAGTGAGGCAGAGGTCAGGTACGGGCCACGGGGAGTCAGGAAGATCCCTCAAGAGAAAAAAAGCACAACAATTATCATGTGACTTTGTTAGTAACCCGGAGACTGGTGCAGTCTATGCTGCATCTTTCCTAATCACTTCCTGTCATGCCCACAACGACTCATTGTACGATCAGCATGTGAAGTCTTACTGATACTAGAATAGATAAGTAAAACGCTCTAAAGGTAGAGGAGATTTTTATTTAAGAAGGCGTAATAATAATATCCAGACCTTTTAATGTTGTCTCCGTCAGCCCGTCTGCTTCACTTTAGATATAAGTGTCATTTTGAAAGAGATTTATTTCAGGTTTTGTTTCAGATTTATGAGACACGGTGTGAAAAAGACAGCTGCATCCATCTATGGCTGAATTAAAGTCACTTAATTGATTAGTCAATTAAATGTGTTTTAATCTGCAACACTTATTGATTAATAATTTAAGGCATTTTCAAATAATATTTTTGATTCCACCTTCTCAGATTTACAGTTTTTTTGTTATCTCTGATAGTTATATAGTTTTGGGTGAAACAAAAGCAGGGTTATTTGTATTTGCCATCTTGCATTCTGGCATTTTAAACTGTTTTCTGATTTTAAGAGACTAAATTATTAATAGATCAATCAAGAGAAAATAATGGTCAGACTGCTTGATAATGAAAATAATGATTAATTTCAGTGTGGAGGCCAGGTGAAACATTTGCTCTGTTGGAAAGTGGCTTCAGGATCATTAGGACAGAATCATCAAAACGCTGTCATGGTGTGTCTGTCACACCAAATGTGAAGCAAACTTTTTGCACTACGCGGTTGAATGCAAGTCAACAAGAAATGTGTGTGACGCTGTGTCTTAAAGCCTGTCAGCATTGAGATTCTCCCCCCGTCGTCAAGAAGTAGCTGAATCACAAATGGAGGTCTCTGGACTAATATGAGCTACTATGTGGAGGATCCTGAGACTGTCTATGGTAAAAAAAAAAAAAAAAAACAAGGTCGCTGCCATATTTATGTCTAGATGATTATTTGGAGTGTTGATGGAGCAGCTACAATGTTAGCGTAGCCTAGCTCCCATCAAACCAGACTCCATTCAGAAAACAAGCATTTTAAAAGTGTTTTGCTTGCAGACAGACGGGCGTTATTTCAGCATCCTTTAACTGTTAATTCCTGTTAAATCACAGCTAAATAGTTTATTTTGGGTTCATCCAGCTGTAGTAAACCAGCTGATGTGTCTTGTTAGATACAGTAAATACAGCTTGGTGAAACTTGGTTATGAACTCTGCATTAGGTTTCCTGGTGTATCTGGGATTTCACAACATGTAGAAAGCAGCAACAGTGGTTATTTCAGCCAATGATGGATGAAGCCTTGTTTGTGTCTACATGGAGGTAAGCCCCACCTCCTCCCCAGTAAATCCAGCACCAGTGACGCGCGAATAAACACAAATGACATGAGGCGAACATTTGCTTATTTGGTTTGAATACGGCTCAAGAAAGGAAGTTATTGGCAGCGTCTCATGATATATAACACCTGTCTGATACTGACACTTTGTTGTTAGTTTCTTTTCTAACTTTCTAACTCTTTTAAATGATCGCTGTCCTTCCTTCTCTTCTCAGATGTCCCTCCTGAGACCCCGTCCACCAGCCGAGCAGCTCCAGGCCAACCGGAGGCGTCTCAGACCAGCAGAGCAGCGGACGGCAGCCAGCTTGAAGCAGCTTCAGCAGAGGCCAACACATCCACAGCTAGTACTGGTACACTGACGCTTTAACACCACCTCCCCTGTTCCTTGGTCCCTCATTGCTGAAAACTTAAAGTCATGTGTATGAAGTTGAAATATGTTTTGTGTGGCTATCGTGTGATTTAGAAAGATTTTATCTCATTGATGAGTTTTCTCTCTGTGAATAAATAGTCTTGTTGGCTGCCAGATGATCAGACAGACAGACAGACAGACAGCTGTCTTAGCAAAGTGAGCCCACAGTCGGTGCTGATATCCACAGGTTCGTTGCTGTTGTTGCCCCGGGGCTCATTTCTTTGCAGAGCAGTCTGATCGCTTTCCTGCATTCAACCTAATTAATAATGCTCAGTTACAGATCTTCATTCCCTGGATAGAATGTATTTTTCCTATCTGAGCTCTGCTTTAGTATCCAACTTCTCTGAAACAATAATGCTTTCAAGTGTCACTTTAAAGTAGAGCTGAAACATAATTTCCAAAGCACCTTTCTTCTGCATGGTGATGCATTTGCCAGTAAAGCAGGATAGGCAGGCGGGACGTAATGTTGGGAGGAATATGAACACATTAGACCATGACTTTCTCCAGCTCTGTGCCACTAAAAGTTTCAGATTGATTGATTGTTGGCATTAGCTGATGTAAGCATGCATCATATTTTGTTCTCCAGGGATATATTGAATTTTGATTTTAGAAAACAAAGACATTTTTCAGCATATATTGTTAAATAAGTGCACAATGAGCATTAAAGTGATCTAAAAGGGTTAAAAAGGCATTTTAATTTCAGCTCGGCTTAGTAAGTCCAATGTGATGAACCTCTTTTGGATAACATCTCTGGTTTAAAACAGAAACATTTGTGTAGACTGAAGAAGTTTATTTCGGGCCACTTCTCAAATGTTAGGATTAGACTCACCGAACTATAATATTCAAGTGTATAATAAACATCTGCGTGATTTGATACCACTGCTGTGTAAACTGATAACTAGGGCTGTATGGAATAACATTTATTTACATTCAAACCATTTATTGACATTTTCAAATGAAGCTTTGAGTATCTGTCATCATATTTAATGACGTCATCACCCAAAAAAACATTGTGTTGTTGTGGTTGTATAAGTGTAATTTATCTTGCGTTTAGATTGCTGCTAGGCCGCCCTGTTAATACAGGCGCTACCTCTCTTTGTGTTTTCTACCGCAGTGAGAATGTAGTTTGAAAGGCTTAACACCAACAAATATGGACTGAAGCAGAATATTTCGTTAGATAAAAACATGTTGTGAATTTTGGAAATTATATCATTTATCTTTTTTTTTTTTTTTTTTTTTCAATAAATGTTGACTTTTAAATGTTGACAACGTTCTGGAGTTATTGGAAATGTTTGGATCACAGGAGTCAGAAACAGTCTTACAGCTGCCGGAATCTAATTCTACTAATATTATACTAATCATATTAGTGTAGCTGGTCTTTATGTGACACTGTGCAAATACTGGCTTAAAACACAATGAATAGAATTGTAGAATTAAAAAAAAATGCATCGATCGAATGTTAATATACAAGTTACTACTACAGATGAACTGAACTGTTAAAAATAGTTTCTACTGCCGGTAACAAAGTTGCTGCTGAGCACAAAGTAGGTCATAAAAAGTCAAGTAATTATCATGTTGACTGTAGATATTGTGGGAGAGCTTCCCAGGATGCATTGCATGCAGAATGAATAATGTCTTTGTGTATTCTGATTTAAGTTCCTGGTTTCAAGGCGTTGATCCTGAACCTCAGCCCCACACTGTTTTGATGGTTTGTAGTTAAAATGGCGTCTTAAATGTTGTGAGGTTTTGTAGTGTGGTTGTAGGAGGCCGGTGGACTAGATGAAGTCTGGACCAGCTATAGGACTCCTTTTGACAAAAAGTCATTTTACCTCTCAGAGGTCTACTGCGGCTTCCATCGGGCCTTGACTGTGTGACTTTGGTGTTTTAAAGGGTTAGTTTGGATTCACTAAGTCACACAATAACACAACTAACAGATCGAGGCAGCGGTAGGCCACCAAATACGTCTTTTGAGAGATAAAATGACTGGTTTTGTCAAAGGAGTCTTGTGTCTTTTGAAGAGAGTGTAGATAGCAGATTATTTTCCTGTCAGGAATGGCTGTCTGACAACAAGGTAAAGAGACAAGTAAAGTGTACACTTAGGGGCAAAACCATTGTTTTCCTCTGTTGTGGCACGCCTGAGGTGCACTTCTCTTGCAGGTTTTACTGCTCAACCACTTGCTTCATGTTTAGATGTGTTAGGAACAGACAGTGACAAAGGCCAACAAACGTTTGATATCACCATTTTTTACTTAGGATGAACTACATTTATCTGTGGTACAAACAACAAGGTCGACCTTATTTGGAGTGTTGATGCAGATGTTAGCATAGCCTAGCACCAATCAATCCAGACTCTATTCAGAAAACAAGCATTTTAAAAGTTGATTGTTTGTCGTCTTGCAGACCGACCGAACAAAGCATGACTTCAGACTTTTTACTGATCACCATCATTATGAAGTCATTTTAGCATCCTTTTATCTGTTTACTGTAATTAAACAGATAAATAGTTTATTTTGGGTTCATCCAGCTGTAGTAAACCAGCTGATGTGTGTCTTGCTAGATACAGTGACTACAGCTTGGTGAAGTTCACCGAGCACCTCTGGGTGACGTTATGAACTCAGACAGGACGACGTTTTTTTTCCTGGCGTATCTGGGACTTCACAACATGTACAAAGCAGCAATAGAGGTTATTTCAGCCAAAAACCAGAAACCTTGTTGGGGTCAACATGGAGGTAAGCCCCGCCTCCTCTCCGGTGCGTTAGCGCGAATGATGTGAATACAATTCTTTTTTTCAAAGACCCAAGACAAAGATAAGAAAAATAATTCTTTGAGCGACAGAATCACAGTTTTTGACTTTACCTTTGTTTCAGATCACTGAATGATAGAATGTGTGACTCATGAATACTGTGAGTTTAATCCCGATGTGGCCTCTCGTTGGTCCAGGAGAGTCTCCAGAGTTCGGTTCGGGTGAAGACGCTCTGGCGCGGATCCGCCGGCTGATCGCTGAAGGCGGTATGACGGCCGTGGTCCAGCGGGAGCAGAGCACCACCATGGCCTCCATGGGCGGCTTTGGGAACAACATCATCGTCAGTCACCGCATCCACCGTGGCTCCCAAACAGGCACGGGGGCCTCCAGGCCTGCTGTGGACCCCAACATGACGGCCCCCTCCACCTCAGGTCCTCTCCTCATCACCCAGTCATATGCCCCTCCCCAGGCTTCCACCCCGTCTGAACAGCTCGCCGCCCCCTGGGGCCCCCAGCCCTCTGGCCTGTCTCTGGCCGTGGACATAGATGACGTGTTTGACGGCGGGCGAACAGACGACGACTCCCTGCCGGGTCCCTCCTCTCCCTCTCTGCTGTTGTCTTCCCCCTCTTCCAGCACCTCCTCCTCCTCCTCTCACAGCCCGCTCCCCAGCAATGGTGGGGAAGCCTCCAACAGTTACCCCGACGACCCACACAGCAGGTAGTTCTTCTATTGGCCAAGAGAAGCAGAGCGCTGGCCAATGGGTTAAGCAAAGAGCGCTGCTCAAAGCCTTATCTCACAGAGAAATGGGTGCTGCTTTGACTCTGCACAGGGTCTTACGCCTGGAAAAGAAGGGACACAGGAACCCCTACCACCCCTGAACCGTCGTTGGCATTTGCGTGCACTTCTTCTGCACTTATACACCTGGATTGAAGCTGAACCACGACCATTCCTCGCCAGAAAGGGCTTTTACTTGAATGGAGGCCAGTTAGTGCTGAGCTCCTCTCCGCCCGAATAAAAGTATCATCATGATGGAAGACAAGGTTCATCAAAGTGCCATGTCTGAGGGGGGGTGGGTGGAGCAATCTCCTTACACACACACTTTTACTCCAACGCACTGCTTTCAGTGCCATGTGATGTTAAAATATGATGTGAAATAGTGCGTGATTGAAGTGTTTAAAAAGTGAATTCAGCACTACTTTATTTTGAAGACTGTTTTTGTACTGTGTGTAATTATGATGTTTGAAAAGAAGAAATTGAGGCGAAGCGTGCCTGAGGCTGGACTCTCTATCACGACTCAGCATCCTGACTGTGTATCATGACTGCATCGTGACTGTGACATGACTGTGCATCATGACTGAGTCATGATGACATCACAATTTTACCATGACTCAGCATCTTGACTCTGTATCCCGCTTCTACATCATGACTACATCATGACTTTTAAACATGACACTGCATCTCGACTGCACAATGAATCGGCATTTTGACTCGGCATCATCAGTCTGGATCATGACTCTGTAATATGACTAAATCATGAGTCAGTATCATAACTACAATATGACTGCATCATGACTGGATACTGTACCATGAGTCAGCATCATGACTAACAATGCTTGAGAGCATGACTGCGTCATGACTGAGCATGTTCAATGTTTGACGACTCAGCATCCTGACTTTTTAACGTGACTCTAACATGACTGCATCATGTCATTGCATCATGACTCAGCAGCTCCCAGAAGGAGTCACTGTGTCCCTCCACCAGGAACATCAACCATCATTGACTGAACTGAGTGAACTGAATCTCCTGCATGTCTTTTCAATAATGCTGCAGTTCATGAAACAAGCAACAGACTTTTTCTAAAGCTGAAGAGGAGATGAACAATTTCCTGTTTGGGGAGAGACTCATGTCCTGCTCCAAACTCCACCTCTCTATGAAAAAAACAAACAAAAAGAAACTACACCCAACCCAGTTGCACTATAGTGTGTTTGGAAAGAGGCCTGGATGCATTTTTGTGTGTGTTTGGAGCCGGATGGAAAGCTTCATCTTCTGTGTGAGCAGAAAGTTCAACGACGGCTGCAACTCATTATCTACACGCCTTATCAGGGACATTGTAGGTCAAAAATAAACTCAAATATTCTCCCATATGAAAGTCACAAAGAAAACTGAAAGGGTTTTTATGTCGAGGAACCACACCATTTGTTACCCATGTTTTTGAAAACGGTTGGCATAATGTAAAATGGAAGCGTGACATCTGCTCACACAGAGACCAAATATTTGTGGAAAAAAGATGGCAGGTGTGAACAGGTCTGCTCCTGTAAGTGTGTGTGTTGTAGTGGGGGGGGGGGGGGGGGGGGCTCTTTTCCACTGCAGGAACTGTTACCTGAAGGTGTCGGGTTTTTTACAAGTCAAATCAACGCCAATGAAAAGGCGACAGATGGACGTACGTCCTCATTTTAAGTTCAGTTTAGCGAGTTCTGGGATCAACGATAATGGAAAAAATGTCGCTAATATATTTTCTTGAACATTTACACGTGGTTAAATGTCTGTCATAGAGCTCCATCTTCCTCCGTCATACAGGAAACGGACTTGTTAAAGAGCAAGACGCTCAACTCCTGAACGTGTCACAATTCTACTTCCTATGAATATTTGCTCCGTTGACTTTGATTGAACCCCCGACGACGGGAGAATTCAAGTCCATCTCCAGCTGCTCTGTCGTCCAATAGGAACACTGCTCTGTGACTGTTAATGGCGGCGTTATTCTTTTGTTTCTGGTCATCATCACATACAAGCTGTAGCTAGAAGCACTCAGCGCACAGACCTCCACCGAAGCCACGCAGTCTCTCACAACATATACACAAGTCAAACCAGATGTCCTCAAATCAAATTATCAGCTTGGTCGGTGCTCCTTGGCGTCTGACGGACGCGTATTTAGCGTGTGCGCGTTGTACCCACCTGATGCATTATGGGAAGAGCTATAGACGTAGTAAGAAGAAGGAGATGGTCCACACAGGGAGAAAGGAAGTGGAGGTGGACGGGTCAAACAAACAGGACGACATCCTAACATGACCTGCTAACATGCGTCACATGACTTGTTTGTCACTCGCTAGTCACATGACTCGTCCGTCACTCACTAGTCACGCAACTTTTGATTCTAGTCTTGCAAGTCGTTAATGGCGACAGTCACGTGATTCGTTTGTCATTCGCTACTCTTGTGACTTGTTTGTCTCTTTCATGTCACGCGACTTGTATGCTTTTTTCAGTTTAAATAACTGCCATTGTTTTATTATATCTTATCTACTCGATATTATAATTTGGGTTTTTTTGTGTGGAAAAAGTAATGGCTTGCCGTATATTGACACATCGTCACTGATGTGAAAAAGTGGTGCTCGAGCTGGAACGTAGAGCGTCACCGTTTGAGGCTTTGCAGCTCTGACCAAGCTGTGCTGTTTGACGCGTTGGACTGAGAACGTGTTGTAAATGTAACGGCTTCTTCTTTGGCCTGAGCTCCACCAAGTTTCAGCAAATTTGGTGTGAAGTTTTTCCCAAATTAAAACATGTTGAAAGCGACCGAAGCTTTAGAGGGAGAGAAGTGATGGAGAAAGGAGAGGTTTAGATACAGCGATGCTGCTTGGTGTCAAACGATTAAAAAAGGCAGGACTGGAAACGCTACCTGACCTTTCATGACCTCCACAAACAGGTGCTTGTCCCACTTGACAGACCTGGTCTAGCACTCTGAACAGGAACCAGACTAGTCACACCTTCAAGTTCCCGTGGTGGAAAGGCTTCCACGATAAGTCCCGCCCCCCCCTGACTCCACCCACCTCCATTCAGACTCCTCGAGTTTGTCCTTGAGTTTATCAGATCAAGTGCTCCTTTTCCTTTCCAGCCCGACACTCTGCTGCTTTTCATTTCTTTTCTTTATTCCACTTAAACACACATGCAGTCGTGTGTGTGTGGGAGGGGGGGTAACGGACCTATGGATTTGGGGGGGGGGGGGGGGGGGCACTGTGTGAGTGGATGCGGAGCTGTTTATTGTTTATTTAACCATTATGATCATGTGACCTGGCGGTGACGGCGGCTGCATGTTAGAAACAAACTGCTTCTCCTGGCTTTATACTTGATCAATGAACATTTAAAAGACGTGTCGGCTGATCTCCTGTCTGTTTTGTGTGTGTGTTTGTTGGGTTATTGAATGGTGAACTGAGCGCCGTCGCCGTATTCAACAATGCAACCGGTCAACGAGAAAGGTACAACAGTGTCACCAGGCGCCCGCTACTTCAGACTGGAGTTTGTACAGCTCGATTCTTTGCTTTGACTTTTAGACGTGATGTAATTAAAGAGCTTTGAGAGTTTTTCTGTGAGTTGTTGTTGAAGATTATTTGGTAAACGTGCAAACCTGCATGTCTTTGGACTGTGGGAGGAAGTAGGAGAACCCACGCTTACACGGGGAGAACATGCAAACTCCACACAGAAGGAACCCGAACCCGACCCGGGAATCGAACCCGGGATCCTCTTGCTGTGAGGAGACAGCGCTACCCAATAAAAAAATTCAGATAAAAGACGGGCAGAAGTCAAAATGCAAAAAATCTACAATAAATTGTGCATCATTTTTTCACAAATCTGCTGTTTGTCAATATTGAATCCTCTTAAACAAAAATAACATGTAGCAACAATTACAACTGTTTAATCCATCTATAGTTGGTTCAAGTTTCCTGAGTTCCTGTTCGTGCTCACTTTCTTCAGACAACAAGCTTCACTAATCTGAGACCCAAAAGATGAACTCCCCATCATCAACACTTCCTGTCACGTGTTCCTTTGAACTATTCAGTAGTACACTCCTATCATTGAACTGTCAAGTGTTTCAGGTATTGCACTAGTTTTCACTGCCGTGTCCCACCAGCGTCCGTCCTGGAGGCTGGATGTGAAGAAGAAGTCATTTCTAACGCAGCCCAGAAATGTGGGCCGCCTTTTCTTGTTCTGGCCTTCACGGCCAAACCTTTCCCAGGATGTACTGCTTGTCGTGACCATTGGATTTTAATCAATATAAGTGGTTAAGCAGCGGGAGAATACACTCTCAGCCTGAAATACAGCATGACGCACATCCGCCATCATAATGTACAATAAAAAGAAAGTTACCTCTTCTATGCTCTTTCTTGTCAACCACAGTTGGTTGCTAGGCGAAGGGAGGAGAAAAGAGTGGGGGTGGGAACAGCTTGGTGACGCAAACAGGAAATCCTCTGTAGACCAGACCATCTCTTTTCAGAGAGTGCTCGGTTTGGCCTTCCAGGTCGCACCTGATGTAGACCACCAAGGGATGGATGCTGAATTGGGAAACAGCTTCAGTCTTCAGGTCTTACAGCTGACTGATGTATTTGTAGAATCATGCAGAGTGGAACACAGAGCAGCAACCACACCTGTATTGTTTTATAGACTCTATTTCTCACTTCTCTATCATGACGCCAGGGAGCTTTTCCCAAGTCACTGGTGACGATATTTAAAATGATCCCGATAATGGAAATTCACCACAATCAACTTATTGCTCCTGCTTTTTGTCTATATCGTCCCCGCCCGAGTCACTACCGATGCAGATAGCTAACTCTGTTTGCAGCTTCACACCAGAATCCAGATGGATCCACATCCAGTAAGGGTGCTTGTGTTCATCAGATCCACCCGTCGCTCCTCCACAGTCCAAATATGGTAACTTCCTTCACTGGTTGCAAAAATTCAACAAATAGACGGCCAAAACGACAAATTCAAGGGCTCAAAGCCACAGAACAGCAATTTATTCTTTTACATTTTACACCAGTGTTCCAGTCTGTGTGAGATAAACATGAAGAATGTTCTGACCTTTTAAAACTAATATCAGAACACTACATTCCTCTTCATGAGGCGTGTACATGATTTTGTCTACCTTCTGTCTGCTGAATGTTGTGTTTATGGTCTGTTTATAACGCTCCTACAAAACTAAACAAGTCTAAACTGCTGCAAGAGCTCAGTCCTAAATCAGTCACACTGTTAACAAGCCTTCTTACTCCCACTTTATGAAACAACGCTTGAACACAACGTGATCCAAGAAGATCTGAGCCAGATCTGGTCTCGGAGCCAGCAGCTCTTTGGTGTCTCGTCCAGATTAAGGGTCACTGTGTTCAAGGAGTGAAGAGAGACGAAGCTGCAGGTAAACAGACAGTAAAAGCCCCTGACTGTGTTTAGAGTCTTTATTAACGAGCGGCGGAAGCAGAGCTCGTCTGTTCTCACAGTAATGTGTCATTACGTCCCACATGAAGCAGCAGAGGCTGGTCTGAGGATGGAGCGTCCCCTCTGATGCTTCACCCTGCTGCATATAAACTGCTGCTGACTGACGGAGGAGACAGAGCTGAGGACAGGAAGGTCCAAGATCAGCTCGTCGAGCATCATCAGCAGGTCCAAGATCAACAGGTCTGCTCGGTAAATCAGCAGGCTCAAGATCAGGAGGTCCAGCATCATAGGACGCTGATTGCTCCAAGATCATCAGGTCTAGCAGACCAGAATATCCAGTAAGTAGTATTACACTTTCCACTCTTTCCTTGCTTTGTTTTCTCTCTTCAGTTTTTAGTATTACTTTTTGTTTTGAATTTCAAAGTTTAATTGTTGTTGAATTTAAGTTTATTTGTATATCACATTTAAAAACAACCACAGTTGCCACCAAAATGCTGAACAAGATAAGATGCAATAAAAGATAATACAATGATGATATCCTACCCTGAGTAGGATAAGCGATGACCGATGATGGAGGGATGGATTAGTATGCCACAAACTCATTCACAAACTATGTCAAATGCAATATGTGAAAATTAGCAGGATTTCCGACTGCATCTGGTCACATTTTACAGTATTCCAACCAAGCTTTACTATTCTGACCCACAATCAGGTGTCATGTGATGAGGAAGTATGTATACTGCATGCAGTATGCAACAGTACATACTTTGTAAGTAGTAAAAGTGAGAAGTCGAAGTATGATCTGAAATGCAGCCAGTATTATGGTTTCCTCACTGAGGTTTTCAGCCCTCTAGTGGACGCTTAAAGTTACTGCAGGTGTCACTGAGAAACTGCAAAGACTGAATGTTAAAGGAGCAATAAACGACATTCAGATTATTAACTGATCATCAATAACCAGGGGCGATACACACATTCAATTTGGTGGGTCACGTGCCCATCAGACTTGATTTAGTTTTATATTTGTATTTCATTGTTTGTATTACTGTTATTTATAGTCTAGTGCTGAAGTGGTTTATCACACATTTATTTACATTTGAGAAATGTATAGGCATCCTTTGATTTGCTGGATTGTTGGCTGGCTCTAGTCTAGCTAACCCTCCTTCTGTTTGTTTAGCCTTTTAGTTTGTTAGCTAGTCATGACTTACAGCTTTTCTCCATTGGTTTGGCTCATTTCTTGAAACAGAAATTACATTCTCAAAACTCTAAGATCATTTGGCAAAACAGTCTTACAGTTCAGCACAACACCATAGTTCACTTGCAAAAGCTCATATCTCTCCCAAAACTGTTCACTCATGCTTCAAAACTAAATTCCTTTCCCATATAAATAGTCAGTGCCCCCAAAAGACAAAAGATCCTTCTCAATTGCTTTGGCTCATTTCTCGAAACAGACCGGACGTTCTCAACACTCTTGGTGCTTTTGCCAAAATAACCTGGATGGTTCAGCACAACACCATGGTTCACCTGCAAAAGCTCATATCTCTCCCAAAACAGTTCGCTCATGTGTCAAATCTAAATTCCTTTCTCATATAAATAGTCAGTGCCCCCAAAATGCATCATCCCTTTGGCATTGTGTAAGCACTGCAAGTCAAAATGTTTAGATGTTTTGTCACTATGGCAGAGGACAATTGAAATATCCCTCATTTCCACCACTAAGTCTTAGTCCAGTCCTTCATTGACAATGGTTACTGTACTCGTTTTTTTTTATCTAGCTAACAGAATACAATTGTGTGTAGAACTGAAAAAAATAGGATTTTACGGTAAGAGTAGCCACCCGTGCCAGGTTGTCGTTCAAACATAGAATTCAAAGGACAACACTCCATTCGTAATGTATGTCTTATGTATTTCTTACAGAATGAGTTACCAATGAAATTGTATTGTTGCTTTACTTTTTACCACTATTCTAATGCATCACTGAACAGTGACTGGAATACTACTGTATCCCATTGAGGTACATTACTGCAGGGCTATAACACACACACACACACATACACACACACACACTAAATGAATAGGTAAATGCACATTTCTTGCTTTATGCACAGTGTCCAGTCCTACAGTATACAACATATAATTCAATTATTGACTGATATGAGTACATACCTGTTTTCCCTGCGAAAGGTTTGGATGATGGAGGAGACTGTAGAGCGAGGCACATTAGGCTGCACTCTGCGACCTGCCTCCACCATTGTGAGACGGTGGTTGACAACATGGTCTATAATTGTGGTCCGAATTTCATCCGGGACAACATGGTGTCTTCGTGCTCCTCGGCCTCTTCCCCCTATTCCACCACCACGCACCCTTACTCCTCTTCCTCTTCCTCTTCTTCTTCATGGAGCAGGCAGTTGCCCTTGTTCATTTGCTTGGCCAGGTGCCTCCATGTTCAGAAATGGTACTGGTCCTGGTCAACCTTTATATATATATACTGTATATGTTTGGCAGCATTCACAATCATAGACAGCACCTGTCAGGTAACTAAACATACGGTTTGATTGGTCATCTGAGATGAGTGAAACTCCTCCTTCGTTAGTCAAGTTCTAGTTTCACCTGACTGTCAATGACTGTACTCAATTTATCAAATGTTCCAAGAGATTCATATATGGTATTCATGGTATTCTGTTCTTGACTCATTTTGACAATTGATCAGACTATTGTGCAAGTGATGACTTACACAATGAAATGATGCTGACATGTTTTGAAGAGAACAACCATTAGACTGAGAATCGACAATCAGTTTAGATCAACAAGATCTATTCACCTGGAAATTGTGCTAAATGTAGGCTACCTGTACTTAATTTGCAAAGATGTAATGAGATATTGAGACATGTACTAAGACAATTGCAATTTGATTAATGAATGAGAAATGCAATTCTGTTGTGGACAATTGCCAAGTGGTTTGGAGATTTGTCCATGTTGTTTTGAGAATGTAATTTCTGTTTCAAGAAAAGAGCCAAACCAATGGAGAAAAACTGTAATAGCATAGCATCCTATTATAATTGAAATCAGATATTATATAAATATTCCACAGTCAACTGTCGGTGGGATTAGAACAAAGTGGAAGAGATTGGGAACGACAGCAACTCAGCCAAGAAGTGGTAGACCAGGTAAAATGATGGAGCGGGGTCAGAGGATGCTGAGGCACATAGTGCACAGAGGTCACCAACTTTCTGCAGTCAATCACTACAGACCTCCAAACTTCATGTGGTCTTCAGATTAGCTCAAGAACAGCGTAGAGAGCTTCATGGAATGGTTTCCATGGCGATCAGCTGCATCCAAGCCATACATCAGCAAGTGCAATGCAAAGCGTCGGATGCAGTGGTGTAAAGCACGCCGCCACTGGACTCTAGAGCAGTGGAGACGTTCTCTGGAGGGACCAATCACGCTTCTCCATCTGGCAATCTGATGGACGAGTCTGGGTTTGGCGGTTGCCAGGACAACGGTACTTGTCTGACTGCATTGTGCCACGTGTAAAGTTTGGTGGAGGGGGATTATGGTGGGGGGTGTTTTTCAGGAGCTGGGCTTGGCCCCTTAGTTCCAGTGAAAGGAACTCTGAATGCTTCAGCAAACCAAGAGATGTTGGACAATTCCATGCTCCCAACTTTGTGGAACAGTTTGGGGACGACCCCTTCCTGTTCCAACATGACTGTGCACCAGAGCACAAAGAAAGGTCCATAAAGACATGGAGGAGAGAGTTTGGTGTGGATGAACTTGACTGGCCTGCACAGAGTCCTGACCTCAACCAGATAGAAGACCTTTGGGATGAATTAGAGTGGAGACTGAGAGCCAGGCCTTCCCTCAAACATCAGTGTGACCTCACAAATACACTTCTGGAAGAATACTTTTGGCAATATAGTGTATTTAATATTGGTAAAGGAGGAGAGATTATGGCAACACATATGGCATTTAGCTAATGCCGCCACTGTCACAGGTTATAGTTGACAAAACACTCAAATCCATTTGACATCTCCAGGAAAATGCATCCTTTAAAAAAAATCATTTAAATTCAATCATTGGCGATCATGCTTTCTGGTCTGTTTGACTCTAAATAGACCATAATTCACGAAATGGACATCATGCTGGATTGAAGAAGACTCATTTTTACAATGTTTATTGAGATAATAAATTAAGCGAGAAGTAGGACCATTTTCTCAAAGACCAGAGGAGTCGCCCCCTGATGGCCAACAGAGAGAATGCTTAGAGAAGTCTGAGGCACATCAGCTTGGCTTCACTTTTCAGAACCAGAGGTTGCTCCCTGGATCATCCTCATAACTGGGTAGACAGGAATGGGAAGTTGATTAATTGATCCGCTGAGTGGGAAAAGTATTTTTGGGCCAACAGCATCACATGAATGTGGTTGTAATGCCACCGTTTGGCCACTATGGTAAATTTGCTTCAAAGCCTGGCGCTTTTCCTGGAGGCTTGTTCTCCACTGATCTCATCCACTTCGTATAATCTTGTGTGATCTTGCGACATCATGATACTGTTCTGCTGCTATAAATACTACGGCGCATAATGTGGATTAAGTGAAAATAGTCCCAACAAATTTACCATATCCTGTTTATTTGATAAGAACAACAGTGCTACCTGCTGGTACACTACTACCAGCTGATTTAGGAAGTTAAGTTTTCAAACATAAAACTATGTCTAACTGTTTTTATTCCATAAATAAATCTGGCGCCTACATTGCCTACAATGCAACTGGACCTTTGTGTGTATCTGTATTTTCAGAAGACATGGGAGCAGCTCTTGAACCGGACCTCAACACTTCCCTTTGGCTCCGCCCCTGCGTTAATGCCTCCTGTCAGCCGCCAATCAGGGGGGAGTGTCCATACAGCACAGCTCAGCTGATCCTCATTGCCACGGCAACCGCCTCCCTCAGCGTGGTCACTGTTCTGGGCAACATACTGGTGATCCTGTCCATCATACTGAACCGCCACCTGCGGACCATCAACAACTACTTCCTGTTGAGCCTGGCTGTGGCTGACCTGATCATCGGCCTGCTCTCCATGAACCTTTACACGCTGTACCTCCTGTGGGGCCGCTGGCCCCTGGGGGCCGCCGTCTGTGACATGTGGCTCGTTGTGGACTACGTGGTGAGCAACGCCTCCGTCCTGAACCTGCTGATCATCAGTTTGGATCGGTACTTCTGCATGACACGACCACTCAGCTATCCAGCACGGCGAACGCGTGGGATGGCCGGTCTGATGATCGGCGCCACCTGGCTGCTGTCCATTGTCCTCTGGGCGCCCGCCATCCTCTGCTGGCAGAGCATCGGGGGCAAACGTGTCGTCCCTGAAGGAGAGTGTCACACTCACCTACTCGCCAGCCCTGCCGTCACTTTGGGCACGACACTTCCTTCCTTTTACCTGCCGGCGCTCGTCATGATCGTCCTGTACAGCCACCTGTCCGCCGCCAGCCACAGTCGACTGGGTGCTCTCCAATCGGAGCAGGGAGTGCTCAGGACGTCCAGTCCGTCCATAAAAGACTTCCTCTTGAAACATCGGAGCTTGGGTACAAGTGACCCAGGCTCAGACCTGTCTCTGAACCAATCCAGCACTCCCAAATCCAGAAGGAACCAGAAGGTGTCCAGAAGTCCATGCAACACCCCAGACACTCAGCAGTGTCACACCGCCGCTCACCACACCGGGGACGAAGACTACAATAGGATTGAAACGGACTCCTCGTCCAACACTGACCTCCACAGCAGGGCATCGGCAGCCTTCTCCAGCTGCCCCAGCTTCAAGTCTCAGGAGAGACGGAGGCGTCGAGTGATGGCAAGGGAGAGGAGGGTCACCAAGACCATCCTGGCCATCCTGCTGGCCTTCATCGTCACCTGGACGCCGTACAACGTCATGGCTGTTGTTGCAGCCTTCTGTCACGTGTGCATCCCAGACGTCTTGTGGACCACCGGGTATTGGCTCTGTTACATCAACAGCGCCATCAACCCCGGCTGCTACGCTCTCTGCAACGTCACCTTCAGAAAGACCTTCTGTAGCCTCCTGCGCTGCCGCAGCCGGAAGCTGAGATGAGACGGGCAGGTGAAGGTTGTTTTGGGCCACTGGTCACCTGACACCATATGATAGAATTTACACCGAGTGATTCTAGAAGTATTATGTCTTTTCAATTTGAATTTCCTCTCCATGATCTTCTCACCGTTCTTCAACAGAGACTCACGGGATGATTTACGGATTGTGTACTTTCAAGTTCTGAACATCAGTTGATTCATTCGGTCTGTTTGGCTCTTAATACTACAAATCCCATGAAAATGTCATGTCATTAAAGTATAATGTTGTTGGTTCTTGTTGGTAAACACAGAGACAAAGAAAGAGAGAGATGGATGGTGGAGCAAGTAAGAGACCCAATGAAGAGGGGACCGTCGCCAATGAAAACAAAGCCGTGAATCAGAAGAATGAAACATTATTTCTGTTTGTTCCGTTCTAAAGCACAAATAACACAGACTTGCAGCTTCATCCTGCTGTGGCCTGTCTGCTCTCTCTGTGTCTGAGTGGAGGACTCGGGGTCCAGATGAAGAGTCCTGAACACAGCAAAATGAGGAGAAAAGAGAACATCCAGGAGACCCTCTCCTGGGGATACACACAACATTACACACTTCTGACTGAGACTGATCATAAACATTGAGTTTTAGGAAATTGTTGTATATTAAACCTATTGAAAACAGTTTGAAAATGTGTCAAAATTAAGTAATTAAAAAGTTATGTGATAATTTGTCAAGTATGTTATTAAAATCATGAAAAAAAGGTCATAGTACAGTATGTCATCAAACATTATAAAAAATAATTGTAGTATGTCATAAAATGTCATACTATAGTATATTAAAATCATGAAAAGGTTATAGTAAAGTATGTCATCAAAATTCATAATATAGTATGTTATTAATAGTCATAAAATGTCATAGTTCAAAATGTCATACAAGGTTATAAAATGGTCATAGTACAGTATGTCATCAATAGTTATAAAAACGCATTAAAGTTCATACTATACTATGATATAAAAAAATGAAACGTTGTAGTAAAGTTATAAAATAAAAAAGGTTATAGTATGCTACTTTAAAGTTTGTTTTACTACCAAATGGGTTATAGGTAGGTAAGTGATATGACACTTATTTCTATGTATTGATGGTGTAATTGTTATGCTAAAAAAAATAATTTACGATTTACACTTAATTAGTGTTAATATAATTGTATCTCACATTTTTATTTCATCACGATCTAGATAAAAGTTTCCCTATCAAATAGACGTATCATTTCTGTTATTCTTGTCTTCACTATTCAACACAAAGAATTACCACGGTCAGTGAACTTACTGTGGTCGCTTTGGTTTTGAGTTGGATTTTGTAGTTACTGCAATTTTTATATCATTATTTCTCTGAAATAAACCAAAATTGAAATCTAAAAATTTGTCACAAGAAAAAACGTCAAGGAGTTTATTTTTATTTATAACTCAATTTCAACCAAAAATGTAGTTACTGCGGTTAGGCTTTGTAGGGCAGTATAGTATGTTATCAAAAGTCATACAAATGTCACAGTATGTGGCAAAAGCTCATAGTATAGTACCATGATTAAAAAGGTCATTAAAAGGTTATAGTAGAGTATATCATAAAGTGTCATACAAGGTGTAGTATACTATCATAAAAACCCGTTTTGCCAACGCTGCCACCAGGTGGACAAAAAAAGGCATGTCACCCCCTGAAGTGTCGCTCCTGCGGTGTAGCTCTGTGTATTATTGCAACAGAAACTGTTTGCGTGTGGCATAGATAGAAAAAAAATGTGCCATGTATATAGTTTGAAATATTTGTATATAGTGTGATTGTCTCAGTTTTACCTTTTTATATGTTACATCTAGAACTCTGGGAATACAAAGCACTCATTTAGCTATCTGTTCATATTTACAACCTTTGTTTACATTGTCATGTTCCAAAACAGTTCATTGAGCATGTTTGTGGTTTTTATTGTATAATTTTTTCCATCGGATTTTATGATTTTTGTATATTTCTGGCCCCAATGTGTTATTATAGTCGGTTAAAGTGAAAAAATAATTGTCATGTTAAGTTGTGCTGAAAATAATGACACCAAAATGGGTATGGTAAAAAAATGTATGTGGGATATAAAGGCAAAATCAAAAGTATTCATAAATGGGGAAAAAAGGCTCAGACCCCCAAGGTTTTAAAGGGACAGTGTATAGGAGTTACTCCCACCTAGTGGTGAAATTGTATTTTGCATTCAGATGAATAGTGCTCTCTAGCGCATCACTTTGTTGTAACCACGTTATGCACTAAGAAGCTATGACAACATGTCGTCCAACACCACTTCACCAGTATTCTTTCAAGTGATGAGGTTGATATTTCAAACATGTGTGAGCATGTAGAAGTCATTACTCCTCCAGCAAGATGGTGATTTATGTTGCCATGTTGTTATTGGTTTATTTTTGGTAGCCTTCCATTACGATGTCGTAGCCTATAGCATCAGCTAACAAGTAGACACAACAAACACAAACGAATGTGACTAAAGTGCTTATATTGCTCTAAAACTCTGACTGTAAAAGGTCAGAGGTCGTGTCCGGGATGTCCACCATGGTGAATGAAAAGCTCGGTAAAAGTCGCTCTCCGTGCACCACGGACAGATAAAAACTCAGTAAAAAGCTGCTTTCAACGCTGGCTCTGAACAAAATTGCGTTTAGGCGAGACGTTTTAATATTTCTGATAAAAAGTATTAAGTCACAGTGTAGATTTTTATTAAAAGTGTCAAACTAGTCATTGTACACAATGTCTTAAAAAGTGCATGATAGTTTGGAGTATAAGCAGAGCATTATTTATGTTTTGTCTGTTCTGATATTAGAAAGACGGCGGTGACTCCGTGAAGAGGAGCCGCTCCCTGTCTATGAAGGGCTCGCTGTAAGCTAAAAAAAGAAAATCCTTCTTAGTTCCAGATATATATACACTAATGAAAACGTAGTTAAGAATATCATATTGGATTGGTTTCTGCCAGTAAACCCCTAAATGCTACACACAGCTCCTAAAACAAGGGAAGTGCACATCAAGCATCCAGTGTTAGCGTTCACACCAAAGCACAGACCAAACTTCACCAAAACAATGTACAGTATTTATTTTTGTTCATTTATACAAGTCTGATCTTGCAACATCAATAATGTATAGTTCAAAAAATAGATTTCATGGTGGATTTTTGCCATTACAGATTCATGGAAGCCTTTCTAATTCTTACATATCTTAAAGGAGGTTCTGAACCGGCCTCTGACGTCAGAGAGTTTCAGAACGAAGGGATGGTCATTTATCTTCAGCTACTGTAAAACGCTTTTAGGACTACATTTACTGTTAAAACAAACTATGAGCTACGAGGACAGAACTATTGTTATTATTTTTATTATTATTTGTATTATTTTATTATCTTGTGGACAATTTTGTAGGCATTCCACAGTTTGATCCAAATAAAACATGAAATCAGAATAAAAGTCAAAGGAGGCCAAAAATCAAAGGTTGGAGTGAATTGGAGGAGTCTCTCATTGTGTGTGTGTGTGTGTGTGTGTGTGTGTGTGTGTGTGTGTGTGTGTGTGTGTGTGTGTGTGTGTGTGTGTGTGTGTGTGTGTGTGTGTGTGTGTGTGTGTGGGTGTTTGTTGTTCAGCTGAAAATCCTGCTGCCTTCTTCTGTTCATCCTTCAGTTTCTATTCTTCTCCCCTGTAGAAAGAAAGAAAATGGAGATTGGAATCATCATTGCAGCATTAAGTGTCCTCACAGTGAACCAGGACGAGATGTTTGGCTAGTTAGCTAGTTAGGTATCCGCTATATCAACCACTACACACCCGGTTAACCTGCTGTGAGAAGGGCCTGTTAAATGAAATTGCCATTATTGCCCCACACGCATCTTCTTTTTCTTTCTCAATTGAATAAAAAATAAATATATTTGTATGGATCTAATAAGAAAAACACACGTCTGGCTGGCTGATTGGGGTGAAGGTTCAGCTCTCACCTCTGGACTTGTTCATTTTGGGGGAGCAGGGTTTGGACACCTTGACGGTGCTTTGACACTCGGCGTTGAAGAGCGCTCTCTTCAGAGTCCCTGACCGGCTCTTGGAGTTGGTGTCGGCGTCGCAGGTTCCCCACGGGCCGAACTTGTACTTACAGTCACCTGAAGGGAAACACGACAAGGAAACCTGTCAGGTCCTCAGAGAAGACGCTCAGGCGTCGGTTTGGAGGTTTGGGATTGTATCAAGTTCCACTTTGACAAACACAATATGCACTCCTAACAACACTAAATACACAGATATATTGGTTTTCTGCTGATTTGGGGGTTTAGTTACTCTATAACGGAGTGGTTCATTGTGAAATAAAACAAAGAATAATAATAAAAAATAAAAATGATTACTGACTAATCGAACACAGAGTATAACTGCTGACTGTTAAATGAGGCAGTCTGGTGTTAGCGAGGCTTACTGATGTCTTTCTTCCAGTTGCAGGGAATCTTGCAGGAGATCTTGTCGGTGCGATCTTTGCAGGTGGCCTCTCTCAGACCGACTCCACAGTCTCCTTGTTCTGGGATGCATTTACTGTACTGAGTGTCTGCAGAGGAGCACTCTGAAGCAGGCCGGGGTTTGTCTGATTTCCCACCTGGTGGAGACAGAGACCACTGCAGTTAGAATACGACTCAACGACACCTGGTCTCCTGTAGCAGAGATTAATACCTTTATTTTCACTTTTAGATTCCCTCCACACATGTTTTTATAAGACGGTGTATTAGGGCCATTGGAGGTAAAAAAAATATATATATATATATATATGTAAAATAAAAAAACATTTTTAAATAGAGTAATATTCAGCGAAAAAAACATTTTTCTCATTCCGTTGTCCATCCCTGTGTCGCACAACGACAATAAATGATCCTTGAATCATTGAAATCAATAATAAGAATATGATTTTCACATGTCTGAGTTTACAAAGACAACAATTGCGGTGATCAAGAGTTTTAATGTTTTTAAAACAACTGCAATAAAAGAATGTCTGTTCATGATAATAAAATCAACAGTTGAATGGGATCTTTGAATATTATGTATTTATTAGCGCTAACGAAACAGAACACCTGTGGAGATTGAAATATAAGCTGAGGATGAAGGCAGACGTGTCAGCAGGTGTCCTGTTCTCTGGATGATTCTCTCATTTTATCCCAGGAAGATCTTGTTCTCTCACTCTTTAACTGTCATGCTTCTCCACAGATGAGTGCAACAAACAGGAAGGAAATCCAGAATATTACATTTGTCATCACCTAACTGCTGATATAATATGTTGATCTCCACATAATAATGAATTAACACAGATTTTTGACAGAAACCTTTTTCAACAAACGTCCCCATAAATTCAATGTAATGGTGGAAAGAAGCATCTGCTGCGTGCCCCTCCAACAAATTGCCACCTGAATGTGGTGGAGGGGTTTGTGGTCTTTGTGTAGTCGGGGGCAATAGCTTCTGGTATGGTCTCCCAAGACAAAGTGGTCCCAGGAGAGGGGTCAGACTAAGAGCCATTCACAGACCCAATATGAATCGTCCAGAAAAGTATTGTTGCACCTGCCCCGGGAAGAGGAAACTGGGGCCCCCTTCTGGAGCCAGACCTGGCTCGCCATGAGCAACTGGTGGTCGGGCTCGGCAGGGCACAGGACAAAACACATGAGCGGCCACCCTGCGGGTCCATTCTGGTAGGGATAGGCATGGGGGTTGGGTGCAGTGTGAGTCAGACGGCAGGCAACCTAGGCGCGCTGATCCCTGGTATCGCAGACTGGCTCTAGGAAGTCCCGAGTCCTGAGTGCCAAGTTGTAGGAGTTTTCCCCAGGGAACAGTTGCCTCTATGGACTGCAAGTTGCTGAGAGGAAGTCTCTGACTGTTGTTTGTGCTGATGTACCGAACAGCAGCTCGGAGTACCGTCTTGGAGACTCTGCATGGGCACAGACTGTGGACTCTCTATTCTGCCAGGGGACTCCCACGCTCACATGGGCAATGATGCAGAACCGTGGAGGTGGTGACCGGTTGTTGCTGGACTACTCATGAACTGGCCATAACAAACCTAATAAGCGTACTACCAGAACACCCGAGGCCAAAGATCGATGAGTCACTCTGTGGCCGTCTAGCACTGAGGTAAAGACAGGTGCAGAACTGATTACCAATGGGTGTTGAGTTGGATCAGATTACTATAAATATTAATAATAATGTTATTTAGCACCTTTCAAAAACAAAGTTACAACGTGTTTTAAAAATATGATTAAAGAATTAAGAGCAATATAACAAAATACAAATAATTGAAATTACTACAATATACGAGTGGCATGGTGGTGTAATGGGTAGAACTGTCGCCTCACAGCGAGAGGGACCCAGTAATCCTGGATCTGGTTCAGGTTCCTTCTGTGTGGAGTTTGCATGTTCTCCCCGTGTTAACGTGGGTTCTCTCTGGGTTCTCCAGCTTCCTCCCACAGTCCAAAGACATGCAGGATGGACCTGTCTGTCTCTACATGTCTCCCTGTGATAGACTGGTTACCTGTCTGTCTCTACATGTCTCCCTGTGATAGACTGGTTACCTGTCTGTCTCTACATGTCTCCCTGTGATAGACCGGTTACCTGTCTGTCTCTACATGTCAGCCCTGTGATAGACTGGTACCTGTCTGTCTCTACATGTCTCCCTGTGATAGACCGGTTACCTGTCTGTCTCTACATGTCTCCCTGTGATAGACTGGTTACCTGTCTGTCTCTACATGTCTCCCTGTGATAGACTGGTTACCTGTCTGTCTCTACATGTCAGCCCTGTGATAGACTGGTACCTGTCTGTCTCTACATGTCAGCCCTGTGATAGACTGGTTACCTGTCTGTCTCTACATGTCATCCCTGTGATAGACCGGTTACCTGTCTGTCTCTACATGTCAGCCCTGTGATAGACTGGTTACCTGTCTGTCTCTACATGTCTCCCTGTGATAGACCGGTTACCTGTCTGTCTCTACATGTCTCCCTGTGATAGACTGGTTACCTGTCTGTCTCTACATGTCTCCCTGTGATAGACTGGTTACCTGTCTGTCTCTACATGTCAGCCCTGTGATAGACTGGTTACCTGTCTGTCTCTACATGTCTCCCTGTGATAGACCGGTTACCTGTCTGTCTCTACATGTCTCCCTGTGATAGACTGGTTACCTGTCTGTCTCTACATGTCAGCCCTGTGATAGACTGGTTACCTGTCTGTCTCTACATGTCTCCCTGTGATAGACCGGTTACCTGTCTGTCTCTACATGTCAGCCCTGTGATAGACTGGTTACCTGTCTGTCTCTACATGTCTCCCTGTGATAGACCGGTTACCTGTCTGTCTCTACATGTCTCCCTGTGATAGACTGGTTACCTGTCTGTCTCTACATGTCTCCCTGTGATAGACTGGTTACCTGTCTGTCTCTACATGTCAGCCCTGTGATAGACTGGTACCTGTCTGTCTCTACATGTCAGCCCTGTGATAGACTGGTTACCTGTCTGTCTCTACATGTCATCCCTGTGATAGACCGGTTACCTGTCTGTCTCTACATGTCAGCCCTGTGATAGACTGGTTACCTGTCTGTCTCTACATGTCTCCCTGTGATAGACCGGTTACCTGTCTGTCTCTACATGTCTCCCTGTGATAGACTGGTTACCTGTCTGTCTCTACATGTCTCCCTGTGATAGACTGGTTACCTGTCTGTCTCTACATGTCAGCCCTGTGATAGACTGGTTACCTGTCTGTCTCTACATGTCTCCCTGTGATAGACCGGTTACCTGTCTGTCTCTACATGTCTCCCTGTGATAGACTGGTTACCTGTCTGTCTCTACATGTCTCCCTGTGATAGACTGGTTACCTGTCTGTCTCTACATGTCTCCCTGTGATAGACTGGTTACCTGTCTGTCTCTACATGTCAGCCCTGTGATAGACCGGTTACCTGTCTGTCTCTACATGTCAGCCATGTGATAGACCGGTTACCTGTCTGTCTCTACATGTCAGCCCTGTGATTGGTTACCTGTCTGTTTCTACATGTCTCCCTGTGATAGACCAGTTACCTGTCTGTCTCTACATGTCAGCCCTGTGATAGCCCGGTTACCTGTCTGTCTGTACATGTCAGCCCTGTGATAGACCAGTTACCTGTCTGTCTCTACATGTCTCCCTGTGATAGACTGGTTACCTGTCTGTCTCTACATGTCAGCCCTGTGATAGACCGGTTACCTGTCTGTCTCTACATGTCTCCCCGTGATAGACTGGTTACCTGTCTGTATCTACATGTCAGCCCTGTGATAGACTGGTTACCTGTCTGTCTCTACATGTCAGCCCTGTGATAGACTGGTTACCTGTCTGTATCTACATGTCAGCCCTGTGATAGACTGGTTACCTGTGTGTCTCTACATGTCTCCCTGTGATAGACTGGTTACCTGTCTGTATCTACATGTCAGCCCTGTGATAGACTGGTTACCTGTCTGTCTCTACATGTCTCCCTGTGATAGACTGGTTACCTGTCTGTCTCTACATGTCTCCCTGTGATAGACCGGTTACCTGTCTGTCTCTACATGTCTCCCTGTGATAGACTGGTTACCTGTCCAGGGTGTACCCTGCCTTCGCCCAGTGTCAGCTGTAATCAGCTCCAGCTAGGGGCAATTTGGGGTTTAGTATTTTGCCCAAGGACACTTCGGCATGCGGACTGGAGGAGATGGGAATCAACCACCCATCTTCAGATAGGAAGATGACTCACTCTACCTCCAAGTCACAAAGTCGCCCAGCGCCCACCTAAGCACCAATTCACATATATATCACATTCAAGGGTTCTGCTTTACATTGGGGTTTTAGTGAACTGATTCTGGTTTGTGGAAATCCCTTTCAAATTACTTCACAGTTTATTCTAACCTTTGTGAGCTTTGGCTCTTCTGTTGGCCTCGGCGGTGAGCGTCAGGGCCAAGAGCAGCAGTGTCACTGAGAACAAACTTCGCATTCTGCAGGGACACAAATGTAAAAATAAAGAGATCATCATGAAACATTTATGATTAAAACACTTCCAAAAAGATGTAAACAGCCATGATGCAGCTTTCAATCAGGATCATCAGCATTGTATCTGCAATATTTTACATTATTATCATCATAATTATAAATAGTATTACTGGCTGAATGACAGTTTGACAAACTTTCTATCATAATTTACCTATCATAGAAAAGACATTGCAGAACAACTGCAAAGAGATGCAAAACAACTATACAGTGACAGAAAAAACTTCAAAACAAAACGATAAAACTCACAAAACAACCACAAAGAGAAGGAAAGCCACAAAAAGATGCACAACAACTTCTAAAAGAAGAAAACAACTAGAAAGAGATTAAAAGAGATGCAAAACAACTAGAAAGAGCCACATCCTGGACATCTCAGCAAAAATCTCCACCAACTGCTAACAAACCGCTTGTGTCCTCTCAGCACTCTCACTCTTGTGGTTCAATCCATGTTGGTTGATGAAAAAACAACAAAGCTACAACAAAGACATTCAAAATAACTACAGTGAAACCACAAAGAGATACAAAACAACTACATAGAGACCACAAAGAGATACAAAACAACTACATGGAGACTACAAAGAGATACAAAACAACTACATGGAGACTACAAAGAGATACAAAACAACTACATAGAGACTACAAAGAGATACAAAACTTCATAGAGGCTACAAAAAAATATGCAAAACAACTACAAAGAGAAACAAAAAAACTAGATAGAGAATCAAAACAACCACAAAATAACTACAGAGATGCTAAACAACTATGAAGGGACTATAAAGAGATAAAAAAGAAAACAACTACAAAGAGATACAAAACAACTACAGAGACTACAAAGAGATACAAAACAACTACAGAGATTACAAAGAGATACAAAACAACTACAGGAATTACAAAGAGATACAAAACAACTACAAAGTGTCTACAAATATATTCAAAACAACTACATAGACTACAAAGAAAAAAACGACTACAAAGAGACTACAAAGAGATACAAAACAACTACATAAAGATGCAAAACAACAACAAAGAAATTACAGAGGGAATACAAAGAGAGGCATAACAACTATAAACAGACTATGACTACAGAGAGATACAAAACAACTAGAGACTACAAAGAGATGCAAAACAACTACAAAGCTATTACTAACTAAAACTACATTTACATTTAGGGCATTTAGCAGATGCTTTTGTCCAAAGCGACTTAAAATAAGTACAACTAGAAAGAGACTACAAAGAGATACAAACCAACAACAAAGAGATACAAAACAACTACAAAGAGATACAAACAGATACAAAACAACTACAGGAATTACAAAGAGATACAAACCAACAACAAAGAGATACAAAACTACTACAAAGAGATACAAACAGATACAAAACAACTACAAAGAGATACAAACCAACAACAAACAGATACAAAACAACTACAAAGAGATAGAAACCAACAACAAAGAGACTACAAAGAGATACAAAACAACTACAAAGAGATACAAACCAACAACAAAGAGACTACAAAGAGATACAAAACAACTACAAGGAGATACAAAACAACATAAAGATGCTAAACAACTACAAAGAAATTACACAGGGAATACAAAGAGAGGCATAACAACTATAAACAGACTATGACTACAGACTAAGAGATACAAAACAACCACATAGAGACTACAAAGGGATGCCAAAAAAAGAGAGAGACTACCGATGGAAAACAAAGACTAAGTGATGCATAACAACTAAAATTAGATGCAAAACAACTACTAAGAGACTATTAAACAATTCCAAACACTACTAAGAGACTATTAAACGATTCCAAACACTACTAAGAGACTACAAATGGATGGAAAACAACTACAAAGAGACTACAAATGGATGGTAAATTACTACAAAGAGACTACAAAGAGATGAAAAAGTGTATAAAATCTGTCGAAACTTGCCTGAATTTTCAAAGAGAGTCTGTTATTTACTTATTTTAAATCCAATCTGATCTTGTTTTGCGGCAGACGTGATCTCGATGTTTAACTGTATCTGATCTGTCCCGGCTTGGTCGGCTTGGACCAGATGGTTCAAATTTAGTCCACATCAAATCTGTTCCCTTTCAGCTCGGCCCCCCAAACCTCAGAACGCTTAAGCCAAATAATCTGACTATTGTAGTCAGAGCAGCATCAGGATTATGAAAGTAGGCTAATGTATTCAGATATTGTTCCTGTTCTCGCCAACAGACTCTATTATTATTATTCTGCACATGTTTTTATTTATTTGTCTCGTCATGATTAAAACGTGTTTGCGACATCAGCTTGGAGGAAAAAAATGTAGTCTCTCGGCAGTTCTTTGAAAAAGAGAGTCAATTACCCATAAAGCACCTCTTTCCCTCTCTGTTGTTATTGCACTGAGAAATGACAGACTCCTCTTTCAGGCTTCCATTAAAGCAATGGTCCTCTTTCACATGTCAGCTGGCAGAGAAAATCCTGCTCTTCTCGCTCCTCCTGCGGCCTTTTATGAGGAGAGAACCGGCTCTCAGCAGGCCTCCAGTCTGTCCTCCATCAATGAAGAAGAGGAGGAGGAGAAGGAGGAGGGGAAGGAGGAGGAGGAGGAGGGAGGCCAAGCAGTGTCTGAAAGAGCCCTTTAGATTTCCCCTCAAAAGAATACTGATTCATTGGCCCAAAACAAAGCCTCTTCTAGCCTGGTTTCATTTCTCTAAAGC